>NC_073249.2:81734772-82037803 GCF_029289425.2 Pan paniscus | reverse complement strand
CTCCCGGCCTTTGAACTAGCTGTTCTGATGTTGCCCAGGGCTGGCTCCTTTCCATCACAGAGGCTCTAAGTTTCACTTCTTTAGAGAAGCCTCTCTGACCACCTTATTCTAGGGTACTTACCTGTTACTATTTGCTGGTTTGCCGTTTACTTCCTTATTGTAATTTCTATATAGTTTTTCTTCTCTTTTTTTTCCTCCATCAGAATCTAGGACAGACAAATCATCTGTCTTGTTTATAGAAGTATTCCTAGTGCTTATCATAGTGGATATGGTAGATGCTAAAAATATTTGTTAAATGGCAGTGAGGCATAGGCATGTCTTGACAACAGTTTGTTAGGAGTTTGCAATATGTAGTTATGATTTAGCATGGTATAGTAGGTCCTCAATATGTGTTTATGCAAGAAGAATATTTTTCCAAAGTGTGATTTCATGCATTGCTTATTTCTCATTATCAGTTCCCTTGGCCTTTTACTTATTTACTAGTCAGGATAGTAAAATAGAAACTTAGTCTTATAAAATATATATATTTTTTACTCCAACTCCAGGATATCCACTAGGCTTAGATGCTGCCAAAAGAAAAAGATAAATGTTAAGTGAAAGACAGCTATGTGCAAAAGAACATAAAATGCAAGTTTGTGTTTTCATTAAGTCTAATTTATTTACTTATTCAACGTAAATGAACACCTGCTGGGCACAAGGCACTGTTTATGTATGGGATGCAGCAGGGAGCCTAGATGCTAGTGAGAAGTGACAGACAGGAAACATCTACTCAAATAAATAATACCAAAGGACAGATTAAATTCCCAACAGTCACAACTTTTAAGAAAATATGATTGATCTAATATGAAAATTTGCAGCAAATTTTTGAAAAATGGAACATCTTATTTGTATTACAAAATGTTTTTAAAACTTATAAGGGATATGTTATAGGATTTCTTTAAAGATTGGTCTTTCCCACTGAGTTTTAAAAACATGATTTAATTGGGAAAAACATAGCTTTTCAGAAATATTGCTGTTTCCCCTCTATCCAGTGGATGCTGGTCTACCTACTAAATATTTCTCACCATCCACTTTGCATCCACACTGAAGCTAACATAGTACAGCCACAGTCACGTCTCTACTGGATGATTAGAGCCTTCTAACTGGAGCCTGACTGTTTTTGGGTTATATCTTTTATCTGAGAATTTGAATTATTTGTGTAAGACATGCATCTCACGTGTACCTCAACCTTGGAAAGATTTTTAATCTTGCTCTCTAAGACCACAGATGTCATTTTAAAAGGGAGAGTAAAATGGTAAGCTTTGGCATATAATTTATTATAGATTAGTTTTTAGCCCCATCGAAGACAGTATAATTATTAGAAGAACTAGAAGCATCTCCTGAGGTCTCAAGTGTCATATGGCTCTGAGACTTGACCCCTAAGGCTGGTGACATTAAGCCTTCATGTATCTTGAATGATATTCCTTTTTTCCTTTTCCACTCTTACTTTGCTAAGTCGTTTGACATTAGCAGTGCCCTAGAGTCCAGACAAAAGTCTTTGGAATTTTTGCTGCCGTAAGAAAGCAGAGGTCAGTTGGCTCCGTTCACCATAGTGCATAAATTGAGAAATTGTGGTTGTCTCCTGGGATCTTTATATCTTTGCCTTTAAACCCCTTTGTTTATTCATTATCTTTTTTCTTTCTTTTCCTTTTTTTTTTTTTAGCTTCAATGAGAACCTAGCGACCCTCTGGCCAGACAGTGTCTAATAGTTATTCTCTAGTCAAGTCCAGGTTATCATTGCTATATACCTTCTTCCAAAGGGTGTTGCTGAGAATTAGGAAGCATAGATAGAGGACTCAGGTTCCTAAGAGAAATGTGGTAAAATGCAAATATTTGAAATCTCCTAGATGTCTGAAAAGAGAAGAGAAAGAGAGTGAGTGAGCAGTTAGGGAGATGTTTTAACTTCTCCCTCTCCCTTTTCTGTTTCTTAGCCCTTAGAAGTTAGGGCATAGAACTAGGTTCATGTTATATCTTCTGCTCTGCTCTCATTTATTGAGTGCTTACTATGTGCCACGCCTTTGCTAAATGATTTACTTATATACTCCTCACAGCTCTGTGCAGTAATTATTTTTATTAATTTTATAGATAAGAAGAGTAAGTTTCAGAGAGATTGTGTAACTTAAGGGTCTTAAGATCACACAGCTAATATATGGTAGAGTTGAGACTCAAATTCCAAAGCACATGTTTGCAACCACCCTGCTGTATTATAGAATTTTTTCTTCAAAGTCTCTAAACATTTTGGGAAAGATTCTGGAATGTCTTAAGTGTTTACAGAGTGGCTTTTTAGCTGTCCTGGGGCATCCAGATTTCTTCTTCTTTGGGGTGATGTTTGTGCCAAGATCCCTCATGCCTTGATGCTGCTGACTCTGTTAAAGAGAAATAAAGCTGCCGTGTTGAAGCCATCCTCACCAATCATGCAGAATCTGTTTGTGCCACCCAATACTCTAAATGCTCCTCAGGGATTTTTAATGATGTTCTTTTTTTTTTTCTTTTTCTTTCTTTCTTTTCTTTTTTGAGGCAGAGTCTCTTGATATGGCCCAGGCTGGAGTGCAGTGGCACGATCTCCACTCAGCGCAGTCTCCACCTCCCCGGTTCAAGCGATTCTCCCACCTCAGCCTTCCTAATAGCTGGGATTACAGGTGCCTGCCACCACACCTGGCTAATTTTTGTATTTTTAGTAGAGACAGGGTTTCACCATGTTGGTCAGGCTGGTCTTGAACTCCTGACTTCAGGTGATCCACCTGCCACAGCCTCCCAAAGAGTTGGGATTACAGGTATGAGCCACCATGTCAGCTGATGTTCTTGTAGGTTCTTCTCACTCATACCTCTCCCACTATCAAGAGCACAAGCATGAATCCATTATACTGAGTGATACCATACTGGGCTCAGAATGGTTCCTTGCCCCTCATTACACATTACATGTGGAAGAAGCCACTAAGCCTTGACTTTCTTCCTTTGAGATGAGTTCTTCTCTGGAGGCTGTGCAGGTCCTTTTGCCGTTAGACTCCTGGCATGCTTGCCTTACAGAATGTCCAAACAGGCCCAGGCATCCAAACCAGAGTCTCCTCGCTTGTACCTCTTCTTGGCTCCTCTGCCCCATTGACAGAGGTTCTGTAGCCATGTTGTCTGCCACAAGTCAGAGGTCTAGCACTTGTCTGTTAACTCTTGGGAACTTTGAGTCTTAATCATTTTCAGCTATTAGGAATTTAATTCTTTTTTTTTCTTCAGTGACTGCAAATTTAGAAAAACTGCAGTGAGGCTTGCTGAACCTTGCACACTAATGACATTGGTGAATGGATTAATAATGAACAGAGGTGATGCTAATTTGTAATCAGGTTGAATATTATGGATTTAAGAACAGAAAATGGGCTGGGTGCCGTGGCTCACGCCTGTAATCCCAGCACTTTGGGAGGCTGAGGTGGACGGGTCATTTGAGGTCAGGAGTTTGAAGCCAGCCCGGCCAACATGATGAAACCCAATCTCTACTAATAATGGAAAAAATTAGTTGGATATGGGGGCACACACCTGTTATCCCAGCTATTCGGGAGGCTGAGGCACGAGAATCGCTCGAACCTGGGGGACAGAGGTTGCAGTAAGCCGAGATTGTGCTACTGCCCTTTTGCCTGGGCGACAGAGTAAAACTGTGTCTTTTTTTTTTTTTTTTTTTTTTTTGAGACGGAGTCTCGCTCTGTTGCCCAGGCTGGAGTGCAGTGGCGCGATCTCGGCTCACTGCAAGCTTCGCCTCCCAGGTTCATGCCATTCTCCTGCCTCAGCCTCCGAAGTAGCTGGGACTACAGGCAGCCGCCACCACACCCGGCTAATTTTTTGTATTTTTTCAGTAGAGACGGTGTTTCACCATGTTAGCCAGGATGGTCTCGATCTCCTGACCTCGTGATTCGCCCGCCTCGGCCTCCCAAAGTGCTGGGATTACAGGCGTGAGCCACCGCGCCCAGCCTAAAACTGTGTCTCAAAAAAAAAAAAAATGGGATCAGAAAATGCTAAGGAGGCAGGAGGATCACTTGAGGCCAGGAGTTCAAGACTGGCTGGGGCAAAATAGCAAGACCCCATCTCTACAAAGTAAAAATAAACCAAAAAACAAGTTATAGGTCCACAGTTTTTTATCTGTAACTACAAAGCCACAAATACTTTGAAAATTAAGTTTTTTCCTAAGTTTGATACAAATTCTTTGGCTGCAAAATTCAACCTGAAGTAGTAAGATACTGTTTACAACTGTGATCCTATTTGGTATGACTAATTGTATTTTTCACTGCAGAGATATTAATGTGTTTGATTGTGGGATGCTGCCCTGTACTCTCTAGGGACTACTACATAATATATAGTATAGGTATTGTATTAATTTTTTAAAATCTGAAAAATTCTATATTCTGAAATACACCTGGCCTTAAGACTTTTCGATTAGCTTGTTGGCTTGTACAATATCTTATCTCAGAAATTTCCTTCTACTCTTGTAAGTACTAAGAACTACAAAATATTGCCTGGGCAACATGGCGAAACCGCATCTTTGGGAAGATTGCTTAGGAGTGGAGGCTGAAGTAAGCCATGTTTATGCCACTGCACTCCAGCCTGGGCAACAGAGGGAGACCCTGTCACAAAAAACAAAAACAAACAAAAAAACTACAAAATACAGTTTAGTTATTTATTTTTTCATTTTTAGAAATGTGGTCTCACTATGATGATCAGGCTGGAGTGCAGTGGCTGGCAATTCACAAGTATGGTCAAAGTTCCCTGTAGCCTCAAACTTTTGGGCTTAAGTGATCCTCCTGTCTCAGTCTCCAAGTACCTGGGACTATAGGTGTGTGCCACCAAACCCAGCTCATTTTAGTTCTTTTTTTGAGATGAGTCTAGCTCTGTTGCCCGGGTTAGAGTGCAGTGGTGCGACCTCGGCTCATCACAACCTCTGCTTCCTGGGTTCAAGCAATTCTCTTGCCACAGCCTCCTGAGTAGCTGGGATTACAGACATGCACTGCCATACCTGGCTAATTTTTGTAGAGATGGGGTTTCGCCATGTTGACCAGGCTGGTCTCGAACTCCTGACCTCAGGTGACCCGCCTGCCTTGGCCTCCCAAAGTCATTTTAGTTCTTTAAATGTTTTGGTCCATAAAGCTAGTGTGCTTTCCACTTAAGAGCTTTCATTGAAACTCCTTTAGAAATTTATGCTACTTTGGACTCAGCCTGTCTTTTATTCAAGGAATTCTAAATCTGTGAACTGGCACAAGTTTGGGAATTGATTGAAGGGTCCTGACTTTCTGTTTTTATGATTCACGTTAGACTTTTGTTCACTTGACCTAGAACTTTTCTGTTTATATAGATCAAGTAAGAATTTAGTAGGTTTCCTATCTATTTCACTTGTAGGAATACCGTGACCAGCCGATCAATGCCATAGATCTGTGAGAGTCAGACTTCCAGCTGTGCCTTGACTGTGCTGTCCATCATGGTAATCATGCCTACCTTGCTTTTAGCAGTTCAGTGCTGCCATTTGGCCCCTGTCATCCCATGATCCAATTATTTCCACTGCATTTACATGTCCCAATTTAGTGACAGCAGTTCCCACTGTAAGTTCTAGGCTATAGATAAGAGTGTCACAAAGTTCTTTTAAAATGCTGGGACTCCCATCACAGATCTACTTTTCACAGTCATGTGGTGAAAGGTGTGTCCTCTGGCTGGGCATGGTGGCTTATGCCTGTAATCCCAGCACTTTGGGAAGCTGAGATGGGTGGATTGCTTGAGGTCAGGAGTTCGAGACCAGGCTGGTCAACATGGCAAAACCCCATCTCTACTAAAAATACAAAAATTAGCTGGGCGTGATGATGCGTGCCTGTAATCCCAGCTACTCAGGAGGCTGAGGCACAAGAATCGCTTGAATCCAGGAGGTGAGGTTGCAGTGAGCTGAGATTGTGCCACTGCACTCCACCCTGGGTGACAGAGTGAGACTCTGTCAAAAAAAAAAAAAAAAAATTAGCCAGGCTTAGTGGCGTGAGCCTGTAGTCCTAGGTACCTGAAAGGCTGAGGCAGGAAGATTGTTTGAGCCCAAGAGTTCAAGGCTGCAGTGAGCTATGATTGAGCCACTGCACTCTAGCCTGCAACAGAGCAAGACCCTGTTTAAAAAAAAAAAAAAAGATATGTCCTCTGGACACTCACAGGTGAGTAAGTAGATCTTAAAAGATAAATGCACTGTAGGCTGGATGCGGTGGCTCACACCTGTAATCCCAGCACTTTGGGAGGCCAAGGCAGACGGATCACAAGGTCAGGAGATCGAGACCATCCTGGCTTACATGGTGAAACCCCGTCTCTACTAAAAATACAAAAAATTAGCCAGGCATGGTGGCGGGCGCCTGTAGTCCCAGCTACTTGGGAGGCTGAGGCAGGAGAATGGCGTGAACCCAGGAGGCAGAGCTTGCAATGAGCCAAGATTGCGCCACTGCACTCCAGCCTGGGTGACAGAGTGAGACTCCATCTCAAAAAAAAAAAAAAAGATAAACCCACTGTAACACTCCAGTCTCCCTAGGCCTTTGAATGCCTTCCTCCATAGTAAGCTGAGGCAGGCCTGGCATTTCAAGTTCATTTACTGAGGGCCACATTTTGGTCCGTGTTTCAGCCAGCAAACCAAGCTGTTAGAGCCCTTTCTAACACCCTGAGTTGCGTAACATTAAATGCAGAATCTCTGATTAGTGGGCCCATATCAGTAAATTTGGCCTAACCCAACTTGACGTTCCCTCCACCATGATCCCATACCCTTAATATCCATTCCCACACATATTCCCCAGATTTCTGTTTATATAAATTAGAAAAATCAAATAGTTTTTTTAGAGTATGTGCACCTTCATGGTTCACATTTTGTACCTCACCTTTAGGAGCCTCCTGAGACTTAAGTCTAGTTATAGATCTAGAAGCAAAGAGAGGCATTGGGGGTAGGTCCTGAGGAGAATCAGCAGTGTCTTGTAATGCAGCTGCCTCAGGGGAGGCCATTAAAGTTTCCTCAGGCACAGCAGGTTTAATTGCCTCAGATGTGGGTGGATGGCTGCTTCCACTGGCAAAAAAGACTCATAAGAATTTAGAGATTCAATGTTTCCAGCTCTGTAAGGGAGTTCCCACATTTCTCCATTCCAATATTCAGGATCCCTTTCCTTCCCAATCAATGCCCTCACTTTAGTAGCAGACACCCTGCAGAGGTTGGGAATTCAGTTTGTGCTGTAGTTGAGTCATTTGCAGAATAAGATTCTGGATTTGATTTTCAGCAATTTCAGCTCTGCGGCTAACAGAGATAAGGGTATCTTTCAGACATAAAGTTTTCTGTTCAGATCTGTAGTGCTCAAGCTGGGAATTTGAATCCCTGAGCTCATCCATTTCTTTTCTCACTTTGTCCATTGTCATTAGGAGTAACCAACAAATCTCATTATACTCATTAGTTTGACAAAAATGTTTAAAGGTATAGTATATGTGGTCACCCAGAACCTTATTCTTAATACGTGTTTGATTAAAAGTACCCAATGGTGACATTTTGCATATCTCCATTGCCACATCATACCCATATTTTTACTACTGGAAATAGTCATTAGTGTCCTTCAATCCAGTTAGAGAGCCAAGTCCTGAAACCCTAGGATCAATGCAGAGAACTCATCCTTAAGATTCTGCTCCTTTAGAGCCACTCTTAAAACCAAAATTAGGGTTCTCCAGAGAAACAGAACCAGCAAGATGTGCATGTGTGTGTGTGTGCACTCTCTTTTTCTTTATATAAATATAGATAGATAAGCTATCTATATCTTGCTGGCATAGATAGATAGATAGGAATTCACTCATATGATTGTGGAGGCTTGGTAAGTCCAAAATCTGCAGGGTAGGCTGGCAGGCTGGAGACCTAGGGAAAAGTTGCAATTCAAGTCCAAAGGCGGTCTGCTGGCAGAATTCCTTCTTTTTCAGGGATGGTCAGTCTTTGTTATTGTTAAGACCTTTAACTGATTGGATAAGGCACACCTACATTATAATGGAGGATAATCTGCTTTACTCAGAGTCCCCCAATTGTAATATTAATCTTATCAGAAAACAGCTTCACAGAAATAACTAATGAATTTTAAAAGATAAGCCATAGTGGAGATCTCAAATTGTGGTTTCCCATGATTGTAAACAATTCTATTCTTTGTTGTCTCTATTTTAGCACTTTCTCTTTACATCTCAACTTGGTGCTATCTGACTTCCTCCTCCTCTCACTATTTGACACTTTGATAAAGGCCATCTGATATTACCAAATCAACTAACCTGTTTCAGCCTTTTCTTTCCAGACCTTTTTGCTTTCCTTAACATGGTTGACCACTTTGATCTCATTTCCTTTGCCTTTGTGACATTACTCCTGGTTCTCATCTCTCTTCCCTGTCTTCTTCAAGTGTTCATCCTCTGCCTGTGGCCCCAGTGTTGATTTTCCTTAGGCAGGTTCTGCTCTCAGCCCTTTGCTAGTCTCACTGCATGCTTATCTTTGGTAATTTCGTCCATTTTTGTCTGTTTGTTGACAGTGAATATGTGGCAGCTATAGGCATTCAATACATATTTGTTGAATAAATGGTGACTCCCAAATATATCCCCAGTGCTCTGAACTGCAGAATCTTACCAACTGACCATTACATACAACTGGACATACCCATTTGAATGTCCAGAGGCACCTCAAACTCTGTATGCTCAGAACTCAACTCTATATATCTCTCCTCTTCAAACTGTGCTTCCTCCGGCATGCCACTCGCTATTGTTATTGCTTGCTGCTGTCCTATTTGTCTTTCCCTCAAGTCAGCCAAGCCAAAAATTTGGTCTTCATCCTAGAATCCTTCCCTTTCCTCACCTCACCTCCCTGGATTTAATCAGATCTCTGCCAGTGTTTACCTTTTATTTCTGAACCCACTCCCTCCTTTCCATTGTCCCAGGACAAATGCCAATCATTTTAAGTTCATGTTACTGCAAGAGGCTTGAGACTCCTAGATCGTCTCTCTAATGGTAGTCATCTTCCCTTCAGGTCTGCCCTCCCAACTGTTGCCAGAGGGATCTCTCTCTTGGGCAAATTTAATTGTACCACTCTTCTGCTAAGATCCTCCATCTCTCCCCATTATCTCTGGGATGTACTTAGGTCTGCCATCCCCTTCCTTGTACTTTATTGATTTTTTGCAACATTTCTGCATAATACTGCTGTTTTATATCTCCTTGAATTTGTGTATGATATTTTCACTCTTCTGATTACCCTTGTCCCTTATTTACCTGGCTAACTCCTATTTAGCTTTCTCATCTCAGATGTAATCTCAAGGCCAAGCACTCTGCCTCTAAGCTTCCTCTATCTGTTTATCTAAAATTATGTTTTTATATGATTGTCTCCCCAAATACAGGAACTATGTGTCTTATATACTTTGGGTCTCCGATGCTTAACATAATGCCTGGAACATAGTAAATGTTTAGTATATATTAGATGAACTGTTGAACTGTACTCAAGTGGAAATTACAAACATCAGAGCAGAGAGAGTGAAAATAAGGAAGCAGAACCTCCCAGAACTTAAGATCTTAAGAGCAGGGTAGTAATCAGTCCTCAACTTTGTACTCTAGACACTGGATTTGATAGTGATGTGGCTCAGGGCCAGGATGAGGCTGGGGAGGGAACTGGGCCAAGATCAGGAAGGGGTTGAGGGGTGGTGTTCAATAAGATCGTAATGTCAGTTTAACTTACAGTGAACTTTATAAACGCTGGGGGGCTAGTATATTTTAGCAGATTGGGTTGTTAGTACATTTTCTCCCTGTGCTGAGATAGATTGTTCTCACAAGATTGCCCAGGGAATATGGGATAAGCCCAGTAGATGTTTATTGAATGACCTCAATGGCTCTGGCCATCAAGCTATCATAGCCTAAAACACCCCTTTCTTCACAGTAGGAATATAACTGACAGGTGCATTGGATTAGTTACATTACCTCTTCACTGGGCAGTGATGCAGTGTGCTGACAATGACACTTTAGATATGAGGATATGGCCTAGAAACATTGATTGGACTTTTTCTGGATCTTAAAGAGATTTCCTGGATGGAGAGCCTGTCATTTAGAGTAGATTATCTCTACAGAGAACCAATATCATCCATTGAGTACTGAGATTTCTTGTGTTTTTTTGTTTTTTTGTTTTTTTTGAGACAGAGTCTTGCTCTCGCTCAGGCTGGAGTGCAGTGGCGCAATCTCGGCTCGCTGCAAGCTCCGCCTCCTGGGTTCACGCCATTCTCCTGCCTCAGCCTCCTGAGTCGCTGGGACTACAGGCGCCTGCCACTGTGCCCGGCTAATTTTTTGTATTTTTTTAGAGACGAGGTTCCACCGTGTTAGCTAGGATGGTCTCAATCTCCTGACCTCGTGATCCGCCCGCCTCGGCCTCCCAAAGTGCTAGGATTATAGGAGTGAGCCACCGCGCCTGGCCAAGATTTCTTGTTGTAAAGTTCATTACCTTTTTTTGATTTAACTAAATAATCAGGTCTCTACCAGATTTCAAGATATTTAGTACGCTAATGTTAAACTGAAAGAACCTTGGACTCGAGTCAGTGCACAAAAATGAACATGAAGACCACAAATACTCATGTCTGCTAACAACATAGTGATACAAATAAGATGTCCATGTAACTACTAACCCCATTATTTACTGATCTCCATTGCTGTACTTTGTATTTTTCCTACTGTTTATAGCTGGAAATATATTGATATGGTTTGGCTCTGTGTCCCCGCCCAAATATCATTTTGAATTGTAATCCCCAGTGTTGGAGGTGGGGCCTGGTGGGAGGTGATTGGATCTTGGGGGTGGGGATTTCTCATGAATGATTTAGCACCATACTCTTGGTGCTGTTCTCTTGACAGTGAGTGAGTGAGTTATTGCGAGATCTGGTTGTTTAAAAGTATGTAGCACATCCCTCCTCTCTCTCTTGCTCCTGCTCCTGCCATGTAAGACATGCCTGCTCCCCATTCACCTTCTGCCATGATTGTAAGTTTCCTGAGGCCTCCCCAGAAGCCGAGCAATGCCAGCATCATGCTTCCTGTGTAGCCTGCAGAACCACGAGCCAATTAAACCTCTTTTCTTAATAAATTACCCAGTCTCAGGTATTTCTTTATAGCAATGTGAGAATGGACCAATACATATATTTTGGTTTTTCGGAGTTTTTTTGAGATAGGGTCTCACTGTCACCCAAGCTGGAGTACAGTGGCTCAATCTTGGCTCACTGCAACCTCCACCTCCAGGTTCAAGCGATTCTCCCACCTCAGTCTCCCGAGTAGCTGGGACCACAGGTGCACACCACCATGCCCAGCTAAGCTTTGTATTTTTTGGTAGAGACAGGGTTTCACCATGTTAGTCAACCTGGTCTTGAGCTCCTGACCTCAGGTAATCTGCCTGCCTCAGCCTACCAAAGTGCTGGGATTATAGGCATGAACCACTGCACCCAGCCAAAGGGACTAATACATACACATACATATATACATATATATATATATATATATATATATATATATATTTATGTTTATTCTTTCTTGGCATTCCTGCTGCAGTATGAATCTCTGCCAAGGCCCAGAAAAGTGACTGGGACATAGAATGAATTCAGGTGTTTGTTGAATGAATTTATTGGTGGTGTGCAGAGTGTTACCATGCTTTGTTGGTTTGTTAATTGAAAGTTTTTAAGTAGAAGAGCTTTTGAATTTTGAAAGAATAATTAAAGCTTTCAAAAATTCTAAGATGTAATTTACCTTATACAGATGTAGAAATTGAGCTCTCAAGTTCTCTGTATGTGCTGCCTTCCCATAAACATTAAACATTGCCATGACACCCAGAGAAGCCCCAGGGAGCCTGGTAAGCAGCCATATACCTGGGGAATATAGCTAGAGAACTTTTGTTTTATGCCTCACTCTCAAAAGTGTCTGGATTTGCCCCCTCATTTGTCATATCCCTGTTAACTACAGTCACTACTCTAAACATCTACTTTGGCTCTCTTTCCTTACCCCTCTTATCTGCTCAGAACCTCATTACCAGAAAATGTAGCAACTCCACAATCTTTTCCCACCCTTCAAGCACCATCTCCTTTTATAGTTTCACTACGACAGTTTCTGGAGCTCATCAAGTCTTCCCATCCCTCCCTGCTTTTGTTTTGTATTCGTTACTTCCTGGCTGCTTCCCTCTCCCGCTCCAACTTGGAGTCCATAGTTCATTGTTATAATCATTCCTTTGTAAAGGCTCCTACTTCCCCAGCCCTTCTGTGCCATCATTGCACTTACCTGGCAATCCCTCAACCTTGGGAAAACCCTACCATCTCTTTTTACATCCTTAAGCATTTGTTGCTTTAATTATTGCCCTCTTTAGATCATTCTTACTACAATACAAACATGAGCTAGAATTTCTAATCTTAAAAACCTTCTCTTGGTTCTATAGTCCTCTTTAGCTACATTTCTGGGCCGTAACTCTTAGCAAATTTTTACAAAAATGGACTATACTCCTTTCTTTGTATGTACACCCTCCCTTCCCACTTTCTTCTGTCCAGCCATCCCACAGCTGCCTCTGCCACTCCATTGAAACTTCTCCTGTCAGGATCACCAGAGGACTCCAGGTTGACAAACCATATTAGTTCTTCCCTATAGCCACCTTATATGACTTCTCAGTCCCTCCTCTCTTCTCTTGGCTTTACTTACACCACATTCTCTGGTTTTCTTCCCCTCTCACAGTCTGCTCCCTTTCCGCCACCTTTTCAGGGTCTTTTCTCCCTCCCTGACCTTTATAGTTTGATGTCTGTATGACTTCAGCTTGGCTCTCATCTTCCTCTACATTATTTTCCTATGTAATAGCATCTTCTCCTGTAGTTTAAAATACTGCCTGTATGCTGGTAACTTCCAAAATTTATATACAATTCAGACCTCTCTGAACATCAGACCTGCATATCTGGTTACCTGCTTAACTCCATTTAGAGGTCTCAAGGTCTCGTTGACACTGCAAACTTAACATTTCCAAAATGGCAGGTTGCTTTTTATTCCTTCTTTCCAGTTAAATCTATCCAGTTGCTCAAGCTAGAAACCCAGGAGTTATTCTCCATTCATCCCTTCTATTCACTCCCATGTCCAATCTAATAGCAAGAAGTCCTGTATGTCATCCCTTTCTCTCACCATCTTCTTGCCTCTAGTCTAGGTCATGGCTGCAGTACACAGCACCAGAATTACTGCAGTCACTTCTTTGGTTTTTGTTTTGAGACAGTCTTGCTCTGTCACCCAGACTCAAGTGCAGTAGTGTAATCACAGCTTACTGCAGCCTTGAACTCCTGGGCTCAAGCAATCCTGCTGCCTCAGCCTCCTAAGTAGCTGGGACTGTAGGCATGTGCCACCACGCCTGGCTAATTTTTTTTTTTTTTTTTTTTAGAGATGGGGGTTTTGCTATGTTGTCCAGGCTGGTCTTGACGTCTTGGGCTCAAGTGATCCTCCTGCCTCAGCCTCCCAAAGTGCTGGGATTACAGGCATGAGTCACCACGTCTAGCCTGCAGTCACTTTTTTTTTTTTTCTGACAAGGTCTCACTTGTCACCCAGGCGTGCTGTGGCATGATCTCAGCTCACTGCAACCTCCGCCTCCCAGATTCCAGCAATTCTTGTGCCTCAGCCTCCTGAGTAGCTGGAATTACAGGCACATGCCACCACGCCTGGCTAATTTTTGTATTTTTAGTAGAGCTGGATTTCACCATGTTGACCAGGCTAGTCTTGAATTCCTGACCTCAAGTGATCTGCTCGCCTCAGCCTCCCAAAGTGTTGGGATTACAGGCATGAGCCACTGTGCCTGGCCTGCAGTCACTTCTTAACTGCTTTCCCAATTTCAGTCCGTATTCCCCTCCACTCCATTTTCTACATAGCAGCAAGAACTATTTTACATCAGGTGCTGTCATTTTGTTGTTTAAAACCCTTTAGTCTTGGCTGGGCACTGTGGCTCATGCCGATAATCCCAGCACTTTGGGAGGTCAAGGCAGGAGGATCACTTGAGCTCAGCAGTTCAAGACCAGCCTGGGCAACATGGTGAAACCCTGTCTCTACAAAAAATGTAAAAGTTAGCTGGGCCTGATGGCTCACACCTGTAGTCCCAGCTACTCAGGAGGCTGAAGTGGGAAGATTGCTTGCACCTGGGAGGTTGAGGGTGCAGTGAGCCATGATCATGCCACTGCACTCCAGCCTGGGTGACAAAGTGAGACCCTGCCCCCAGAAAAAAACCCTTGTTGGGAGGTCAAGGCAAGTGTATCACCTGAGGTCAGGAGTTTGAGACCAGCCTGGCCAACATGGCGAAACCCCGTCTCTACTAAAAATAGAAAAATTAGCCAGGCGTGGTGGCCCTCACCTGTAGTCCCAGCTACTCGGGAGGTTGAGGCAGGAGAATCACTTTAACCTGGGAGGCGGAGGTTGCAGTGAGCAGAGATCATGCCACTGCACTTCAGCCTGGGTGACAGAGCAAGACAAAAAAAAGAAAAAAAAGTCTTTGATCTTATCAAATTGTTCTTGTTTTCCATAATATCAAAAACCCGGAATATAAATATATAACAAGTATAAGAGTGTATCGCCTAACTATATTATGGGCAGATACCTTAATAGTATCTTTCAAATAAAAAAGATACTTGCCAACTTTTAAAATAAATATATATGGAGTGCCTGAGGGAATTTCCTAAGGAGTCCATAGTCTATCATCAGTCTACCATAATCAGAATAGGAACTATAGTTTATTTTGGAATGGATTGTGAAGATTTTCTCTCACTCTGTGGGTTGTCTGTTTACTCTGCTGACTGTTCCTTTTGCCACACAAAAGCTCTTTAGTTTAAGTCCCAGCTATTTATCTTTGTTTTTGTTGCATTTGCTTTTGGGTCTTGGTCATGAAGTCTTTGCGTAAGCTAATGTCTAGAAGGGTTTTTCCAATGTTCTCTTCTAGAATTTTTATAGTTTCAGGTCTTAGATTTAAGTCCTTGATCTATCTTGAGTTGATTTTTGTATAAGGTGAGAGATGAGAATCCAGTTTCATTCTCCTACATGTGGCTAGCCAATTATCCCAGCACCAGTTGTTGAATAGGGTGTCCTTTCCCCACTTGATGTTTTTGTTTGCTTTGTCAATGATCAGTAGGCTGTAAGTATTTGGGTTTATTTTTGGGTTCTCTATTTTGTTCCTTTGGTCTATGTGCCTATTTTTATTACAGTACCAGGCTGCTTTGATGACTGTGGCCTTATAGTATGGTTTGAAATCAGGTAATGTGATGTCTCCAGATTGTATGCAGGCTCTTTTTTGGTTCCATATGAATTTTAGGATTGTTTTTTCTAGTTCTGTGAAAACTGATGGTGGTATTTTGATGGGAATTGCGTTGAATTTGTAGATTGCTTTTGGCAGTATCATCATGTTCACTTTTTTTTTTTCTTCGAGACAGAGTCTCGCTCTGTCGCCAGGCTGGATTGCAATGGCGTGATCTTGCCTGACTGCAACCTCTGCCTCCTGGGTTCAAGCAATTCTCCTGCCTCAGCCTCCCAAGTAGCTGGGACTACAGGCACATGCCACCAAGCCCAGCAAATTTTTGTATTTTTAGTAGAGATGGGGTTTCACCATGTTGGCTAGGGTGGTCTCGATCTCTTGACCTCGTGACCCTCCCGCCTCGGCCTCCCAAAGTACTGAGATTACAGGCATGAGCCACCGCGCCTGGCCTTCACAATATTAATTCTTCCTATCCATGAGCATGGGATGTGTTTCCTTTTGTTTATGTCATCTGTGATTTCTTTCAGCAGTGTTCTGTAGTTTTCCTTGTAGAAGTGTTTCACCTCCTTGGTTAGGTATATTCCTAAGTATTTTGTTTTACTTTTTTTGCAGCTATTGTAGAAGGGGTTGAGTTCTTGATTTGATTCTCAGCTTGGTTGCTGTTGGTGTATAGAAGAGCTACTGATTTGTTTACATTAATTTTGCATCTGGAAACTGCTGAATTCTTTTATCAGTTCTGGGAGCTTTCTGGAGGAGTCTTTAGGGTTTTCTAGGTAAACAGTCTTATCATCAGCAAACAACAACAGTTTGACTTCCTCTTTACTGATTTGGATGCCCTTTCTTTCTTTCTCTTGTCTGATTTCTCAGGCTAGGACTTCCAATACTTTGTTGAAGAGAAGTGGTAAGAGTGGGCATCTTTGTCCTGTTCCAGTTCTCAGAGGGACTGCTTTCAACTTTTCCCTATTCATTATTATGTTGGCTGTGGGTTTGTCATAGATGGCTTTTATTACATTGAGGTATGTAATGGACAGGCATTCTAAGCCCTTTACAAATATTAACTCATTTCATTCTTGTAATAACTCTTTGAAGTCGGTACTATTAGAATAAACTTAAAAGTATGAGAAACTGAGGCATGGAGGGCTTTTTGCACAAGGTCCCACATCACTCTTTCTTGTCTCGGGTAACCCTGTGATTCACATAGTTGCAGACCACATAGTCACACCAGAAGTTTTTCAGGAAACCTTTCTAGACATCTTGTTAAAAACTTACAAAGGGGACAACTTTTGATGTGTAAAACAATTAGGAAGCATGTCCAGAGTCTAAGTGTTCTTTAAAAACCAAAAAAAGGCCAGGCACAGTGGCTCATGCCTGTAATCCCAGCACTTTGGGAGGCCAAGACGGGTGGATCACCTGAGGTCAGGAGTTCGAGACCAGCCTGGCCAACATGGCAAACCCCTGTCTCTACTAAAAATACAAAAATTAGTGGGCCATGGTCGTGTGCGTCTATAATCCCAGCAACTCGGGAGGCTGAGGCAGGAGAAACGCTTGAACCCGGGGGTCAGAGGTTGCAGTGAGCCAAGATCGCACCACTTCACTCCAGCCTGGGCGAAAGAGCGAAACTCAGTCTCAAAAAAAAAAAAAAAAGAACCTCCAAATAGCAGTTTGCCCATTTTCTCCTTCTAAGTTCACATATAGACCTTAATAAAAGTTATAGACTCCAACAACTAGTAAATATTTTTTTCCACTTGTTTCGTTAAATTTATTTCCATTAAATTGGGAGTAAGATCAAAACAGAATAATGTTTACTGTCATCAGTTTAAGAATAAATGTTGTGCTTACTCCGCAGAGGCAGATGGATCCACTACTTCTCCCCCCACTGCAAAATTTGGTTAAGATGTGGAAACTGATGGTACCATATGTGCACCAGGACGGTACGAAAAGGGTTTATGACTCACTTACTGAGGCTTTCTGGGGAGAGCAGGGCAGGCTTCCCATGCAGGTACAAGAATGGCTTGAGAAAGCAGGAAAAGGATACTGGCTCTCCTTTTATGGTGATAAGTTGCTGAGTCTGGAGTGAAGGTCCTTATATGCCCCTTCAGCCAGGTCTTGGTTTGAACTTCCCACCTGTTCCAAAGGATGGCTCACTTGGGCTTTCTTATTAGCTTGCCCTGAGGAAAGGGGTACAGCTTGAAAGCTCTTGGCAGTCAAATATCAAAAATGATGTCAGACTCTTTATTACAAATATATTTTTAAGTGCTTGTCATTGTTTATGTTATGGGGCAAAAATCTTGCATTGTACTAAACACCATGTCACTAATAGTGTGAATAGAAGATTCAGCAGACTAATGTCAAGAATGTTTTTGGAACCTTGAACACAGGGAATATCCTGTGTGTCTTTTAAAAACACAGAAAATACTTAACATCTCTATTTTGTTTGGGTTAACACTGATGATGCTGAAATATTGGATATTGATTGCCTGGGTCACTATGGGCAAAGAAGCTTTTTTTGTTTTTGTTTAGTTTTATGATATTACTGATTTCTGTGTTTTGTCATATTCTTTTCGTATTTTATTAAACATGTTTTTAATACATGGGCACTCTTATTTTCAAACTTAATAAATAGGACTCATTTTACTATGCATATCCTGGGTTTTAAACTCTGAGCTAAGAAACAAGAGACAGAAGAACCAAATTTGGGTAAAATTCAGAGTCTTAGATGCCAGAAGCCAGGGAGACGCTGGAAAACAATTATTGAGATGTGTTATAGGTTAACTGATAGTTGGAAGACAACATGCCTTTCAGGTTTGTGGTTTACTGCCTTTCATTAATTCTGACACAGTTTTTAATATTTTAATATCTCTGATATTGGGATATGCCTTACAATTGTTGGCGAGTCATAGCCAGCATTTTTATTTCTTGGGGACACAGAAAATAATGTGTCTTACCCTCAGTGGTGTCTTCAATTACATGAACTATGACAATTTTTACACTTTTATAAGTCTTTTAAAATAAAAAATTCATTTATACTTCAGAAAAAATACCTATGATTAGACCATGAGTTAGGGGAGACTTTGCAGTGGTGATTGCCTTGGAGTCGCCTTGAAGGAAGAGTGGGAGTTGGCCTAACGGGAGTGGGTTGGTGGAGAAGGCATTCAGACTGAGAGATAGCATATACAGCATATTATAAAGAGTGTGCTGTGTTGGGGAAAGGGCTAGAAGTTTGATGTGGCAGAAATGTAGGCTCTGGGGTGAGATGAGAATGATAAACTGGCTGGAATGGTAACCTGGAGCCAGCCTTTGAAAGGCTCTGTGTGCCGTGCGAGGGAGTTGAGGCTGTCTTGGCATGTTAGGCAGCATTGTAAAGCAGCTCTCCCTCCCTGTTTGCATCAGCAAAGGGGTGGGCAGCATTGGCACCAATAACAGAAGAGTGAAGACAATACATATGTCGAATAAGATCTCTAGCACAGAGTTCTCCAAAATGGAAAGGGCTGCACCCTGGAATCAGATGGAAGGGAGAACTTTACCAAGGGGGTGCTATTTCCTTCTGCTCTGTTGTGAATGGAGTTGGGGTTCAGTGGCCTGTTTTAGAAGCCTGTTTGTGGGCAAGCTGTGTGACAAAGTTGTTGAAAAATGAGGAATGGCTTTCAGAGGGCAGTATTAATCCATTTGGATGGAAATTTGGGAGTGGAACATGTGTTTCTAACCTGTTTTTGGCTTTTTCCTAAGGGCTATATATTCTTAAATTAAAGGTGATTTATCATTCTTAGTTTCCTCTAAAATATAACTTTTTGTAGAGGGAGGCTTTATCACAAAATTTAAGAAAAAATAAGTTTGTTATTCTTGCTGTGGTTTTATTTTTATAAGAAATTTGGGAATTTGATCCTTCATAGCAGAAATTTGTTCAGTTTGGGTCTCCAAACAAGAGACACAGAAAATTTGTTCATCAGAGAGCCACTGAGATATATAGTTAGAAGATCAATCAGGAAACATTAATGGAACCGGAATTATACAATAGAGGAAGAAAACTGCAAATATTTCTGTTGTTTCTGCCTAATTTTAACACTCATTACCATTTGCAGCCCATAAGCGTATTGTTTTGCATAGAGCCTGCATTGCTAAGCCAGTAGAAGGAACTAGTCTGTTAAAAACATTTTCTAATTTCATTCCCTTTTATTTTTGAGACAGGGCCTCACTCTGTCGTCTAGGCCGGAGTGCAGTGGTGCAATCTCAGCTCACAGCAGCCTCAACTATCCAGGCTCAAGCAGTCTTCCCACCTCAGTCTCTCAAATAACTGGGATTTACAGCATGAGCCACCATGCCTGGCAAATTTTTAAAAAATGTTTTGTAGAAACAGGGGTCTCACTATGTTGCCCAGGCTGGTCTAGAACTCCTAGGCTCAAGTGATCCTCCTGCCTCAGCCTCCCGAAGTGCTGAATGAACCACCACACCAGGTCTTTTATTTCACGTTTAAATAAAAATGTTAGATAGTTGTATGTTGACATAGTTCAAAAGTTAAAAAAGAATACATGATAAAAAGTCTTCCTCCTAGTCCCCTGTCCCTTTGCTGAGGAACCCAGTGTTAGTATCCTGTGTATGGTTCCAGAGATATTTTATGGAGATGTGAGCGAATCCATAAGTGATAGCATCTCATACACATGGTTCTACAGCTGCTTTTTTTTTTAACAGAAGTTTTACTGTGATATAATTCACATACTGTGGAATTCACCCATTTCAGTTGGGATTCAGTGGTTTTTCAGTGTATTCACAGTGTGTTGCAGCCGTCATTACTTATATAATATTAGAACACTTTCATCACCCCGTAAAGAAACCTTATATCCATTAGGGCTTAGTCCCTCTTCCCCTAGCAACTACTAATCTACTTTCTGTATTAGAAATTTTATATGGATAGAATCAGATAATATGGGGCCTTTTCTGTCTGGCATCTTTCACTTAGCATAACATTTTCAGTTTTGATTCATGATGTAGCATGTATCAATATTTCATTTCTTTTTATAGCTATAATATTCCATTGTATGAATATACCACATTTTGTTTATCTATTCATAAGATGAGGGACATGTTTTTCTCTTGTGTATATACTTAGGATTGCTATTGCTGAGTCATCATAACTCTGTGTTTAACCATTTGAGGACCTGCCAAACTGTTTTTCAAAAGGCTGTATCATTTCTATTCCCATCAACAATGTAGAGAGTTCTAATTTCTCTACATCCTCTCCAGCTACTGGTTAGTGCCATCTTTTTGATATAGCCATCCTAGCGAGTGTGAAGTGGTATCTCGTTGTGGTTCTAATATGCCTTTTTGCTAATGACTTAGTGATCCTTGAGCACCATTAAGTGCTTATTGGCTATGTATGTCTTTGGAGAAATGATATTCATGTACATTACCCATTTTAAAATTGTTTAATCTTTGCAATGTTGATTGTAAGTGTTCTTTATATATTTGAATACAAGTCTCATATATGATTTGCAAATATTTTCTCTCATTCTGTGGATGTCTTCTTGCTTTCTTGGTAGTTTAAAGCAAAAAATTTTAAATTTTGGGTAAGTCCAATTTACCTATTATTTCTTTTGTTACTCATGCTTTTGGTGTGATATCTAAGAAACCATTGCCTAATACAAGATCACAGAGCTTACTCCTATGTTTTTTTCTAAGGGTTTTATAGTTTTAGCTCTTACCTTTAAGTCTATGTTTTATTTGAGTTAATTTTTGTATATGATGTGCTTTACGTTTTGTACTTTTCATTTAATAATATCTTGGGAGATCATTCTATACCAGCACTAAAGAACTTCCTCAGTTTTTCTTATGATACTATAGTATTCTCTTATGTTGATATATCATAGCTACTTTAAACAGTCTCTCATTGATGGAGATTTACACAAACATTTGGGTTTGGAAATTATCTCAAAATGACATTGTGGCTTGAAAGTTGTTTCATATCACCTTTCTCAAAAATACAATTTCATCTATTTCACAGATTTGGTTGTTCCAGGCAACTCATGCTATTCAGAAGCCCTGGAATAAATCCCAGTCCTTTGGGTAGAATGACCCCAAGGAATTCAAGATATTTCATTCCATTAAATGTTTACAGTAAGTCAGGAAGCAAAAGTTTCTTTCAATTATCTGAAAATATATGGAAAAATACTTTTGGAGGGACAAGGTGCTCTAAAATTTTGTTGTACCGTCTAAGCTACAGTCAGTTTCAGATGACTTAATGGCATGTGTTCTTTTACTCTTTTGTTGAATTGTTGTCTGTGTGTATAAATCAAAGTGAGTAGTAATCTAAACTTCAGGCAATACAGGCAGCCAACTCAGTAAGATATAAAATATCCAGAGATTATGAAACATATAGGTTTCTTTGTTAAAGAGGAGGCTTAGGGGAAAATCTTGAAATACATCAACACTTTCCTAATCTGCAGAGGCATATTTGGCCACTGGAAAGTAAACAAAAAAAGGCTAATAGGAAGCTAAGATTAGTATGGCAAAACCCATTCCTTCAAGTTCTTGAGCTTTACCTGTAACACAGTTCTTCACTAAGAGACTATTCTTATTTTATACACTGATCAAGTCAGTGTGATATCACAAAAAAAGAACTTCAGAATTGTTTAAATTCTGTTTCTGTTCTTTATGATCTGGATACCTTCAATAAGTTACTTTCCTTTTTTGGGCTAGGGTATTTTCATCTATAAAATGAACATGAACTAGATGAGTTTTCAAGCCTATAGTAGAACAATTAATTAGAGGTGAAATAGAGGCTACTACTGGAGGCAAGCTGCAATCAGCAGTGGCCACAGCTGGCCTGATCTGCATGGAGTAGACAGTAAGAATGTTAAAAGCATTTACAAAAGTTCAAAAATAATCATGGCTGGAGACATCTGGCTAGGAGCAAATAGTCCGACATACCTGAGTGGCCCCAGAGGGCACACTAAGTTACATTATGTTCCTAATGTCCACACAAGTTCTGAGCTACCAAATAAAGGTTAAACAGAATACTGTAGTTCTTTCTTTTGCAGTTTTATTTTGATATAATTTCTCATTTACAGAAAGTTTCAGATAGAACACAAAGAATACCATCTATCCTTCACCCAGGTTTTTCTTTTCTTTTCTTTTCTTTTCTTTTCTTTTCTTTTTTGAGACGGAGTTTTGCTCTCGTTGCCCAGGCTGGAGTGCAATGCCGCGATCTCAGCTCATTGCAACCTCCGCCTCCCGGGTTCAAGCAATTCTCCTGTCTCAGCCTCCCATGTAGCTGGGATTACAGGTGCATGCTACCAACGCCCAGCTAATTTTTGTATTTTTAGTAGAGACAGGGTTTCATCATATTTGTTAGGCTGGTCTCTAACTCCTGACCTCAGGTAATCCGCCTGCCTCAGCCTCCCAAAATGCTGGGATTAAAGGCGTGAGCCACCGTGCCTGGCCCACCCAGGTTTTTCAGATGTTAACATTTTATTACATTTGCTTAAATCTTTCTCTCCCCTTCCTCCCCCTCCCACCTTGTATATGTGTTTCTGTACCACATGGAAGCAGTAAAAATGCTGTTCCTTTATTTATAAATAATTTAACATGTATTTCCTGAAGACTAAGGACATCATGTTATATAACCACAGTGTAATTATCAAAATTAGGAAATGAATATTGAAACAGTAACAGTACTGTTATCTAATATATAGAGTTTATTTGGATGATGCCCATTGATCCAATAATGTCCATTAGAGCAGAAGAAAATCCAGAATCATGTGATTCACTTAGCCATCATGTCTCTTTCATCACCTTTAGTCTGCAGCATTTCCTGAGTCATTTTCTTTAAAGTTTTACATTAATATTTTTAATGTATATTATATAAGCCAGTTACATAGTAGATTGCCCCTCATTCAAGCGTGTCTGATGATTTAGGCTATCCATATTTGGCAGGAACACCACGGAAGTAATGTTCTGTTCTTCTCAGTACCTGATCTAAGGAGAAAGGTGCTGCTTAGTTGTTCCACTGCTGGTGATGTTGACTTTGATCCTTGGTTAAGGTGTTGTCTGCCATGTTTCTCCACTCTAAAGTAACTATTTTTTTCCCCTTTGTAATTACTAACTATCTTATGGGTAATTCTTTGAAACTAGGCAACTATCATGTTTCTCCTTAAACTTTCACTCACCATATTATCTTTTTATGAAGACAGAAGGAAAATAATACATTTTAGTAAGAGTCCCATCAAAATGGTTGTGATGTTTAAAAAAATAACTTCAAGGAACATGGAGTAGTCATTTGACAGATATAATCATGTAGAATTACTTACTATCAGAAATTAAATGTATGCGCCGGGCGCGGTGGCTCACGTCTGTAATCCCAGCACTTTGGGAGGCTGAGGCGGGCGGATCACTTGAGGTCAGGAGTTCGAGACCATCCTGGCCAACATGGTGAAACCCCATCTCTACTAAAGATACAAAAAATTAGCCGGGCGTGGTGGCTCGCGCCTGTAATCCCAGCTACTCAGGAGGCTGAGGCAGGAGAATCGCTTGAACCTAGGAGGCAGAGGTTGCAGTGAGCCGAGATGGCACCATTGCACTCCAGCCTGGGCGACAGGACGAGACTCCATCTCAAAAAAAAAAAAGAAAAGAAAAGAAATTAAATGTATGCAATACTTAGTTTTTAAAAATATCCCTCACATATCTAAAGTCAATTTGCAGGTTTATACATGTAAAAATAATTTCATTTGTTAGTAGTATTGTTTTTGAAAGATTTAGAGATGAGTCACTCATGGAAATTTTTCTATTTTTCCAGTATTGGAGGCAGAATGAAACTAACAAAAATCCTTTGGGGAAAAAATTATTCCAATAAATTTTCCAATAATTATTCCAAATGTCTCTTCTTTTCCTCCCTTTTTTGTGTATCTTTACAACTCAACCAAAAAGTCCACTGTTACTATATCAAGCCTGCTTAAGAATCCTCCGTGATGCCCACTTCCTACAGGATCAAGTTCCAGCTCATCTGAATTCAGACTACCTTTTCATCTTAAAACTTTTCCTCTATTCCAGCCAAATTCATCTTCATAATTCATCTTTAAACATCATCTCACGTTTTTCTGTCTCTGCAAAATGCCCTTTCAATCTATTTTGAGTCTTCTCAGTATACCAGATAAAATTCAAGTGCATCTTTCATAAAATATTCCCTGACCTCTTCATTTTTCAAAGTTTGACTTTAATTAGCTACGTATAGTCTATTTGCTACTTCAGGGGGATGGCTTAGTAGGAACTTACCTTAGGGAAGATAAGGTGGCATAAATAACAATAAGATACAGACCAGGTAGTGCTGACTCCCTGCTTGGAGGGCCATTTTCCCATGCCCTGCACTGTGCCATACCCTGCACACTGTAGGACACAAAGTTTGTTGTACACATTCTTGCGTATATTTCCATGTACAGTATCTAATGAGACTCATCCCACTCAGAACTTAGGACTTATTATATATTCAATAAATGAATTGTTCAGTTGATACTGTCTTTTAAAAATTCTGATAAAGCCAGCATCTCAATAGGAAGCAGGGGCAGATGTTTCCATTCCTCCCTCATATTTTACTTTCTGTTCAAGGGTGAGTGTTTACACTTTGAACTCTTTCTGGCAGTGATGAATCAGTGCTGATTAATCAATACTCTTTTGCCAGATTTTTCTAGGAGCCAGAGAGAGCTTGACTGGGGTTAGGCATCCATTTAAGGGCAGGTTGGTTTCCTTATTTTAGGAAAAAAAATAGTGCTTATATGTTTCATTAATCATAACTTCACTTTACAGGAATCCAAAAAATTTAGTGTTATCTGTTCACTCCTTTTGAAGTGTTCTTTGAGAGCTCTCTGACCACCAGGAAGTGTAGTAGGTGCTAGGCACACTGAAGCCAAGTAAGGTGTAGTTCCATGGCTCAAGGAGTTGTGAGTCTAACAGGGGAGCTGAAGTTAATTGCAAGGGAGATTGTGCTTTTCACTGAAAGGTGTGTCTTCGGTAGACTACAGCCATAGAGTCGTGTGAGAATTACTGAAGAGTGTGGCAGAAGAAAAGGTGGTAAGATCAGGGAGGGCTTTACCAAAGTCACGTTCAGGTGGAGTCTTGAAATTCTGTAAGCTTTCAGAGGTGGGCCTTGTTCCAAGCTGTGTGAGTATAGCCCTGAGGTAAGCTGGCTGCGTGGCATGTTGAAGGAAGTGAGAGCAAGCTGATACCAGCTCACCACCAACAGCCTTTGCCAAATGTAAAGCAGGAAAAGGAGGGTTACTTTGAAAAGCCTAGTGTGCCATGCTGAGAATGATGGACTTTATGAAGCAATGGAGGAGCTTTTAAATGTGTTTTCAATAAGAAATTGTCATGGACAAATCAGCATTGAATTCAGCTCTCATTAAAAACGTGTCCAAAGGATAACTCGACAGTAAACATATCTCGAAAGTACCCATGGCTGTAAAAAAGGCGAAGTATTTCTTTCTCCATTTAATTTACCCTCCCCTGGGTGATTGGTTTGTGGTTAGGCCGTTTGTCCAGCTGCAGCAGACTGGTTTTACACCCTGAAGTAAACTTGAATTTCTTTTTTTTTTTTTTGAGACGGAGTCTCGCTCTGTCACCCAGGCTGGAGTGCAGCGGTGCGATCTCGGCTCACTGCAACCTCCGCCTCCCAGGTTTAAGCGATTCTCCTACCTCAGTCTCCCAGGTAGCTGGGATTACAGGCGCCCGCCATCACGCCGGGCTAATTTTCGTATTTTTAGTAGAGATGGGATTTCACCATGTTGGCCAGGTTGGTCTCGAACTCCTGACCTCAGGTGATCCACCTGCCTCAGCTTCCCAAAGTGTTGGGATTACAGGTGTGAGCCACTGCGCCTGGCCTTTGAATTTCTTAAAACCAAGCAGAACAGTGATTTTCAAGCTCTCTTCATTAGATTCTATCAGCTGGAGTTTATTTATTTATTTATTTGAGACAGTCTCACTCTGTTGCCCAGGCTGGAGTGCAGTGGCGTGATCTCCGTTCGCTGCAACCTCTGCCTCCTGGGCTCAAGCAATCCTCCCCGCTCAGCCTCCCAAGTAGCTGAGATTACAGGTGTGCGCCATGAGGCTCAGCTAATTTTTTTTATTTTTGGTAGAGATGGGGTTTCACCATGTTGCCCAGGCTGGTCTTGAACTCCTGAGCTCAAGCGATCCACCCACCTCAGCCTCCCAAAGTGCTGGGATTATAGGCGTGAGCCACTGCACCTGGCACAGCTGCATTTTAGAGCTTCCAAATGCTTAGTGCGTATTTCATTTGTTTCCAAAGTACATTTTAAACCATTAAAATCACAATAAAAAATAGCACACACACTTGTGGGTGGTTATATGAATAATTCGTGGACTTTGGACACCAATGTCGTGTTAACTCAGGCTGCCAGTGCAGTCTTCAGAATAAAGTAGATTTTTGTAATTTCTCTGCCGACATGTAAACTTTATACAAGTGTGTTATTGATTAAGAAGCTGAGTAGAGCACTGCCCTGGTATTTTGAAAAGTTCAGGTTCATGCATGTGCACTAATAACGTATTTTACAAGTGAACATACCTATACCTACAGTCAATCAAATGCCAGGCAAGGTGTGGCTCGTCTGCTTCAGGCATGGTCTTATTGTATAATAGCATCATAAGTGAAGTCCCAACATCTCATTTGTATGCTGGGTAGTAATTACATGTTTCAAATCACCTGGGGGCCTTTTAAAAATCCTGATACCCAGGCCATACCCTTACCAATTAAATCAGAATTCCTGGAGGTAGGGGTGGGACCCAGGCATTAGTATTCTTTTAAGAGTTAGACTGTTTAGAGCAGTTATGGTTTACAGCAAAATAGAGCAGAAGGTACAGATTTCCCATCTGTCTCCTCCGGCCTCTCCTATTATTGGTATCCCCCACCAGAGTGATACATTGTTACAGTTGGTGAACCTACAGTAACACATCATTATCACCCAAAGACCATTATATTTACATTAGGGTTCCTTCTTTCTGTTGTACGTTGTATGGGTTTCAACAGATGTACAATGACATATATCTATTATTATAATATCATATAGAGTAATTTAGTATTTTTCAGTAGTTTCAGTAGGCATCAGTATTTTTAAATTTTTAAAAATTTTTTGCTGTATTTTGGAGGAGAGGAACTCTTATTGCCATCGACCGTAGGCGTATTCTTTCCAATCTCTTGTTCTGTCCTTCTAGTAATAATTGTATTGGCTTTTCTGGTTTCAGTTAAATTTTGGTTCACGTATCTTCAAACATACTATAAACCTGATAAGATTTGAGAGCCCAGAAAGATAAATTTAAGGTACAGTGGTCTTTTTCCTGAAGAGCAATTTTAATATGCCATTTCAGCACCTGGGAAGTGTAAAATATGTGAGAGTGTTATTTTCTTATCTATCAGATATGCCTCCAGAGCTTTCAACATGTTCTTTATGTTAAGCATTTTAGTCCCCTGTACTCTAGCAGAAGTAAAATCTGATTTTTCCTACCAAAAGTTCCTTATTTTCATTTGCTTGCTAAGAACCGAGAAATGTTTGGATGCTTTATGCAGATGATACAATTCAAACTAACTGCAACTGGGGCATTTGTGTTGCCTGCTTCATGTTTTGAGCCTTTAGTATTTAATGGAAGCCCTGCACTGTGGAAGGTCTCCTAATAGCACTTTGTGCATCCCAGGGGCCAGGCACGGTGCTTCTGCAGCCACACTGTAGATGTTTGTTTATTTGTCTCCACTAGGCTGTCAGTACATTTAGAGGCTGAGTCTCAGTGTGTGTTTGAAAGAATGAATGGTTGATTGAAGAAAGGAGACCATTTGCAGGAGAGAGAGAGAGATGAACAGTACATATATAGAGGAGGGCAAGAAGAAATCCCAGGGCTTTAGAGTCAAGTGATTAGTTCAGTGACTGGCCTGATTCAGGACCCTTTGAGCATTTCTCATTTGAGAAACAGAAAGATCTTTGTTGGTACAAAAAAGGTTAAGGATAGATATGTGGCCAGCTGGACATCGATCATGAGCGGAAGGAATTGACTCTGAGAGGGATTTGGTAATCTTCTGTGTTAGTAAAAGTGCATGGATTTTTTTTTTTACAGTCTCACTCTGTCACACAGGCTGGAGTGTAGTGGCACAATCACAGTTCACTGCAGCCTCAACCTCCCAGGCCCAGGCAGTCCTCCTATCTCAGCCCCCTGAGTAGCTGAGATCACAGGTTTGAGCCACTATGCCCAGCTAATATTTTTTTGTCAAGACGAGGGCTGGTCTTGAACTCCGGGGCTCAAGCCATCCTCCTGCCTCAGCCTCCCAAAATGCTGGGATTACAGGCATGAGCCACCTTGTCTGGCCAGATTTTTTTTTTTGTAATCAAATATTTCAAAAGGGGTGAGTCTCCTTTGGGGTGATTCTCTCACACAGAAAGATGATTCTTGGAGGAAACATATCTAAGCATCCTCCAAGGTAGTGTCAGCATTCAAAGTTGACCCTGAATTATCTCTGCAGACACTTTTTGTGTTGGGCATTATGCTGAAGCCATTTGTTGTAGAGCAAGTTGATTTTTATGGCTGAGCTTATCTGAATTTAGTTTGATATATTGTATTCTTTATTTATTCATTCATTGATTCACTGATTGATTCATTTTTCCTGACATTCAAACAAATGTTTTTTGAACACATTGTGAAAGGGCCAGGCATTTGTCAGGTAATGAGGGTATAATGGTAAACAAGGTAGACACAGCCCTTTGGCCCTCTTAGGGGTGCAGACAGCCGGTCATTTAAGTGGAGTGTGAGGAGAGCATTGACAAGGAAAGGACAGGATGTCGGGGAGCACAGGGTGGGGAGTGTGGGGCAGACGCTAGGAGGAAGTCCCTTGAGATTAAGGCCTGAAGCATAACTTTAGACAAAGAGTGCAGAAGAGTGTGTTCCTGACTAATGAAAAGCTTAGTTTATTAATACTTAGGGCTTGTTGAATGGAGGATACTTTTGCAGCCTTCCCCTACTTTGTGCCATCCAGCCAAGAGAGGTCCACAGTAGCAGCCCTGATTCGTGGGAGGAAAGAGCCCACTTCAGCTGCAGGGTGGCCCTGTTCCCAGGAGAGATTTGAGTCTGACCCCACAGTGGCAGCAAGGCAGCTCTGTGCCTGTGTTATCTCCACCAGCACACGTCATTGAGTCAGCTTTACTTTATCTAGCCTGATTGTAGAAGTCATAGTAGACACTGTGAGGGAATCGTGTGGAATTTTCACTGGAGCATTCTGAAACTTAAAAAGTAAATCTTTTATTGCTTTACTAATGTCTTCCTGTGTCTCTCTTTTTAAAAATTTTTATTGTAAAAAGTAAAATATATACCAAAGAGTGTATGTGTGTACAGTTTACACTATCAGTATTAAAATGGGCACCCATGTACTCATGACCAGCCTAGGAAATAAAACATTACCAATAGTGTGTACCTTTCACATCCTGCCTCCTCCACCCTGTTCCAGTTGTAACTACTACCCTGAATTTGTATTTAGTGTTCTCTTTTGTTCCTCTCTTCTAGTATGTTTTAAAAGGTCATATTTATGCTTATTAGGAGATATTACAGTATCAGACTCTTGCTGTGTACCAACAAAGAACAAGAGATAGGTCAGAACGCTGTTTAAATAAATTGCTTGATTGTACTCTTTTAAGCAGGAGTTTATAGTGGTAACATCAAAGTGCTTAAAAAAATTCAAAACAAAAGCCTTTTTCAGTTTCAAGGAAAACCTTAACAAGGTGTGTTAAAAAGATAAGGTTTTTTGAGGTCGGGTGAGGTGGCTCACACCTTTAATCCCAGCACTTTGGGAGGCCAAGGCAGGTGGATCACTTGAGGTCAGGAGTTCAAGACCAGCCTGACCAACATGGTAAAACCCTGTCTCTACTTAAAAAAAAATAGAAAAATTATCTAGGCATGGTGGCACGCCCCTGTGGTCCCAGCTATTCAGGAGGCTGAGGCCAGAGAATCACTTGAACCCAGGAGGTGGATGTTGCAGTGAGTTGAGATCGCTCCACTGCACTCCAGCCTGGGCAACAGAGCAAGACTCTTGTCTCAAAAAAAAAAAAAAAAAAAAAGATAAGGTTTTTACAAACCAGTATGCTATAAATGGACCCAATAGTAACATGACATTGAATTGCTTCAACCAGTAACAGCTTCAAGATCCCTGCCTATGTTCCCTGCTGTGAACGTGTTTATTTGTTCCTAATAATACTGCCACAGTGTATTTCAAATTATTTTATGGTATGAGAGTTTGAATTTACTTGGAGTAAGATCATCTCGGCATGTAGTTGGGAGACATTATTTACTCTATTGTTTCAGTAATTCAGAATATTGAAATAGGTCAGTCATGTCAGGAAATAGACTCTTAGGTGAACCATTCTTAAATTTGCCTTTTTCTTTGTGATTGTGATGGATATTGTTTTGTTTTCTATCTTTGCTTTTTTTTTTCTTTCAAATGTTCTGGTTGTCCATCCAAATTGTAAGAATATTACATTTTGAATATCCTTTGATTATTGTAAAAATGACCCCTAGTCAGATGATTCCACAGACTTTTTGATTACTTGTTAAATGACTTTGTGGGCTTTTTTCATTTGAATTGATTTCCTATTTTGAGGGTCAGTATCACTTCATTGCTAAATGATACCTTTGAGCAACATGGTACATTTTAGAAACCTTATTCTCCAGAGTACTCTAAGAGAAGGGTTGTTTGGATTTTATTTGTTTATATTCTTGCCCTTTAAACTCTAGCATAACTCAGCAGGATTCGGTTCTCCTTATAGAACCGTTCCCCAGAGAGAAAGTAAGCTCAGCTCTCATTTCCATGTTGAAGTTTGTATGCAAGTTTACATGGAGCTCAGAATCCAAAGTTGGCAGGATATGAAAATGTTTGTATATCATTTAATCTATTTTATTTCATTTCATTTCTGTGTTTTTATTCCCAAAGCAATTGGTTTTATTCAGGAATCAACAGACTTTTTTTAATCCATCTATAAGTTTTTGAACCAAAGCTTTACTACATTTCACAGCCATTTTTGCCACTATGCCATAATTATAAATCCTCGGCCTCAAAGAAACCTATTTAATATCTTATTCAGATTGAGATTCTAGTCTTTAGTGACATGGAATGTAGATTAGAACAATAGTTTCTGTATATCTCAATGGTCTTTACATTTGCATTTTTAGCCATTTTAACTAGCCCCTAAAAACTCTCTTTTATGACTCTGTGGATGAGCTATCTGAATTCAACAATAATTGTACTATGTATTCCCATAATACTCCTAGTCATTTAAAAAAAGGCAGGGGAATGGACAAAGCAAATCATTCCCAATTGTTTAAGAAACCAGTGAACTCATCCCTTGCTTGGACTACATAGAATACAGCCTGAGAGGGAAACCTGTGATTTAGTTTCTCTCTTTACCCACACAGGAGAACACTTCTGACAAGATGCCATTCGTGCTCACCGTAGTTGGTCAGAAACTGCGGCTCTGTGCTTGGCAAAAGTTAATTTGGATTTTAGATGCTGTGTGCAAGGAAACCATGTGCAGTTTTAAGCAAGGATCTTCACTGAAATTTCTCCCTACAATCAACTACGCAGAGTGCCCAGCTCTCAGCATTGGACACAGTTGGCCACTCTTCCCTTGTCTCTCATGGCATCGTGATTTCCTGGGATACCTTTGGTCTCTTTGTCCATACCATTCTCTATCTGGGGTACACTCACCATAGGCAGAGGAAAAACATGGTAACCAGGGTGGCTGCTGCAACATATTTGAGGGGGTCAGGGTAGGCAATGAGGTCCGAGAGGTAGCCAGGAGTTAGCTCATGTAGGACTTTGTAGGCCACTTGAGACTGGCCTGATCTGGCTGATGGGAAACCCATAGAGGATTTTGAGTAGAAGAGTGATATGATCCAACCTGAATTTTAATGAGATCTCTTTGGCCTCTCTGTGGACTAGTTGCTGTGAAGTGGGGAAGGCTGAAGGAGGCAGACACCAATTAGGAAGCTATCAATACTTAATCCCGGTGAAAGATGACAGTGGCTTGGACCAAGATGGTGACACCAAATGAGGCAGAGAGAGATCAATTTCTAGATAGGTTTCTTTTGTTTTGTTTTGTTTTTTGAGACAGAGTCTCGCTCTGTCACCCAGCCCGGAGTGTAGTGGTGTGATCTCAGCTCACTGCAAGCTCCGCCTCCCAGGTTCACACCATTCTCCTGCCTCAGCCTCCCGATTAGCTGGTACTACAGGCGCCCGCCACCACACCCAGCTAATTTTTTTGTATTTTTAGTAGAGACAGGGTTTCACCATGTTAGCCAGGATGGTCTTGATCTCCTGACCTCGTGTTCCGCCCACTTTGGCCTCCCAAAGTGCTGGAATTACAAACGTGAGCCACCGCACCCGGTCCCTCTAGATAGGTTTCTAAGTAGAGATGACATGTGTAGCTGACAGCTTGGAGGAAAGTTGTACAAAAGAGAGGAGTCACAAAACAGTCCAGGGTTTTGGTCTCAGCCACTAGAAAACTGGTGTTACCATTTACTGATTTGGAGAAGACCATGGAAAGGAAGTTTGGGGGGTGGGAATCAGGAGTTTAATTTGGACATATTAAATTTGAGATGATGCCAATTACATCCAAGCAAAGTTGAATAGGCTGTGTGTGTGTGTGTGTGTGTGTGTGTGTGTGTGTGTGTGTACAGGTGTCATCAGCATTTGAAACTGAATGAGGTCACCAAGAGAAGGAATGTTAAATAGATAAGCAGTCAGAGAAATGATCTGGGCTCTTAATCATATAGAGGTCAGGAGAACCAGGGAAGGAGCAGTCAATGAGATAAGAGAATCAAGAGGGAGAGGCATTCCAAAAGCCAAACTGTTAAAAAACAAAAAAAAAGTTTTAGCAGGGAGTAACTTTCAAAGGTTTTAGATAGGGCAATAAGACAAGATTTGAGAATTAACCATGGAGGTCATTGCATTCCTTAACAAAAACAGTTTCTATGGAGTAACGGAGATGAAAGCCTAAATTGGATTTATCCAAGAGAACAGAAGAGGAGAGAAATTGGACACAGTATGTACAGACAATTCTTTCAAGATTGATAAAATAAAGGAGGACAAAGGGGCCAGAGCTGCAGGGAGATGCAGGGTCAAGGTTTTTTTCTCTAAACCTGGGATATAAATATAAATATGTATGTTTATATTGCTGCTGGTGGTAATTCAGTAGTGAGTGAAAAATTCAGAAGAGGGAGAATTGCTGGATCAATAAATGTCCTTAGGTAGGCAAGAGATGAGATGCAATGTGTAGTGGAGAGGTTAATCCTGGAGAGGGATGCAGACAGACACTTTCTACATAGGAGTGCAGGGAAAGCAGAATGGGCACAGATGCAGGGAGGTGGGTAGCTATGGTGTCTGGACATAGGGAGGTTCTCTTCTCATTGCTTCTGTTTTCTCAGTGAAATAAGCAGCTCAGTCATTAGCTGGGAGTGAGAAACCAGAGGAAGTGGAAATTTGAGGTTAGAGAGGAAGGTTTAAAATAGTCCTCTAGGGAAATGGAAAGCAGATGGATTAGGGCAATGTGGGTGGATTGCTAGACAGCATTAAGAGTCCCTTTAAGGTTAGTGACCATCCATTTAAGGCGAAAATAGTCAGTGGGATTGTGTGCTTTTGTCCAGCTGTGGTCAGCCACCCTGGTGGAGATGCATAGTGGATAGAGAATTGAATTTAACCAGGATAGAGGTTCCAGGTGAAGGCCCTGAAGGGAGAGGCAAGAGAGCTGATTGTGTATGCAAGGGGGTGAGTATAATGGTGGCCTATGGGGTTTAGTCTGAGTAAGGCAAATGAAGACATGCTGGGATTTTAGTTTCTGATGCAGCTTAGGGATCAGTGAACTCAGGGTTTTGGAGGATATTGGAAAGCTAAGAGGTGGTCAATTAGGGAGTAGAGAAGCCTGAAACTACGATTCTGGAGTGGGTGCAGGTACTGATGATTGGGTCTAGAGCTAGTGATTCTCAACTGGGGGGATTTCACCTCTGAGGAGGCATTTGCAATGTCTGGAGACATTTTTGGTTGTCACAACTGGAGGCAGAGGAGATACTGCTGTCATCTAGTAGAGGCCAGGGGTGCTGCTCAACATCCTACAAGGTATAGCACAGTTTCCCACAACAAAGGATTGTCTGTGGCAGTTGCCAGTAGTGCTGAGGTTGAGAAGCCCTGGTTTAGGGTATAAAATAAAAACTTCAGCTGAATTAAATTTAAAGGAGTTTAACTGAACAAAGAATGAATTGCGAATTGGGCAGCCTTCTGAGCCAAGGTAGGCTCAGAGACGCCAGCGCAGCCACGTGGTGGAAGAAGATTTATGGACAGAAAAAGGAAAGTGATGTACAGAAAATGGGAGTGAGGTACAGAAACAGCTGCATTGATTATAGCTCAGCATTTGCCTTATTTGAACACAATTTGAACAGTTGGCTACATTTGATTGGCCAAAACTCGGTGCTTGGCACAAGGTGATTGGCTACGGCCTGTTTACACCTATACTTGTTATAGTTCACAGTGTACAGAAAAACCCTTAGGCTGAACTTAAAATATGTAAGGAGGCAGCTTTAGGCTAAACTTGATTGAACAGGTATGACCATAGAAATGAGTGGCTGGGGTAGGCCTGATCTTACCCAGATTATTGGAGAAGATAAACAGACTAGGGTTTTAGAAGGTTTATCTTACAACTGATGAAATCTCCAAAAATGATGACAAGAGTAGTATTAGAGAAAAGCATAGATAGCCAGGGATGGGAGGAAGTTAATTTCTCAGTGTGTGGCATCATTTTCTTTTTCTTGAGCTAGCTGATGGGCTAGCTTTGGATTTCATAATCCTGGCTAAGAGCTACACGTTCAGATTAGCCAAAGAGTGTTGTGTGTTTTTTAAAAAGCCACCTGTTTATTACCTAACTTTGGTATAATGAAATCTGTGTCTTAAATAGATGCCTAAAAGCCATTTGGGAATTTGGTTAGTCTTTTTGCTCAAAATTCTGTGACTGTAAACTTGGACACTTGGTCTAATTCCATCTTTAAATAATGTCTCAGGATGACAAGTCTTGCAGCTAGGCCTTGAGGAAGGGATCTGGTTTAAGAAAATCCTTGAAGAAGACTGGGTGCGGTGGCTCACGCCTGTAATCCCAGCACTTTGTGGGGGCCAGGGCTGGTGAATCACCTGAGGTTAGGAGTTCGAGACCAGCCTGGCCAACATGGTGAAACCCCGTCTCTACTAAAAATACAAAAATTAGCTGGGCGTCGTGGTGGGTGTCTGTAATCCCAGCTACTCGGGAGGCTGAGGCAGGAGAATTGCTTGAACCCAGGAGGCGGAGGTTGTGACACTGCACTCCAGCCTGAGTGACAAGATTGAGACTCGGTCTCAAAAAAAAAAAAAAAAAGAAAGAAAGAAAAGAAAATCCTTGAGAAACTTTATTTATAGACTTTTAGAGACTGTGGCTTTCCAGTACTCATCACCATGGAGAAAACTAGTCAAAATCACACAGAGTGAATAAGGGTTGCGAGCCAGTGCTGCTTCCTGGAATAAGCTGGTCCACTAGTCTAGTCTTGTGCTTTGTCCTTCATTTTGAACTCAAGTGCCCTGGGGCTGCTTTTCTGCGTACCCACAATAGCAAGGAACTCTTTTGTTTGCATCTCCTCTGAAAGAAATGCTTGTTTTGAGGTTTGGACCGCAAATAATAATCTATTGTTCCCTGTAATAATAATCCACCCTCTTTCGCAGAAAAAAAAATCTGCTTGATGCAGTATGGCTATCAGTTTATTTAAAAGAATAGCCAAAAGTGCCCATTATGTCCTGAGAATAAACATTTGCAAGATGGTTGGGAGGAATGGGGGAGTACTCTTGTTCTCCTTGGCTGAGAGTCAGTTAAGTCTTCAAGGAGAAAAAATTCTGAAAATGACCATCAGTCCTGGCTGACAATACTCTTCCTTATTCTGCCAGTCTGTTACATTCTAAGAATTATTGCAACACTGCAGATATTTATTCCAAACGATTTCTTTAAAAAATATCGAAGATGGGTATTTTTAAGTTACCAATTTTGGGCCAAATACGTTTTTTTTTTTTCTGACTTTCATTTTGTCTGTGAAAGCATTTCTTTTATAGCAGTATGTTCAAATTAGCAATCTTTAAGAATTTGGCAAATACTTTTAACAGCAATCCTTAACAATTCCTGCAGTTGCCTACGATTGCAGATCTTGAAAAAAGAGCCATTTTTATATTCCAAGTGGTAGACACATTTCAATTACTATTTCCTGGGCTTAGGCTAACTGACAAAACTTGATGGGTGAAATGAAAATGTGATATACGGTGTAATCAGCTGTTTACTTACCTAGCACAGTGAAATCTTATGGTAGGTATGATTGCACTAACAAAACCAAAACATGCATTTTTCTTCCTTAAGTTCTTTACAAGAAAAGGATCAGTTAGATAATAAATGTGGCTTTAAAATGAAGTTATATCTTAGGATAGTTTTAATTGCATTACATATGGATGATGAGAAAAGTTCAGTGTGATAACAATTGCGTAACAGATAAGCATGAGAACTACTTAAAGAAATAAAAATATGCCCTTCACCTCATTAAAAATAGACCGTCAGAGAAGCCACCCAGAAGTCCTTCAGTAGGTGAATGAATAAACTGTGGTACATCCATACAATTTGTATATTATTCAGCAATAAAAAGAAATGAGATATTATGCCACAAAAAGACATGGAAGAAAGTTAAGTGCATATTACTAAGTGAAAGAAGCCAACCTTAAAAGGCTACATGCTGTATAATTTTAACTAGATAACATTCTAGAAAAGGCAAACCTATAGAGACAGTATAAGGTCAGTGTTTGCCAGGGGTGTGGGGGAAAGGACGGCAGGAATAAATTGGTGTAGCACAGGGGATGCTTAGGGAGTGAAACTATTCTGTATGATACTGTAATGGTGGAGACATCACTATACACCTTTGTCAAAATCCATAAGATCTACAACACTAACGCAAATCCTAATGTAAACTATGGACTTTGGTTAACAATGATGTAACCATATTGGCTCATCAATTAAAACAAATGTATGACACTAATGCCAGATGTTAATAATAGGAGAAACAGGTTGGCCGTGGGAGAGTGAGGGAATATGAGAATTCTACCTTCTATTCAATGTTTCTGTAAACCTAAAACTGCTCTTTAAAAAGTCTATTAGTTTAAAAAAATATATTCAATATAGCCAGACTAATAAAAATATCTTAACTAAAAAGCAATACAAACCTAAACTGTCAGCAATTATTCTGTTTATAGTGCTATTCTGATTGAACTTAGCTGTAGAATATTCTGCCAGAAATATGTAATGGCAGTGAATTACTGTATATATCTAGTAACTTTGCTGTATCTTTTCTTGTCTGGCAAAAATGCACAGTGGTATTCATGCTAAGTCCTACTTTTAACTACCCTTATTCCTTTCTCTTCAGTGACAGCTGGAGTATCAGCCTTGGAAGTATATACGCCAAAAGAAATCTTCGTGGCAAATGGTACACAAGGGAAGCTGACCTGCAAATTCAAGTCTACTAGTACGACTGGCGGGTTGACCTCAGTCTCCTGGAGCTTCCAGCCAGAGGGGGCCGACACTACTGTGTCGGTAAGAATGCTTGACTGCTCTTGGCTAGTCCTGCCTCACAGGTTTCTTTACTGCTGTATAATTAGTGATCCATTTTTCTGATGGTTCATTTCCAAAATGAGTGTATTTTTTAATCTATTATAGACTTCAAGGCCCTTCTCTTGCTTCAGGATAAAATAAGTTCAGCATCTCTTAAATGCGTCTGGTTTCCTTGTCTTTGCTCAGTTTCTCTCCACCATCAAATCCCATTCTGAAATTGATCTTAATTGACCACACTGACTCTAATCAGGATTTATCCTGCATCTTTTCATCTTTTATTGCCCCATATTTATTGATATTTATTTTATGTATTATCAAATTTTATATATATATGTATGCATCTTCTGATTTGATTATCTTTTTTTAATTTAGCATATAGTCCATCTGATTTAGCAATATTGATTTGGGAGCTTACTATGCAGTGGGTTATGTAGGGCCTTCAAAAATGTCTAAAACAGAATCCTTGCTCTCACCTAGAGATGATTAGGAGGAAGGCTGATATATAGATGACTTTGGAGTAAGATAAAGGATGTAACAGAAATACAGCACCAGAGCATTGAAAAAAGGTTATTTAGTAACTAGTGGAGTGCTGGTTATGCAGTGGGTGTTTATTAAACATGAACTGACTATCTTGGTTCTGGTCTGTAAAATGGAGACGATAAAACCTCCCACACAAGGGTGTTAGGATAAAGTAAGATTATACAAGATAAGTGCTCAGGAGAGTGTCTAGCTCTTGAGTTACTAAAATACACCATTTGTTGTTACTGTTGCTCTCCCAGCATGTGGAATGCCCTTCATATATTGGCACATATTTTAGTACTGTTGCATGTTACAGGTTGTCAGTATTTAGCAAGGACAGTCTGTCATCTATCTTTAAGAATGCCCAATTCTTCTTCTGAATGGTGAGTTACATTGTGGATCACCACCTAGATGTTGGGCCCATCATATGCCTATGCCATTTAATCTTCACAGCTCTATGAGGAAGACAGGGTGGGGAGGATGGGAGACACTGACTCAAGAGTTATTCACCCGTGGCCATACCACACAGGTTAGAATTGTTTAAACTTCAATACGGTATGATTTCCCTTATGTATTATTTCTCTCTCAGGTAGAAAAATCTGCTTATAATATTTACGGCCTCATAGGTTTTAGGGATTACCTAAGGCAGTGCTTCTCAGTATTTTTTAAAATTTATGTTTAAAAGGAGCCTTTTCACATTTTTCTTAATCTCTGCCCCCTTCCATGAAATTTTAATATTGTAGATATCCTCTGCAACTGTTTTACATATAAAAGAGAAAGATTTTCTCAAAGCTTCCCACCCAAGAGCCAGTGTTTGCTCCCTTGGGGGAGAATCTCCCCTATGAAGAATGCATAGTCTAGAGGTCTTTATAAGAGAGGCCTTCCCTTACAGTAGCCATAAGGGTGAGCACAGGAATCCATACAGATACCATGGAAAGACATGAAGAGGCATTCTCTGCTTCACGTAAATACGGCATCAGCATAGAACATACACTAATGTTCCCATAGAGGCAAGATTAAACACATAAGTTTACTCAAGAGAGTCCAAAGAACTATTTAAACATTTAAAGATTTCCCACCGAAGTCTTCTGCAAGAGTGGGTGTGAGAGCCATTATTTAAGTCCATAGAAAATGAAGCAGTCATCAGGAAGACACCCAGAGGTAATAACTTTCTTTTAAAGAGCGGTTCCATTTATGCTGGAAACAGTCTTGTCGTGTGGGTCCATGAAGGTTTACATAACTCAAAACTTAATATTAAGAACATGCTGTAATTCTGATTAATATTTTTAGCTAATCAATTTATACTTACACACGAGTCTGATTGCAGTTAATCCCAGCATGTTCAGTTATTGACATAGGATCCTTTAATTCCAAAATGTCGGGACACATTTAATAAGATGAGTGGGTTGCTTTTTTGTTTTTATAGGTTTTACAGGAAAAGTATATTCAAACCCAGTATATTCAAAAGCCATACTGTAGATGGCTTTTTTGGCCCATGGCCTTGGGATCCACATGTCTGAAACTGAACTCATTTTTTCTCCCTTCTGTTTCCCTTTTCTGCTTTTTTTTTTTTTTTTTTTAGGGTAATTGTGTTCATCTGCAGATGAGTTTTGTAATCATTTTGTTTTGTTTTGTTTTGTTTTGTGTTTTCTGTCCTTTCCTTCCCTGTCCCTTACCACTTCCCTTCTGTCCCCAAGAAATAAGAACCTTTGCTGGTTCTTCCAACTTTGTTTCTGGCGTCTAGCTTTTTGTCAGCCTTCCTGTGTCTCTGCTGTCTATTGAGCAATGTTAACTGTGTGCCTGGTCTTGTGCAGTAGCCCCTTGTTATTCTTCTGCTTCTGTTTTTTTCATCTTTCAATCCAACCCTCATATGCCAGCAGGTGCATAGTCTTACAACAGCTCTTTCACCTTGCCACTGCAGGTTGTCAGGAACCTAGATTCCCATTGCGGACAACATTTGTCTAGAATTAAAAGCTCATTACAATTTGGCCCAGCCTACCACTTTAGCCTCACTTCTGTTCTCTTATGGCTTCACTTCCAGTTTAGTAAAAATGCTTTGTGCTTTGTTTTCCTACTTCTGAACACTTGTCATTTAAGCTGTACCCCATTTTTACCCTCTGTCTCCTCCATAATGCCTCTTTTTTTTTTTTAACCTTTTAGCCCTTAAAACTCACTACCCTTATCTGGGCCATTCCTATAATACAGATCCCTTAATATGACAGTTTTCCTCTTCTTCCTGAATATGGGTGTTTTAAGAGGACTTGCCTGTCTTACATCTTTAGTATACCTCATAGCTTTAGCACCATGGCTTGTACTTTTAAAATATTGATTGATAATGATTCTAGTCTTTTCTGTGAATTTTTCACTGTTTTATTTCCATCTCTCACTGGTTTGACCAAGACATTATTCCTCAGTTTGATTCAGCAAACTATGTAGTTCCTGCTGTGTCCAAAGTGCTAAGGAGTACAGAGATAAATACATCTTATCCTCTGCCTTCAAATGGCCCCCAATCAATGAGGGAGCCTGACTGAGGGAGCTGTCTCAGACCCAGTGCTGAGAAACAGCATCATGTAGCTCATCCCCGCTGGTTCAGAAATGCCAGGCAGGGAATATGTGGAGATGTTGTGGGAAGGGAAGGCAGACAGCAGGTGATGGAAGGATTCATTTGCAAAGCTGAGAGTTTATGGTTCATTTTCTAGTGAAGAAGAGAGAGTGAAGAACTTTAAACAGATAAGACATGATCTCACCTGAGAGGCCTTAAACATTGGAAATAGCATAAGCTTTGAAATCAGAGCTGAGTTTGAATTCCATCTCTAAAACCTGTGACTTTGGGAAAGTCACCAAGGTTTCCTGAGCCTCACATTCCCTATTTATGAAATATCAGGTAGGCGAATCTCACCTTGCAGGGTGGTTGTGAGGGCTAGAGAGTTGTTGGGAGACAGTTTTCTATGGGTCTTTCATGTTTTTGCACACCTTGCTAGCAAAGGCACTGGCTGCCTTTGTTCTGGACTTTTTTTGTACAGTAACTAGCTTTGGAAGGCAGAGATGATGTTACCCTCTGGAGCAAAGGACAAATTTGTGTATTCTTGAGTATAGTAAAGGTAGTGTCTCCTTTCAGGGCTGAAGTCAGACATGTCTTCTGCCCCTTGTAAGAGAATTGTGTTCCCTGAGCTTGGGGTTCCTCGGCTGTGATGCAATGCCTCTGCCTGCACAACATCCATGTGAGCCCCTCCATGTCATGGCTGTGGGACTTGCGGGGCAAGAGGAACAAACACATGCTTTCTGCTCATAAGGTTCTTTGTTTCTGAGTCTTCTTCATGAGAGTGAAGATTTCATAGGAGTCCGTGTCTTCTGTCAGCACCTATGAACCTGTGGCCAACTAACTTTGTTAGCTTGTAAGTAGGGTAAAATCTCAGACCCTTCACGGTTCTTAAGAAGCATTTAGGTCATATGAAATGCAGGGTAAATATTTGATAAATGTTATAATAATAACCATTATTCTTTATCAGTGATCATTTAGGCATTGTGGAAGATGATGAGTTAGACATACCAGTTAAGAGGCCATAGTCCAAGATGATGAAAACATAAAAACAGATATTGTCAGTGGGAACTGAATAGAGAGAAGAGAGAACTGAGAGAAACTAATGAGACATTGACAATATTGGGGGATTAACTGGATAGGAAGAAAGAGAATCAAGGATGACTTCAAGATTTATGGTTTTGGAAAGAAACATTAGCCATCAGTGAAGACACGATACATGAAGAGGGGAAGATGAAGTTTGTAAGAAAGGGTGACAAGCTTGGGGGAGAGGGGCAGCCAGGTGGTAAAGTGAGTAGGCAAGGAGTCTAGAGCTTAGGGGACGCTATTGATGGAGAGAGAGGTTTGGGAGTTAAGAAAATCTAGATGATCATTAAATCATAGGAATGGATGAATCTGCACTGGGGTTTTCAGCGTGCTCGAAGGGTTCTGAAAATGTTCTGTTTGAATTGCTAATAGAGCTGGTTTCTATCCCCAGCTCCACCATCACCCCGTCCATTAACCAGAACAAAGACATCAGGCCTCCAGCATAGCTGCTTGGATTAGAGCCAAGTGTGAGGATAGATCCCCTCCCACTGGGCCTTAACCCTGCTTCCAGGTGCTGAGTTTGACAAGGTTTACTTTGAGAAGACAATTCCTTTGCTGAAAGCAGGACGGAGGAGAGACTGAGGAGTGGAAAGAGAAAGGGGCTAAAGGCTGAACTTTCAAAAGCCGGCAAGAGTATCTTGTGTTATCTGGGCTTTGTTCCTTTCACACACCCATGACTTTTCCATAGGAAACCAGAAGGAAGAGGAAGAAACTCAGATTAGCTGATCTGAGATATTTAGGATTCTTTTCCTTTGTGCCTCTGTGTATCTTAGTGGTAAGCTAACTCAACACTAAGCTTTCTGAAGCCTTGGGAATCACTGGGCTCAATCATGGTGTTATTGGAAGAACATTGGCTTTGAAGACTCAGATGAGCCTAAATTTTACTCTGGGTCCCCAATTTACTATCATTGGTACCTTGGGAAAATGGCTTCTCTTAAGTCTCCATTTTGTCTTTTATAAAATTATGGGTGGTAATAATTATATCAGTGAAATATTGAGAGGATTAGAGATGATATATGAGTCTGATTCTTCCATTGAAACCTGGCAGGGTTGAGTCCCATGATCTCTAAACTTCTGTCTGGCTTAGATTCCATAACTTGTGATTTGTAATATGATGTTGCATTTCTTTTTTTTTTTTTTTTTTAATTGATCATTCTTGGGTGTTTCTCGGAGAGGGGGATGTGGCAGGGTCATAGGATAATAGTGGAGAGAAGGTCAGATAAACACGTGAACAAAGGTCTCCGGTTTTCCTAGGCAGAGGTCCCTGTGGCCTTCCACAGTGTTTGTGTCCCTGGGTACTTGAGATTAGGGAGTGGCAATGACTCTTAACGAGTATGCTGCCTTCAAGCGTCTGTTTAACAAAGCACATCTTGCACCGCCCTTAATCCATTTAACCCTGAGTTGACACAGCACATGTTTCAGAGAGCACGGGTCGGGGGTAAGGTTATAGATTAACAGCATCCCAAGGCAGAAGAATTTTTCTTAGTACAGAACAAAATGGAGTCTCCTATGTCTACTTCTTTCTACACAGACACAGTAAGAATCTGATCTCTCTTTCTTTTCCCCACATTTCCCCCTTTTCTTTTCGACAAAACCGCCATCGTCATCATGGCCCGTTCTCGATGGTCGCTGTCTCTTCGGAGCTGTTGGGTACACGTGCAGAAAGGCTGTCACTTCACACTTGGAAGATTGCACAGCGGCCAGGCAGAGGCGCTCCTCACTTCCCAGACGGGGTGGCCGGGCAGAGGCGCTCCTCACATCCCAGACGGGGCGGCCGGGCAGAGGCGCTCCTCACTTCCCAGACGGGGTGGCCAGGCAGAGGGGCTCCTCACATCCCAGAGGATGGGTGGCCAGGCAGAGACGCTCCTCACTTCCTAGATGGGGTGGCGGCCGGGCAGAGGCTGTAATCTTAGTATTTTGGGAGGCCAAGGCAGTCGGCTGGGAGGTGGAGGTTGCAGCGAGCCAAGATCACACCACTGCACTCCAGCCTGGGCAGCATTGCGCATTGAGTGAGCGAGACTCCATCTGCAAACCCAGCACCTCGGGAGGCTGAGGCGGGCAGAACACTCCAGGTCAGGAGCTGGAGGCCAGCCCGGTCAACACGGCAAAACCCCGTCTCCACCAAAAATACAAAAACCAGGCAGGCGTGGCGGCACGTGCCTGCAATCCCAGGCAGTCGGCAGGCCGAGGCAGGAGAATCACAGGAGCCCGAGGCAGGGAGGTTGCAGCGAGCCGAGATCACGGCAGTACAGTCCAGCCTCGGCAACAGAGGGAGACCGAAAAAAGGAAGAGAGAGAGGGGGAGAGGGAGAGGGAGAGAGATGTTGCATTTCTTTCTGTATGAAGTCTTTAAAAGAACCTTTCATAGCATGCACATTACAGAGTTTAGGAATTCTGCCTTTGAGAATAGTTCATGTGTTCCTTTTTTCTAATTGCAGTTTTTCCACTACTCCCAAGGGCAAGTGTACCTTGGGAATTATCCACCATTTAAAGACAGAATCAGCTGGGCTGGAGACCTTGACAAGAAAGATGCATCAATCAACATAGAAAATATGCAGTTTATACACAATGGCACCTATATCTGTGATGTCAAAAACCCTCCTGACATCGTTGTCCAGCCTGGACACATTAGGCTCTATGTCGTAGAAAAAGGTACTTCCTTGAGTATTTTGGCAGTAATAATGCAGTCTCCTTTATCTCATGTTTGGTTGGAAAACATGAGTTGCATTTCATGGTGGGTTTGGAGGGGGGATTTTTGCCATACAGTTGTGCTCCCTGTTGCCGCGAACCTGTGGCTCTACCAAACACACTTGGAGCTGGGAAACTTGTTGCTCATTCTGACCCAGAGTGGCTGATTTCTCCATTTTTATTCCTACCGTCTGGTGCCTATTGGTCTAATTTCAGGAGTATGAATTTTTCAGTGTTAATTAGAAGAAAGACCAAATTCATTACGTTTGGATGTGATGGGCAGTGGGAAAGAAGGAGATTCATACTGTTTTATATTCTCCAGGAGAAAGCTTTCAACAACAGCACAGTTATTTCTTCCTTTTGATTTTGAGAACAAACAGGAAATGCAGGTTCTGGTGTCTCATTTTTGAGACAAAGTCTGCTTTGTCGGAGAGTAGATCCAGGTAAATTCACACCTCCGGTTTTTCTTTAGAGCACTGAGAGGGATTGTAGGTGTAGAAATGCTTAGTTCCATAGTTCATTGTTTCTCATCTAATATTCATATGTCATGAATTACATAGTAATAGGATAGATAGTAAGAGCTCATAATTTGGATAATAAAAGGGTACGGTAACTGCTAAATGAAGATACTTGCTCGTTAATTTAATAAAATTCCATGTTTTCTCTCTGTAGCAATGTACCTTAAAACTATTTTGTTCTTTCCCTCTAGAGAATTTGCCTGTGTTTCCAGTTTGGGTAGTGGTGGGCATAGTTACTGCTGTGGTCCTAGGTCTCACTCTGCTCATCAGCATGATTCTGGCTGTCCTCTATAGAAGGAAAAACTCTAAACGGGATTACACTGGGTAAGAAACACTGTTTTTTTTAGGGCAGGGGTGGAGGGAGGGAATCAGGGTTTATAGAAACTTCTGTATTTAATGAAAAACGTATTTTAAAGAATTAACTACTATTTTCTTTCATGTCAGAATCAGGCAGTCTCCTTAGGAGGTGTTCTAACATGGGCAAGTGGAAATCAGTGGGCCTGCTATTAAATGTGGAATATGACTCTAATCTCTGTTCCAGTTTCCTTCTTAGGTTTGGTGAGATGAGCTACTCAGCAGTCTGTGCTCTGTGTTTCAATACCATCCACTATGCAATCAGTATTCTTAAGACATCACTTACCCAATTTAAGAGTTTAATTTCAATTTCTTGCTAATAAACTCACAAGGTGGTTCTTTCCAGTTAGGAAATATAAAACCCTAATTAAGAAGTTGTGAGCTGGAATTAGTGGCATGCGCCTGTAAGTCCCGGCTACTTAGGCTGTGGCAGGAGGATTGCTTGAGCCGAGGCGTTTGAATCTAGCCTAGGCAACATAGCAAGATCCTGTCTCTTTAAAAAAAAAAGAAAAAGAAAGAAAGAAGAAGAAAAAGCAGTGGTTTTAATAAACTACCTCCCCCAGCCCAGTGTGATGATGGTGCAGGGCTTTTCCTTTTTGTAGTTCCCCTACCCCACTCCAAGCGTAAGTAGCTTTATTGCTTTGATCATTCTTAGCTACATTCACCCAAAATGGGATAATAAGAGTTGATGACAAAATATATCAGCAATAAAGAAAAATAGACTTTCTTTTTGTTTATGGCTTCTCAGATGGAACACGTTTAAGCATAGGGTGCGTATCTAATTAAAGGACCTTCTCTTTTCCCCACTCCAGCTGGAAAGCTAACCCATATAAGCTATGTAGAACTCATGTGGTAAGACTGGGAGCAGAGGCTGGATTCAAGTTGATATAGCATGAGCAGTGTTGCAGGTGCTGCACAGATCTAACTTTAACCATCCTGAAGGGACTCTGATGTGAAAGGATTGCATGTCCTGAACTCTCTTGCTGGTGGATGGTGGGAACCTCTATCTATGGGCTCTGCTGATCTAGAGTTTTTAGGAGTGCTGTGTTTTAACAAGTTTGAGTATTCAAATTCAGATATTACTTGCTTGGAATGCTTCTATTCTGCTGACTGTATCTGCCCCCCTTGCATGGTGAGTGTTTTATGATTAAATATAGCTGGACTATTGGTTTCAACATGAGACTAATCCAGGGTGGTGACATGCCGGTCTTTGTAGTTCTTGCTTCGGGGTTAATGAGGGGCAGGAAAGAGTTCCTTAGACTCCTGCATGGCATCATGAATGCTGCTGTTCTTCTTACTTTGGTTTTTTTCCTCCTCCACCTTTTCTACCTTGGTGTGCTGGGATCAGATCCTGCTTATCTTCCACTTCTTAAGAAAAGCTGACATAGAAGACACATTGGGACTATAACAGGGCTGGGTCTCCTCTTCCACTCCCACTAGACACATGGTAACTAATCACATTGCCCATTACTGTTAATATTCCTGTGTATGTATTCAGCCCCTCTCCCTTGTTGATGACTAACCAGCTAGCTCTGAGCTAACCCAACAGCTATTATGATTTGTCCATGCATATGTCACATGTTTGTATTGGAAACATGTTGAGCATACTATCTGGATGAAATTGGATTGTGAAGTTACATAGAGTTTTTATGCACATCTGAATATTTGTGCTCTTCATGTAAAATGCCATTGTGTATATGTGTGTGTGTGCATTAGTTTTCTTTTTTCATATATGTATTATGTTATCAATAATTAAGATCCTGACTGATTATGTATTAGAATAATTAAACCATTTTGGTTCAGAGCATGTAGCCTCCCATTTCACAGAAGGAACAGTTTGCAGAATGCATGGTATGCTTTGGTCTTAGTAATGACACTTTAAATGTGATTCTCCCCAAACTCCTAAGTTTTAAAAGTATATATCAAAAGGCTTTAAGCTGTACTGATGACACATCTCATTGGAAAATCCCTACGCTGTACCCCAGCTTTCTTACTTCCTGGCATTCACTTTCCCTGATTCATTTATGAGATAGTGCTTGTTGTTAAAGACTACTGTCACTGTGAAAAGGTTCAGCCTGTGTGACATGGCATTCCCTAATTTCTCATTCATGACTTCCTGGGTTTTTGGGGGGATTTGATTGTGGTATTGGTAGGGAATAAAAATATGGAGAGAAGAAGATAAGTCAAGACTTGCCTGGATATATATCTGTAATTTAAAACATACATTCAGAAGAGGTTTGCCTTTGATTATAACAAAAGTGAATTGCCATTAAGCTAATAAAAGGTACCATAGAGCTTGTTCCCTTAAACCTTTATCCCAAAGGAGGGTTGATGGCAGGGGGAAAAGACAAACAGCAAAAGGATAAATGTGTATTGTAACTAGAATTCCAATATGATTTTTGTAAACTGGGTTGAAGAGGTTGTACCACATTTGTTTCTGTGCCTCCCCCAGTGATGAGTTCATTGACTTAGAAGAATGAGTGAGTGTCCGGTATAGAAAATAGTTTAAAAACGTGATCGTTTTGATACCCATTGTTATGTTGTCTTTTGTTTTTATATATCTGTTGCTTCATCTTGCCGTCAGTTGCATTTCTATATTTTTGTTTCTATTTATTTATTATTATTATTTTTTACATTTGTTCTTCAAATTGCCAATTCATCAGCTGCAGTACATCAGAGAGTTTGTCACCAGTTAAGCAGGCTCCTCGGAAGTCCCCCTCCGACACTGAGGGTCTTGTAAAGAGTCTGCCTTCTGGATCTCACCAGGTAATGGCTGATTGCGATTCTGCCCACTGCACTGTTCCCTACAGCTTGGTGCTCTGTCACTTCCTTGGGTGTGGAAAAGAATACTGAGCTATGAGAGACAGAGACAGAGACAGAGACAGACAGACAGAGACAAAGAGAGAGTGGGAGTGAGGAATTAAAGGGCTGGCCTAGGAAGACCACAGGAAAATATGTGGTGAAGAATCTGCTTGAATAAAGATTTCCATGAAACCACCAATAACATAAATTGTTTACTAACAATGTAGCTTCCTTGCCTCAAGCAGAATTAGGAAATGGCTTTGTCAGTAAAAGATTCTTTAATTGCCCAAGGAAATGAATCTAGTGAAGGAGATTCTTTCTGTATTGAGGTACTCTAAGATAAGAAATTAGCAGGGAAAAGTTGGTATTCTTAGTATTGATAATAAAACCAAAATTATTTTCTATGGATTCTTTAGAAAAAATGGAAAGTAAGCATTTATCTCAATAATTAATAGGCTTGATGAACAAGGAATGGTTTTGGTTTCTACTTGTAGAAAGTACAGAAGAGAAACAGGTTTTATTTGGAAGTTAGCATATAATCTAGCTTTGTGTGTTTTGGCTATAGTATTTTAATTATAACTGTGGCTTGGCAAAAATTCCATAGCTTAGTTCAGTTTGATTTTTCTGGGGTAGAAAGCATGCTAAAGAATTTGGCCAGTTATAGCTTTGTCCTAAAAAGGTGTTAGCTGGTGGGAATGGATTTAAGAGGAAATAAGGAGAGTAACAGTGTTTTGTGGGAAAAGTACCCATAGTCTTATTCCATAGTTGTTATATGTGGTAAGGAAACTAAGGCATGTGATGTTAAATTACTAAAAGCACACACCCCTTTAGTGACAGAACTGGGGCTAGAACCCAGGTGTCTAGATAGCATGTTCTCTACCACAGCATCAGGCTCATTACTTGTTCCTGTTCTATCTGTCTGTCTCTCTCTCACATTACATAATATGTCAGATACCTCAGTCTACTAATTTGGGTTGTGAACAGGAATAGGGTTGTAAATGAAGACATGAAAGTTACATACACATAGGCATAGCATCTAAAAAAGCATTGGAACATTTTTCTTCCGCCCTTGAAGCACTATGGAAGTTGCTTTTTTGCTGAAAACAAACCAGAAAAAACAAAAAGAAACTGTGGTTTTCAAGACAGTGGAACACAAATTATGCAGCACCGTCATCCCCAAAAGAAAGGAAACAGACAATGTGAGCCGTGTTATTGCCCCAGTGTACTGCCTTGAAGCAGTTTCCACACTGCAGTGTAGGTGGGGAAAATGGAAACTGGGCCCAGCTGTCTCACTGAATTGAGAAGGCAGAAATCAGAATTTGGGGAGGTCAAGGAGGCTAAGATTTATGAGGCTGAGTACCAAAGAAGGAACCATAGAGAGAGTGTGCTAGGATGAGCACGAGCACTTCAGAGATTTGGAGCGGGGTCCCCTTGAATCTTTGTCTGATTACAGAGTTGTATACACATAGGAGAACACTCTCTGAAACCAGGGGAAGAACTACCTGAAATGCAGTAGGTTGCACAATGCCTGGTGCTCACACAGGTGTGGGACTAGTTTGTGTTCCTAAGAGCCAGAGTAGAGAGACTTATAATACACAGGGTATTGGTTGGGGTTCTCAAAATGGTCATACCTAAATGGGCTAAATTAGTACCAGAATAAAAGATGCTATGGACCCACCATAACAAAGCTTAAAAGGAAGCCTTTAAAGAATCAAACTAATCCAAAAGTAATTTAATTGCATTTTACAACAAAATCCAACACTCTTTATGCTACAACAAAATTCAGCACCCAACAATGTACAATTTACAATGTCTGGCACCAATCAAAAACTACCAGGCATGGCCTGGTGCGGTGGCTCATGCCTGTAATCCCAGCACTTAGGGAGGCCAAGGCGGGTGGATCACGAGGTCAGGAGTTTGAGACCAGCTTGACCAACATGGTGAAACCCTATCTCTACTAAAAATACAAAAATTAGCCAGGTGTGGTGGCGCACACCTGTAATCCCAGCTACTCAGGAGGCTGAGGCAGGAGAATCACTTGAACCCGGGAGGCAGAGGTTGCAGTAAGCCGAGATCACACCACTGGCACTCCAGCCTGGGCGACAAGAGTGAGACTCCATCTCAAAAAACAAAAAACAAAAAAAAAAAACTATCAGGCATAAAAAGAAACCAAAAAATAAAACACATAAGCCAGATATAGTGGTGTGTACCTGTAGTCCCAGCTACTTGAAAGGCTAAAGTGGGAGGATTGCTTGAGCCCAAGAGTGTAAGACCAGCCTGGGCAATATAGTGAGACCCTATCTCAAATAAATAGATGGGTGGAAAGAAGGAAGGATGGATGGATGGATAGATTAAAAAATAATAATAATTTAATAATTACAATAAAAAATCAGGAGAAATCAATCAGAAACAAATTCAGAATGGATGGAAATGATGGGATTCATAAACAAAGACCTTAAAATGAGTATTATAAATCTTATTAGTAAACTTAAAGATGTAAAGGAAAGCTTGAACCCAATGAGGAAAGAAATAGATATCTAAAACAGACCAAAATGGAACTTCTGGAAATAAAAAAAAATTGGATGGTGTTAACAACAGATTAGACACTGCAAAAAAAAAGGTCAGTCAACTTGAAGACATAGCAATAGAAACTATCCAAAATGAAGCTCAAAGAGAAAGACAGATGGCGGGGTGAAAGTGAACAGAGCCTAACACGGTGAAAACCCATCTCTACTAAAAATACAAAAAATTAGTTGGGCATGGTGGCATGCGCCTGTAGTCCCAGTTACTCAGGAGGCTGAGGCAAGAAAATCACTTGAACCTGGGAGGCAGAGGTTGCAGTGAGCTGAGATCATGCCACTGTACTCCAGCCTGGGTAACAGAGCGAGACTCTGTCTCAAAAAAGAAAAAAAGAAAGAAAAGAAAGTGAACAGAGCTTCAGTGAGCCACCGGACAATATCAAGCAATCTAATTAGAATCCGAGAAGAAAAAGGGAGAGAAAAAATATGTAAAGAAATAGTGAAATTTTTAATAAATTTAATGAAAAACATAAACACACAGAAAGAAATAGCGAAAATTGCTGGGCGCAGTGACTCAACACCTGTAATCCTAGCACTTTGGGAGGCTGAGGCGGGTGGATCACCTGAGGTCAGGAGTTCAAAACCAGCCTGGCCAACGTGGCAAAACCCCATCTCTCCTAAAAATACAAAGATTAGCTGGGCATGGTGGCAGGCGCCTGTAATCCCAGCTACTTGGGAGGCCAAGACAGGAGAATTGCTTAAACCACAGAGGTGGACATTGCAGTGAGCCAAGATTGCGCCAGTGCACTCCAGCCTGGGCAACAGAGTGAGACTCCATCTCAAAAAAAAAAAAAAAAATTGACTCTTCACAGCAAAAATAATGACAGCATTTTATGAGGCTATAACATGTGGAAGTAAAATGTATGACAACAGTAGTACAAAGGATGGGGTGGGAGGATGGAAGAATACTGTTGTAAGGTCCTTATATTATCCATGAAATTATAATTTGAAGGTAGACTGTGCTAAGTTAAAGATATATGCTGCAAATTCTAGAGCAAACACTGAAAAAAATAAAAGAGATACATACAGCTAACAAGCTCTATCTCCAAATGGCAATACTGATAAGAACAAAATTCTGACATATGCTACAACATGGAAAATGGTAAAGGCGGATGGTAATAATATCAATGATGGCTTCAGAACAAGAAATAGATCCAGAGATAGAGGGACTTTTTATGATGATAAAGTGATCTACTTACAAAGAAGACATAATCCTAAATGTTTATACTTCTAATAGTAGAGCTTGAAAATAAGTAAAACTGAGAGAATTGGAAGGAAAAATTGACGTATTTACAATCATAGTTGGAGGTTTCAACAAGAAACTTTAATGTAATCATTTCAAAATACTCAGTTAATCCAAAAGTGAGCAGGAAAGGAGGGGGAAATGAGCAAAGGGTAGATGGGGCAAATAGAACACGAATAATGAAGTGGTAGATTTAAACTCAACCAGACTGATGATTGTATTACTATAAATGGGCTGAGTGTGCCAATAAAAGGTGGAGATGGACAAATTGGATAGAAAAGCAAGAACCAATCATATGCTGTCCGCAATAAACCACTTTAAATAAAAAGATCCAGGTAGGTTAAAAATATTAATACAAGAATGAAATTGAAAGCAGAGTCTTGAAGAGATATTTGTACATCCATGTTCATAGCAGTATTATTCACAAGAGCCAAAATACAGAAGCAACCCAAGAGTCCATCAGTATACAAGTGGATAAATAGAATGTGGTATATATTTACACAATGGAATATTATTCTGTCTTTAAAAGGAAGGAAATCCTGACACATGCTACAACATGGATGAATCTTGAAGATATGCCAAGTGAAATAAGCCAGCCACAAAAAGACATACTATGTGATTCTACTAATATCCCATACCCTACAGTGGTCCAGTTCATAGAGACAGAAAGTAGAGTGGTAGTTGTTGGGGAAGAAGAATAGGGAGTTGTTTAATTGGTACAGTTTCAGTTTTTGCAGGATGAAAATATCCTAGAGATTGGTTGCACAAGGATGTGAATGCACTTAACACTACTAAGCTGTACACTTTAAAATGGTAAAGATGCTAATTTTTATGTTATATATATTTTACCACATTTTTTAAACAGTAAAAGGATGGAAATGATATGCTACATTAACACTAATCAAGAGAAATCTGGGTGGTAATAACATCAGAATAGGCTTCAGAACAAGAAATAGAACCAGGGATAAAGACAGACTTTTTATGATGACAGAGTGATCTACTCATAAAGAAGACATAATCCTAAATATTTATACTTCTAATAATAGAGCTTGAAAGTAAGTGAAGTAAAACTAAGAGAATTGAAAGGAGAAATTGACATATTCACAAACATAGTCGGAGGTTTCAACACTCCTTTCTCAGCAGTTGGTAAAACAGGTTTACAGAAAATCAAAAAAGATGCGGAAGACTTAACAGTGAAACCAGTTTGAGCTAATAGACATTTATAAAACACTCCTTCCATCAAGAGCAGAATTCTTACTTTTTTTAAGTACACATGAAAATTAACCAAATATAGACCATATTCTGGTTCATAAAACAATTCTCATTAAATTTAAAAGGGTTGGAATCATATAGAGTACGTTCTCTGGCCACAATGGAATTAAACAGAAATCAACAGAAAGATACCTGGAAAGTCTCAAATATTTCAAAATTGAACAACCCATGAGTAAAACAAGAAGTCACAAGAAAAATTAGAAAATATTTTGAACTAAGTGAAAATAACAACATATCAAAATTTGTGAGATATAGCTAAAGAAGTGCTTTGAAGATTTGTAGCATTAACTGTTTATATTAGAAAAAAATAAAGCTCTAAAATTGATGATCTAGGCTTCTGTCTGAAGAAACTAGAAAAAGAAGAGCAAATTAAACCCAACATAAACAGATAGAATTAATAAAGAGAAGAGCTGTGGAAAAATCAGAATTAATAAAGAGAAGAGCTGTGGAAAAATCAGCTGACATTCTCATTGTTTCCCTGTAGGTAATCTGTCGCTTCTCTCTGGCTGCTTTTCGGATCTTCTTTATGCCTTTGGTGTTTGGCATTTTATATACTATTTAATTATAGATTATCCCTTGTTGCATCTGCTTGTAATTTCATTGGACCTCCTGAGTCTTAAGGTTGATGTCTTTAATAAATTGTAAAAAATTTCCAGTCACAATCTCTTTGAATTTTTCCTTTCTGCATTTTATCTATTTATCTTTTTATGGAACTCTGATTATATGTGTATTATACTTTCTCTATGCTCTAAGTCTCTTAACCTCTCTTGCAGATCTTTCATTGTATTGTCTTTCTGCCATTTTCTGCATAATTTCTTCATCTGCCTTTATTCACTAATTCCTTAGCTGTGACTAGTCTACTGTTTAGCCCCTTTTAAAAGTTTTTAAACTTCAATTTCATATTACAGGTTTATTTTCTAGAAATTTTATTTGGTTCTTTTTTAAATATACCTGGCTAATTTTGATAGTTCCTTATAACTTCATATTTTCAACTATCTTATTTAAGCATGTTAAATATTCTTATTTTATACCTCAAAACTGATAATTCCAGTGTCTGTAGTCTTTATTGATCTGAGTACGGTTTTTGTTTCTATATTTCTTGCTAATGGTGGCTATTTTCTCATCTCATGGGTGTTTTATAATTTGAAGACTGTACTTACGTTCTTGGCACTTTGTACAAATTGATTGAGTCTTCATTTAAAATATATTTACTCATGAGAAGATTTGTATTTCTTCTGCCTGTGTCTTGGATACTACCAACCCAGTGAGAAGAAATGCACAGGAGGTAAAAAAATTTTGAGAACTTGAATGGTAGACTGTAATGGCCCCACAAAGAGGTCCACATTCTAATCTCTGGATTCTTTAGGATATGTTACCTTACGTATCAAAAAGGACTTGGCAGATGTGATTAAATTGCCTTGAGATAGGGAGATTGTCTTGGGTTATCTGGGTGGCTCCATTGTAACCATAAAGGTCCTTAGAAGAGGGAGGCAGAAGGGTAAGCATCCGGGAGAGACTGGAAGATGCTATACTGCTGACTTTAAAGATGAAGAACTCATAGCCAAGGAATACAGGCAGCTTCCAGAAGCTGGAAAAAGCAAGGAGACAGATTCTCTCCTAGAGCCTGTGGAAGGCATGCAGTCCTATTGACACCTTGATCTTAGCACAGTGAAACACATTTCAGACTTCTGACCTGTAAAACTGTGAGATAATTAATATGTTTTTAACACCTTTAAAATTGTCTTTATTCTCCTCCCTCAAACTTGATTGCGAATCTGGTGGGGTAGGATTCCCGGTTGGAAATCATTTTCCTTCAGCATTTTGAGTCATTGCTGATTGTTCTGGCTTCCAGCATTGTGGCTTAGAAGCTGATGCCATTCTGATTCACTCTTAGGGCAGAGGAAGGTGGGGTCATCTACCTGAGCAAAGGGAGAGTAAAGACCAGAACCAAACTGGGGCTCTTCCAGCCAAGTGGAGTGGGAGGCTGGGTTGGGAAGGTGTTAGATAGGCGCTACCTAGAGTTTAGAGTGTTAAGGCACTGGGGAAAAAAATAAGAAAATTTTTTTTCTTTGTGAAGCTTAGTTTTGAATGAGATTGGTATAAAGTAATTTTTGTATATGTATTTGAGGAGCAGTTGGTTTTCTAGATCCTTTTCTGGATATCGTTGATGCTTTGTATGCAAAAGGTAGGTTTTTGGGTTATGTTGTTAAACAGTGATTGAATGGAATATTTATGTATTTGTCAACTATAGTGCATAGCATAGATAGGGTAATGTTTCAAGAAGTAGTTATGTGCGTTTTTCCTTTAGTCCTCACAATAGTCCTCCAGGGTAAGTTCTTCTGTTGTCTCTATTTTACACATGAAGAAACTGAGGCTTAGTTAGGCAAGTCACTTGCTCAAGGTCAGTAGTTAGTGGCTGAGCCAGATCTGTCTGGTTCTAAGGCACATGTATATTTTATCCTGTCCAATTTTTTTCACCTCTGCTTTGATAATCAGTATTTGTCTCATTTATCTCAAAGAAAGTCATAATACATAGCTGTGTTTCATATTTATATTTTACTTAAAAAACAGTGGAATAAATACTAAAAAAAAGGTGTTCTGTCAGTAGTCAATGAGCACATGGTAAAAATAGATGTTCTTTCTTAGTGATTCGTGCTAGGCTTTTGGGGATGATTCCTCTAACACCTGAAGGACTAGAATCAAATTAAATAGGGCTACAGGCTACAGAGACTGTGAAAGGTGTACTACAGGACACAACGTAATGACTCCTGAGCAGTTAATTTGTAGTTAGAAGCAGGTCTCTTTGCTTTTCTAGAATCCTTTCTTCCTGGACCTTCTCCCCCAACCTTCACCAGTTATGGTTTTTTTATTGGAATAAATAATTAATTTTGGTACAAGTAAACTTCAGAGGTAATTTTATCTCTAGTTGTAATTAAAATAATAGGCCTCTATTAAGCAATGTGTTTCTTGAAACATTTTCAATAGCTAAGGCCTATTCATGTAGAAAGTAGCTGAAAACATACTCAGACCAATTTTTCACTTTATTGTTGTAATTCTTTGTGTAAAAGCAAAGATAAATAAATAAATGAAATGGAGGGTGGGGAGGGTGAGTACCAAGAGATAGAGTAAAACAGCTAGGTTAATGTAGGTTTTGTTGTTGTTTTCCCTCTTTATTATACCCAAAAGTGAATGTCTTAGCAATGGTGGGTTCATTTCAAAGTTGATTGTGGTTCTGTGGATCCTCTTGAAGTCCTGAGCAGCCTCATTTGCCCTCAAAATCGAGGTGCTGAGGCATGTTCCATAGAGACTCAGGGCTCCTTCCACCTCTAAATAGCACTCAGAATCAAACTTCATAGAGGCGTTCTAGATTGAGCTAGATCTGTCAGCAGACCCCAATCTCAACCTACATCTGCAGTTTCTCTGCATCCTTTCTTTCATCCATCCCTTCATCCAGCACCTATGTTCTGCCAAGTTCTAGGAAGTTAACAAAGTCCCTGACTTAAGACCTTATTATATTCTAAGGGGGAAGAGGAATGAGGATAACATCAGGCAGTGGTAAACAGTTTGAAGAATACCAAGTCCATCAGCAGGAAGGGATTTCTTCAGTGTTTTCCCATTTACTTTCAAGAGATAGTTGTATTCTTTTGACATGAAAGACAATACTGTCTCACATGAAAGACCTCATTGATATTTTAACATTTACAGACTAAAAGATAATTCTGTGTTCTTTTTCCTCTTTACTTTCTCTGTTCTCATTCTTTTCCACTCACGTAATGTATCAATTATCTACTGCTACGTAACAAACCCCCCAAAATATAGTGGCTTAAAACACGCACTATTTATTTGGCTCCCCATTCTGTGGATTGGTCGAGCAGATTCTGGTCTGGATGAGCTCAGCTGATCTCTGCTGGCTCACTTGTGCATCTGCAGTTGGCTAGAAGGTTGACTGGTAGCTGGACAGTCTACAGTGGTCTCACTTACAGTCTAACCATTGGCAGGCTGTTGGCCAGGCAGACAGAGGACAGCTGGGCCATGCATCTCTCATCAGCCATCAGGCTGACTTTGGCTTCTTCACATGGTAGTGGTGGCTGTGTGGGTCCCAAGATCAGTGAGAGTGGAAGTGGCAAGGTCTGTTGAGGTCTGGGTGTGGAAACTGCACAGCATCACTGCTGCCTCATTCTGTTAGTCAGAGCTGATCACAAGATCAGCCCAGATTCAAGGGGTAGAGAAACAGATTTCTACTCTTGATGGAAGGACCTACAGCATTATGTTGCAAAGAGTAAGATGCAGTGAAGGAAAGAGTTTGTAGCCATTTGTGCAGTCAGTCACACATTGTAAACCCCTTCTCCCATGAACATACCCTAAAACTCTTAGTGAGTTTTTAGGAATTATGATATGGGGTTTTATTATCTAAGAATTTATATAATTTAATATTGGGAGTTCCGTCCTATTCTTGGAAATAGCTGTTACCAGGGAACAGTTAGTTTAATTCTGTTCCTAGTAGAAAACAGTCTTTTTTTTGTTTTTTTGAGACGGAGTCTCGCTTTGTCACCCGGGCTGAAGTGCAGTGGCGCTATCTTGGCTCACTGTAAGCTCCGCCTCCTGGGTTCACACCATTCTCCTGCCTCAGCCTCCTGAGTAGCTGGGACTCCAGGCACCCACCACCATGCCCGGCTAATTTTTTTGTATTTTTAGTAGAGACGGGGTTTCACTGTGTTAGCAAGGATGGTCTCGATCTCCTGACCTCATGATCCGCCCGCCTCGGCCTCCCAAAGTGCTGGGATTACAGGCGTGAGCCACCGCACCCGGCCGAAAACAGTCTTTTTAACTTCCTTTTGTTTTTTGGTGGGGTTAGCATTTAACTTGCAGCTTTCTGAGATGAATATAGAGGGTCTGTATGATTATTAACCATGTGATCTGTTAATATTACCTATGACAGCCATTATAGACTAAAGATAAACACTAACAACAAAAAACAAAAATGTAGATATTATTAGTAGTACCATTTTAGAGATGAAGAAACTTGTGCTTAGAAATTTGCAAATGTGCCCAGGGCCACATGACCAGTGCTCTTCTCTAAGGTTCAACAAAGACGATATCATAATTCAGACTGCAGATCTGCCAACATTCAAATGGATCTAGTCCTCGAGTGTTATTTTCTAACTCTGCTTTTAGATGCACCATTGTATAGCCCTTACAACTGGGCCTGTCCCTTCTGTAGACGTGGGAGTAGCTGAACTCCACAGAACCCCAGGTTACACACTCAGGACACAGGTTGTTAGGGCTCCTGGATGAGGGTAAGTGTGTTTATTTTAAACCACGTGCTTTTGGCTATTGAGCTTATGATTTCAAAGGTGAAAGCTTAAACACATTATTAGACTTCTCAAGGAGAGTTCCCCTAGATTGGGAGAAAAGTTGACATTGGGTAATATTAAATTTTTCTTTTAAAACCAGGGCTATTTTGTTGTTGTTTACAATTTTAAGAGTCTAGACTGAAAGAGTCATGAAATGCAGCCACCTATCTGACCTCTTCCCCCAACAGTTAGGGAATTCGCTCTGCCCCCAGGCCACCCAACATTCCCTTGCTCTCCTGAATGGGATTCTGACAATTCCCTGGAATTGTAACCTCTTCCTTACTGCTGAAGCTGAGAAGAGGATCTTTTCTACTTTCCTCCATTTAGGGTTTTTCTTTATATCTGTGTAGATTGTGGCTTTTTGTTTTTTCTTTTTAATTTTATTTTAAAACAGGAAGAACAGTTATCTGATATTAAAAATCAAGGAAGCAATATTTGTATTGGTCACAATACGCTCAGACTAAAAGAATTATGCTGTAAGTAGTTGTGTTGAAGAATATTTGAAGTGCTTTTAAACTATTTGTTTAAAACTATACCTATTTGTATAACGTGACCAGATCAAATTGATTGTATCTTTGGGTGGCACCAAATATGTTGGTTTCTTGCATGGATTGATTATTCTGAAGCTCATGATTTCTGTGGTTCTCAGGTGGGTGGAAGTTCCCATCTTAGTCCTTAAGACTCTTACCCCAATTGTAAGAGCTGAGGAATTCTGTGATAGCTATTAAGATAAGAGATATTCCTAAGAAGGAATATATTATTACAGAAATTTTCAAACATCAAAAAGGTTTGAAAGAATAATGTAACAAAGCCCCATGTACTTGCTTTAACTATTGTCAACGTATGTCCAATCTTGTTTCAAAGTCAGTCCTGGACGTATCATCCATAAGAAGTCTTCCTGAAGACATTCAAGAGGGAAGTCTTTGCTTTGGAACCCTGATGTGATCACGTTAATCATTGCTTCTATGCCTGTAGCTGAAGGAACCGCCAGCTTTTTCAGTCCTCTAATCCTTCTGCTTCCCTTTTCCAGGGCCCAGTCATATATGCACAGTTAGACCACTCCGGCGGACATCACAGTGACAAGATTAACAAGTCAGAGTCTGTGGTGTATGCGGATATCCGAAAGAATTAAGAGAATACCTAGAACATATCCTCAGCAAGAAACAAAACCAAACTGGACTCTCGTGCAGAAAATGTAGCCCATTACCACATGTAGCCTTGGAGACCCAGGCAAGGACAAGTACACGCGTACTCACAGAGGGAGAGAAAGATGTGTACAAAGGATATGTATAAATATTCTATTTAGTCTTCCTGATATGAGGAGCCAGTGTTGCATGATGAAAAGATGGTATGATTCTACATATGTACCCATTGTCTTGCTGTTTTTGTACTTTCTTTTCAGGTCATTTACAATTGGGAGATTTCAGAAACATTCCTTTCACCATCATTTAGAAATGGTTTGCCTTAATGGAGACAATAGCAGATCCTGTAGTATTTCCAGTAGACATGGCCTTTTAATCTAAGGGCTTAAGACTGATTAGTCTTAGCATTTACTGTAGTTGGAGGATGGAGATGCTATGGTGGAAGCATACCCAGGGTGGCTTTAGCACAGTAGCAGTACCATTTATTTGTCTGCCGCTTTTAAAAAATACCCATTGGCGCTGCCACTTGAAAAGAATATGAGAAGTTTTTTTGAAGTTTTTCTCACTAATATATGGGGCAATTGTTAGCCTTACATGTTGTGTAGACTTACTTTAAGTTTGCACCCTTGAAATGTGTCGTATCAATTTCTGGATTCATAATAGCAAGATTAGCAAAGGATAAATGCCGAAGGTCACTTCATTCTGGACACAGTTGGATCAATACTGATTAAGTAGAAAATCCAAGCTTTGCTTGAGAACTTTTGTAACGTGGAGAGTAAAAGGTATCGGTTTTATTCTTTGCTGATGTCCTTTCTGCTTGAAATAACAGTCACCATACAGCTAAAGGAGAGGAGTTTCTTTCCTTCTAAGTAGGCAGAAATGGTATCATTATGTTGCCACTCTCCAATCTCCCAGAGCTCGCTCTCTAGAGAATCACCTTCTTTCGCTTTTTTTTTTTTTTTTGAGGTAGGGTCTCACTATGTTGCCCAGACTAGCCTTGAACTCTTGGGCTCAAGTGATTCTCCCTCCTCAGCCTCCCGAGTAGCTGGAACAAACTATAGTTGCACCACTGCAGCTGGCAAGAATCACCTTCTTTATAAAGCGTCAGTCATGCTTCCAGCAAGAGGCAGCATCAGTCATGGCTTTATAACAGCTTCATGGTGCCTCAAAGACTGTTGAGGTTAATGAGAGCCTAGATTAGACAGTTTGGCTGTCCTTCCCTAAAACTTGTTTTCTCCTATTCACTACTCCCCACCCCACTTAAAATCTATGAGTTTTTACTTTTTACTGGGAATGGAAAGTGTGGTGAAGATCATTCAACATTTATCTTGTCATTTCTCCCATTTTCTGAATTTTTTTTTTAATTTCCCCCCTTTTAAAATTGTCCGAAAGCCCACAGTTATGGAAAGAATACTGTCTAGATGGTCTGCACAACGTGTTTGGGGTGAGTGGGAGTGAGGGGCAATGTTACTTTTTCTCCCTGTAGTTTGGAGTCCATTATGAGCTGCTGCTTTTTCTTCTCATCTTGTCGTCTTCTGGGGATGTTTGAAGGCTGAGTTCCAACAGAATTCACAAAGGGAATAAAACAGGATTGAGATTTTGAGGTGTGCACAAGGTGGTAAGATAAAGGGCATATGAGCTTCAAAACTAATGCTGTTGCATACATGAAGCCTTTTGTTTTTTGAGGAGCTATTTTTGTTATTCTTGTAACGCTCCACCTTACATGCCACGTCTGTGTGAGTCAACAGGGATCAGGTTTGGTCACCACACACGTCTGAAGCTGGGCAGCGTCTGCTCTGTGTTCTGTGTGGAATGGAGAAAAAAACGCCTGCCCTGCTGCCTTCCGTGTTCATAGGCCCAGCCCAAGAGAGTGACACACAGTGCTGGCCCTGAGATATTTCCACAAAGTGGTCAACTCTGCCTTGCATCCTGAAACTTTTTGGGCATCTATTTTGAAAACTATAGGAGCCTTTGGAAGGCCTCTTATGTTTGGAGGGGAAGGGTGTTGAGATTGTCACCATCCTTCAAGCTGGGACTCCTGGTGAGCCTTTGCCACCATGAAAACCACATAGCTGACCAGGGCTGTGCTTGAGGTACAGAGGACACACATTGTAGACAGGCCTGTGTCATGTTTCCTTACAGTCATTTTTTACAGAGAAAAGGGGCATTGTTTTTTCACTGCTTTCTCAACAGTTCCTGTGAATAAATGAAACATTTCGGAGCTCCCTGAGAGCAAGAGCCTTCACTTCTTCTTGCGGTGCCGGGACCATGTGTTGGTGAAGCTGGTGCTGTGGGGGCCACTCACTCGAATGACACCTGGAGGCCTGTTCCTCCCTTACCACTCCCTTCCCCAGCCCGACTTCTTGGCCTCCTGCCCAACCAGACACCTCAAACTCTGTCAGCGCCCTGGCATTCTGGCAGAGAATCCTCACCAGTTCTCACCAACCTTCCCCCCAGGCAAGGGCAGCTGCCAGCATGGCGCTCTGCCAGGACAGGTTTCCCTGAAGGAAGCTGCTCACACTGAGATGAGCCTCTCAGGGCAGGACCTCTTCCCAAGCCCTGCACACCCACCCCTGCAGCCCTTTTGGCTCCCCTTTTTCCTGTGCCTCAGCACTCCTTGCCTGGTTGCAGATAATGAACTAAGGTTGCCTAAAGGGCAGATCTGCCCTCTCCATGTCTTCGTCCTGGCAAACAGGGTCGTCTTAAAATTATGCGCTAATTCTGTATGGGAGCACTCAAAAGGCATTACTTAGAGATTGCAATTTCAAACTATCTCTAGTTTTTCAATGGAAATGTATCAGCTAGGGAAAAACCATCAAGCTCATTATTATTTTTTGATCTTCAGTTGTATTTTTGTGAATATTTTAATACATCGTTTTCAATTTCTGAATTGTGTTGTGTGCTCATTTTGACCAGAATAGAAAAAGAGATATGCCTTTCACTCATATCATTCCAGCTACACCTGCCTTCTTTTCTTCAAAAATGCCGTCCGTGTGCCTGCTTCTGGGCCTTTGCACATGCTGTGCCCTGGGCCTGAAGCACGCCTTCTGCCAGTATTCCTGTGGTTTGCTCTCTGACTTCCTTTAAGCCTCTGCTCAAATGTTACCTCCTCAGGGAGACCTTCTGTGATATATAAAAGAGCAAGCCCCCCACCCCACCGCCTCAGCCTTCCTGGCCCCCTCAGTTCTGCTCTAGTTACTCTATTTCTCTCCCTCTTTCCCAGTACACACTTGTCTGTTCTCCCCCGTTAGAACATAGTTAACAAGAGACCAGAACCTTGCTGTTTTGTTCACTGCTCCGTCTGCAGTAAGGGGAACAGCACCTGGAACTTAGCTGCTCAATACATGTTACCTGGATGGATGAGTAGGTGGAAGCATTCATCCATTCAGCAACCTACACTGAGAACAATCCTGTGCCAAGCACTGTGCTAAGCATAAGGAAACAAAACAAGACAAAGCTCCTCAAGGAGCTTGCCACAGGGTGGAGGTGACAGGTGACATGAATGGAAGTAACTAGTAGTTACCAAATACTTGGTGTGAGCCAGGCACTTTGCATGTCTTCCTCTATTATTTCTGTGAGTTAACAGTAATGGTACTAATCTTAATCCCATTGTTTGAAAGATTATATGGCTTACCCAGGGCCACTTAGCTAATAAAGGAACAGAGAAGAGGGGCTGGGCCTGTGGCTGCTGTTTGATCCACAGCCTTGTTCCTAACCACTATGCCCTGTGGCCTCTCACACCAAAAGGAAGTACCAAACTGCTTCCTTACTCAAATAACTGTGCTGAAATGCAGTTGCAGTTTTCTCCCAGTCCCTTAGGAGCTGGTTAGAGAGTCCCTTAGGAACTTGAGAGGGTAGTGTAGTCTAGGTGGTAGGCACAGATGTCTGAGAGCTTTAACCTCAGTCTGGAAGACAATGTGGTGACTTAATTTGTTGAGAACTATGTTACAAATAATGTGTTACTAATAAAACATTGAGGCTTTGCAGTGACTTAGTAATTTTATAAATTACCATGGATTCACAATGAGCCCCTGCCTTGCATAACTTTGGGCTTGCAAAACCTAATGCGTTCTTGAGTGGGAGAAGATGAGTTACAGCTGGCAGGAACTCCCCTGGGAGTAATTCTCACATGTGAACAGCATCCATCTTGCGTGATGTGACAAAAAGAAAAGGGATGCTTCCTTCACCACACAAGGGCAGCAGTGAGTGATGGAATCACATTTTTGTCATCTCTGCAATTCCTTCCAAGTCAGCACTAAGTGTCGGAGGGCATCCACCTGCTGGGGCTCTGGTTTCCAAGCTACATAGGGGCCTTGCCAACCAAAGATGGACTTTTTATTTATGAGAGCAGCTTCCACCCCTGAGGGAGCTGAGTTGAGCAGTGTTTAGAGGAAACTCAGATACTCTCTCACCCCAGTTGGCTCCCTTCTGACCCCTCTGGGTAGTTCCTGTGCTAACTGGACTGGGGAACCACTGACTTCATCCTCCCACTGTGCAGGGAAGGCGAGGGAGCAGCCACGGGGAGGAAAGTGGCATCTGTGGCATTGGTAGAGCTGGTGGTAGGAGCCAACCATCTGCTTTTATGGCGGGTTCTCCCCTGCACTTTCCTCTTGCATAGTCAAGATATTGTATGAACAATTTCAATATATTTTGTTTTTTTGTAGAATTACTTTAATGAAATTACCCTTTGATATAATTTGAAAAAAAAATTTTTTTGAGACAGTCTTGCTCTGTCATCCAGGCTGGAGTGCAGTGGCATGATCTTGCCTCACTGCAACCTCCACCTCCTAGGTTCCAGCGATTCTCCCACCTCAGCCTCCCCAGTAGCTGGCATTACAGGCACGTGCCACCACACCCGGCTAATTTTTTGTATTTTTAGTAGAGATGCCCGCCTCAGTCTCCCAAAATGCTGGGATTACCGGTGTGAGCCACCAGGCCCAGCCCCTTTGACATAATTCTATCAGCCTACATTGAAGTATGTCATAAAAAAGAGTCCTAGGAAACTAGCTACTTATTGTACTTTACTGCCAGCATAGCTTTGAGAACGTCATTCCCTGTCATACATTTTTCAATTTTATAAAGACCCACAGCACAAATATCTCTCTGGATTTAATACCAGATGATATGGTTGAGATCTCTGTCGCAGCCTAAATCTGTCGAATTGTGATACCCAGCATTGGAGGTGAGGCCTGGTGGGAGGTGATTGGATCACAGTGGGTAGATTTCTAATGAGTGGTTTAGCACCGTCCTCCTTGGTACTGTTCTCGTGATTGTGAGTTCTCATGGGACCTGTTTGTTTAAAAGTATGCAGCACCCTCCCACTCTGCTCTCTCGCTCCTCCTCCCGCCACGTGAGACGCCTCATGAGAAGCCTCACTACCCCTTTGCCTTCCGCCATATTTGGAAGCTTTCTGGGGCCTCACCAGAAGCCAAAGACGCTATGCTTCCTGTGTAACCTGCAGAACGGTGAGCCAATTAAACCTCTTTTCTTCATAAATTACCCAGTCTTGGGGTTTTGTTTTTGTTTTTTGTTTGTTTGTTTGTTTTTTGTTTGTTTGTTTTTTGAGATGGAGTCTCACTCTGTCGCCCAGGCTGGAGTGCAGTAGCACGATCTCCGCTCACTGCAACCTCCACCTCCTGGGTTCAAGCGATTCCCCTGCCTCAGCCTCCTGGGTAGCTGGGATTACAGGCATGCGCCACCATTCCCGGCTAATTTTTTTTTTGTATTGTAGCGGAGATAGGGTTTCACCATGTTGGCCAGGCTGGTCTCGAACTCCTGACCTCAGGTGATCTGCCCGCCTTGGCCTCCCAAAGTGCTGGGATTACAGGCGTGAGCCACCACACCTGGCCTTCAGTCCCAGGTATCTTTTATAGCAGCGCGAAAACAAGTAATACACCAGGAAAACTGTTTCTTAAGAATATTTTGTTTCATACTAGTCATGTGCACTGACTTGTCACTGATTGTATTTGTCTCTTTGCTTTTGCTATTCTCTAGGTCCTAGCCAAATTTGTGGGTCACTTTCTACCACTGTACACAGATTGTACACTCCATATACACTTTGTACATTAACTTTACTCATAGCTTTATGTGTATCTTGGATTATGTTCAGCTCTATGATCTGTCTCAGTTTTTTCCATTGATACAATAATAGATGTGTCCTGATTTAGATAGAGAAAGTAAGTAGGCAGAGATTCTGGCCATGGCATCAGAGATTCATAATGCCAACCACAGACTTACTCTTGACTCCACAAAAATCATTTCACAAATTCCTATTGTTGCCCAAAAGAGGTGAAAATAAAAGTATATGACTGGCTGAGTGTAACAAAACTACATGACAGGAATTACGACTCACATACAGCCTGGAGTCACCTTTCTGTTACACCCTGTTCATCAGTGATGGAAAGGCAGCTTCCTATGTGCTGAAAGTTCATCTCTCTTATTGCAGGTATGATTTCCACTGGTATTAATGAGCTTGAAATATGAAGGCCACTTAAATTTCCCAGAGGTGTCAAGTGATGTGGGGATTTCAGAGCATGTATCAACTCACTTCAGCAATATTAGCATTTTTGTTTGAAATACCCAGTTAGACAGGAAACTTGAAAGATAATTGTTTCAATTATTTGTATCATCATACTGAAAATTGCTTAAAACGTTCTGGTTGTTCCTTGAAGACATTTAAAGAATAGATCCTATTAATGCCCCATAGGTTGTTTGATCCTTTTGGAAATGAAAAGATTGACTGATGATTGATTGAATTTTCTGCTTTTTATTAAATTGGTGAGATGGCAAAAAAAGAAAAATGTAAACATATACAAAAGAAGAGAGAATAGTAAAATCAACCTGCATACACTTATCTTCAATACTTATTTTATCCAGCCCCTTTTTTCTTTTTTCCTCTTTTCTGAATTATTTTAAAACAAATCCCAAAATCATGTAAGTGCACCCCTACATTCTTCACTGTGCATCTTTTAAAAATGTGGACATTTTCTTACATAATCACAATATCTTGTCACATTTAACAAAAACCTGTCCTAAAACACATTTTTTACAAACAAAATCCTTGGTTTTATATATTATTACCCAGTTAATATTCAAGTTTCCCTTGTCTTAAAAAATGGCATTTTACAAGTGGTTTCTTCCAGTCAGGATCCAAACATAGTTCTGGTAAAGTTTTTTTTTTTTTGCCTATTTTTAAACCCAAAATGGGATCATGGTGCTCTGCGGTTTGCTTTCTTCCCTTAGCATTATGGCAGAGAAGTTTCAGCATGAAGAACTAGGTCATTAGATAATAGCACCTACAGGACTTTGTCTTTTGTAGATGCGCCAGAATATTTTAAACCATTTCTTTTTTTCTCTCTATTTTAAACAGAGTTTCACTCTTGTTGCCCAGGCTGGAGTGCAATGGCGTGATCTCAGCTCACCACAACCTCCACCTCCCAAGTTCAAGCGATTCTCCTGCCTCAGCCTCCCGAGCTGGGATTACAGGCATCCGTCACCATGCCCTGCTAATTTTGTATTTTTAGTAGAGACAGGGTTTCTCCATGTTGGTCAAGCTGGTCTCAAACTCCCAACTTCAGGTGATCCGCCCACCTCGGCCTCCCAAAGTGCTGGGATTACAGGCATAAGCCACCGCAGCCAGCCTTTGCATTTTAAACCATTTCTGAACTTCTGGATAGGTTGTTTCCAGTTGTTTTGTTATTGTCTGTTACAAGTAGTGCTGTAATTGTCATTTGCCTTCATGAGCTATTAAGAAAAAAAAGCCAAATAATTTGCAGGCTCAGAGAAGCAACACAGAATCAGTCACGTCCTTGGCCTTGGAAATGGGATCTAATATCTGAGAGCGATGAAAGTGGCTCGCAAGCTCCCCTGCCCTCCTCACATCCTTCCTAAAGCCATCAGGAGCTGGCCACAGAGGACACTGGCTGCTCTCAAGTTTGACTGAGTCTTGGGTTGTTAGAAAAACAACTGGGAGTGGAAGGCAGGAGGGAGCTCTAGAATCCACGGGAGACCTGGCTGTGTTTGCAAAGAAGAAAACATAGACGTAAAGCTCAAAGGGGTCCGTAGGGAACTGCTGCTTCCAGCTTCCATTTCCTCCTGCAAACAGGATGTGAAGCTATTGTCCCTTCTTGGCTCAGGCTTTTGGATTTGTTTGTCCATCCATTTCTTCACTGTGGCCTTTGTGGAGCTGGCCTTTAGTGTTGCAGAATATAAGGAAGGGCTGGGTTTGTTTGTTTGTTTTTTAAAATCTCCCTACCTCTGTGAAGAGGATGTGGTGCAGATTTGCTTTCAAGCCTTCCCCTCCGTGCTGTGGGGCTGACAAAATTCTGGTTACTTTGCCCTTCGGGGCATTAAATAATTTCAGGTATTTATACCTGAGTCACTGCTCTGCTATGGGAGCAGGGGATAGAACAGCTAAAAACCATCTTAAGGCCTGAGGTTTCTCATTCTCTGATAAGGACTCCAAGGAAACTGAATTTCAATACTAGAGTACATTGTTGGTTCTTTCTCTGCCTTTGAATAGAATTATTTTTTAAATTACAAAGTTTCTTTTAAAAGAAAGAACTTTTAAATATATTTTGTAGGGAATCTCTTAGAATGTACAATAGACTCATAGGAATGTGGAACATTTGGCCGGGTGCAGTGGCTCACGCCTGTAATCCCAACAATTTGGGAGGCTGAGGCAGGCGGATCACTTGAGGTCAGGAGTTCAAGACCAGCCTGATCAACATGGTGAAACCCCATCTCTACTAAAGATACAAAAAATTAGCCAGGGGCGGTGGCATGCTCCTGTAGTCCCAGCTACTCGGGAGGCTGAAGGGGGAGAAGGGGAGAATCACTTGAACCCAGGAGGTGGAGGTTGCAGTGAGCTGAGATCGTGCCATGGTACTCCAGCCTGGGCGACAAGCATGACTCCGTCTCAAAAAAAAAAAAAAAAAAAAAAAGAATGTGGAACATTTTACAAAACCTCGTCCATGATCTTGCTGGCCCAGCAGAATCCCAGATGTTTGTCTATAACGCGTCTGGATGTTCCTATCTGAGAAAAAGCCTTAGTCTTTTACTTGTAAGCTATTCCTGAAGAAGGTTGCCTCAGCAGGGGAAAACTTTCTGAAAAGCTTGATCAAGTACCTGGGTCCCAAGAATGTCAAGCATCTGTGGAACACACAGTTCCCAGCAGCCAGCAAGTCCCACACTGCTCAGTGTCCTGCAGCCAAGGAAGCTGAACTGAGCTCATGGGGTTACAGGAAGATGAAACAACACTGCCTCACTGGCAAGGAGATCACACTGCTGAGTGCTGCCTGAGTCCCTCTGACACACCAGGCTCTTGAAGAGGAGGTCGTGGTAATCATTTAATGCTGACTAATTGAGGTTGAGCAAGAGAGAAAAATACCCGAGGGAGATACATGAAATAAACTTAGGAGGAGAGCTTGTACTTGGCTGGAAATAACTGGCCTTCTTCCATATCCTCTCTAAAAAATACCATAAGAGAAAGTAAAAAAATTGTGGTTTCTATTGTAAATTGTGTTGATTCAAATTAATTTCAAGCTTTTAGATTGTAGTTCTATGGCTACCCATCACACCTCCTCCTCCCATCAGTAGGCATGCCATTAAAGTCACGGCAAAATGCAGGTTCTTCTGGTAGAGGCAGAGAGGTCATATGAAGGAGGATAGAGAAATAGGAGCAGCTTAGCCAATGTAGTACCTGTGCATTAGACTAATATCTAATCTGTTACTAAGCACTAATTTGACATCCTGGAATCACAAGAATTGGATAACTACATATTGATAAAAGGGTTTGCCTCTCCAGCCTGATATATTTTCTCTTATATATTAGTAACTCTCTTCTCATCCAAGTTGATATCATTCTGTGCTATAGAAACATCTCAGTTCAACCTTCGGTGGTTTTGTTTTGGCATGTTAAGGTTAATGGAGATAGGCACAGACCTACACTGTACTATATGGCAGCCACTGGCTACATGTGGCCATTTAATTTTGTTTGTTTGTTTGTTTGTTTTAGACAGGGGATTCTGCTGGGCTGGCAAGATCTTGGACAAGGTTTTGTAAAATGTTCCACATTCTTTTTTTTTTTTTTTTGAGATGGAGTCTCGCTCTGTCGCCCAGGCTGGAGTACAATGGCACGATCTCGGCTCACTGCAACCTCCACCTCCTGGGTTCAAGTGATTCTTCCCTCTCAGCCTCCCAAGTAGCTGGGACTACAGGTGTGTGCCACCATGCCCGGCTAATTTTTTGTATTTTTAGTAGAGATGGGGTTTCACCACGTTGACCAGGCTGGTCTTGAACTCCTGACCTCAAGTGATCCACCTGCCTCGGCCTCCCAAAATACTGGGATTACAGGCATGAGCCACCACACACGACCCTACTTTTTTTTTTTAATGAAAGAGATGGGGCCTCACTCTGTTGCCCAGGCTTGAGTGCAATGATGCAATCACAGCTCACTACAGCCTCAAACTCCTGGGTTCGAGCAGTCCTCCCACCTCAGCCTCCTGAGAGCTGGGACTACAGATGCATGCCACCACACCTGACTAATTTTTTTTTAATTAATTTTTTGTAGAGACTGGATCTTGCTGTGTTGCCCAGGCTGGTCTTGAGCTTCTGGGCTCAATCAGTCCTCCTGCCTCAACATCCTAAAGTGCTGGGATTAGCCTGGGCAACATGGTGATGGTCTCAAACCAAACTGAGGGTCAGGCTGCTATTTCTCGCAGCCCAATAAGGAGATGCAGATGAACTGGGGAGGAAGAGAGTTTTTATTTCTGTAACCAGTTACAGGGAGAAGGCCTGGAAATTATCGCCAGACCAACTCAAAATTACGAAGTTTTGCAGAGTGTATATACCTTCAAGCTATATGTCTGTGTGTAAGTGTGCATTAATCTAAAGACATAAGTGATTAACTTCTTTTAATCTATAACTAAGGTCTGAGTCCTGAAGACCTTCTTCTGGAGCCTCAGTAAATTTACTTAATGTAAATAGGTGTAGGTGCTGGGTTGATTACCCTTATCTTGTCTCCTGTTAAATCATAAAGGTTTGGGGAGTTCCTTTAGATCCCAGTAAACTTGTTTGTGGAGGCCTGGGGAGTTTCTTCAGACCCCCAATAAAACTTGTTTAATCGTAAAAGGGTCCTGTTAAGAATTCCTTCATTATCTTGTCATGCTTCAAGGCCCAGGAAAAGCCTAGGCACAACTCTTGGTGGGCTCTCTGTTACATTCCGCCCTTTGTATAAGGGCACTGGCTCAATCAGCTTTAATGTTTAACCTAGCTACTCAGTCAGAGCTGGGACAGTTGTAATGGAGGCCTGCGTTAGTGAGACCTGGCTTGCCACAGTGCTACCCTGTCTCTACAAAAAAAAATACATAAAAAATTAGCCGGGTGTGGTGGCACATGCCTGTAGTCCCAACTGCTCAGGATGCTCAGGTAGGGGGGCTGCTTCAGCCCAGGAAGCAGAGGCTATAGTGAGCCGTGATTGTGCCACTGCACTGAAGCCTGGGTGACTGAGTGAGACCCCATCTCAAAAAAAAAAAAAAAAAAAAGTGCTGGGATTACAGGCATGAGCCACCACACCCAGCTAAACTTAATTAAAATTAATATTTAAAATTTATATCTCTAGTTACATTACCATACTGCAAGTGTTCAGTGGCTACATGTGTGTCTTGTGACTACCATATTGATCAGTGCAGATACAGAACATTTCCTTCATTGCAGAAAGTTCTATTGGATGACACTGGTGCAGACCACACCAGGGGTTGGCAACGTTTTAGATAGTTGTGTCAGGTTATATGCACACAAGCTCAGAATCCTCCATAGCCTTTTTTTTTTTCATGGTGGGGATGGGGGTACCCCTCACAGCAGTGGTCTGGTGGCTGACACTTTCTGGTGGATAGACAGCATACACTCTTTACTCACTCAATATAATTTATAGCCTATGATGTCCCACACATTGCAAAGTGCTACAATGCATCTGAGAACAAGATAGAGCTTGCTGAAGGTCTTCTAAGCTTTGACCTTATGCCAAGTTCTGGGATATAAAGATGAGGGCTGGCTGGGCGTGATGGCTCACGCCTGTAATCCCAGCACTTTGAGAAGCCGAAGTGGGAGGATTGCTTGAGCCCAGGAGTTTGAGACCAACCTGGGCTACATAATGAGGCCTCTATCTCTAGAAAGAATTTAAAAATTAGCCCCAGCTACTCAGAGATAGTGGGCGGTGGGGGCTGGGGGCAAGGGCGGGAGGGTAGGATGGGAGGATCACTTGAGCCTGGGAGGTCAAGGCTGCAGTAAGCTATGATCATTGTGCCGCTGCACTTCAGACTCGGTGACAAAACGAGACCCTGTCTCCAAAAACTAAAAATAAATTAAAAATAAAGATAAGAGCAACAGAATCCCTGCCATTGATGAGCTCAAAGAGGAGACAGCCACAAACAGCGGCAGTCCTGGAAGAGCCTGGGGGAAAAACAGGGACCAACTGATAAACCCAACCCATAGCAGTCAGAAGCAGGTGCTTTGAGGCAGAAGCATGTGAAAGACTCTGGCACAGACATTCCAGCTGGAGCAACGAGTCACAAGGGTTCAGGGTAGGAGAGTGGGGCCAATGTGGTTGCAGTATGGGGATTTGGGTTGAGCCAGGCCTTAAAAGCCCACCTTCCAGGCTAAGAAATCAGTATGTATCCTGAAGGCCAGATTTGAAGTAGAGTGATAAATGGGGATTGGTATTTTAGCAAGCTTATCCTACCAATGGCTGAAAATCTGAAATCAGATGGAAATTTGAAATCAGGAGACCACTTAATTATGTGGCCATTCCAGAGCTCAGTCAGAGATGAAGGAAATGGTTTTTCAGCAGCAATGGGAATAAGAGGATAGGAGGGCTGTAAGAAATATGTAGGAAAATGTTCAAGAGCATTGGCAAAATATGACTGGCTCTGGGATTGGAGGAGTCTTGACCGCAGGGGCTGGTACCATTAACAGATAGGAAACGTCATGAGCCGGCAACCGGGGAAAGGTGGGGGTGAAAGGCTGGGGTTCGGAGTGCAGCAGGAGGGACAAACATAACAGTCCATTTAGCAAGTAACGAGAACCATGCAAATGCTTGAAATTGTTCAGTCCTTAGTTTACTTAGCCTCTCTGAATGTGTTTGTTAATTTTGAGCATCCTCCTTAAAAAGTCCACCTCTGATTTCAATATGTTCTTCCTCCATTATCTGTCAAATCAACGCCTTCATCTCTGTCTCCACTGATACTTCTTTCTTGCAGGCCACCCTAATTCCAAGCTTGCAACAGCAACTATCTCCCAGTCTTCATCTTGACTCAGCTGTCTTCTAACTCATTCTGGATAAAGAATGGTGGTCCTTCTACTTTTTTTTTTTTTTTTTTTTTTGACAAAGTCTCGCTCCGTCGCCCAGGCAGGAGGGCAGTGGCACGATCTCAGCTCACTGCAACTTCGGCCTCCCGGGTTCAAGCAATTCTGGCTCCCAAGTAGCTGGGATAACAGGTGTGTGTCACCACAGCCGGCTAATTTTTTTTTTTTTTTTTTTTGTATTTTTAGTAGAGACGGTTTCACAATGTAGGCCAGGCTGGTCTTGAACTGACCTCAAGTGATCCACCTGCCTCGGCTCCCAAAGTACTGGGATTACAGGCGTAAGCCACCACACCCGACCCTACTTTTTTTTTTTTAATGAAAGAGATGGGGCCTCACTATGTTGTCCACACTGGTCACTAACTCCTGGACTCAAGCAATCCTTCTGCCTCAGCCTCCCAAATGCTGGGGTTATACATGTGAGTCACCATGCCTGGCCAAGAGTGATGGTCTTTCTAAAACAGAAATATGGTCCATGCACTTCCTTGGGAAAGTCATTCAGTGCCTCCTACTGCTGGCAGGATAAGGTCCCAAACTCTACCACCTGCCCCATAAGGCCTGAGGGCATGCAGCTCCTGCCCGCCCTCTAGTCATCACACACACATCACCCTGCTGAGGAGAACTCCAGCCAGACCAAGTGGGAGGACCCAGGCTCCAAAACTTCTCCAGCACCAAACGCTGTGTCCCAAATCTGTAAAGCTCTTCACCTGGCTGAGTCCTGTTTCCTCTCTCAGGAAGCTTTCTCCAGCCTTCTAAAGCCAGGTTAGGGTGCATGCCAGGCCCCTTCATAGCTATGCGTTTTAATGATCTGTTCCCCCAGCGGAATTCTGAGTGCTTTATCTGTTGTATTAATCCATTCTCACACTGCTATTAAAAACTACCTGAGACGAGGTAATTTCAGAACAAAAGAGGTTTAATTGACTCACAATTCCACAGGGTTAATAGGAAGCGTGACTGGGAGGCCTCAGGAAACTTACAATGGCCGAAGGAGAAGCAAGTACCTTCTTACCATGGAAGACCAGGAGAAAGAGAGTGAGGGTGGAAGTGCCAAACATTTTTAAACCATCAGATCTCGTGAGAACTCACTACCATGAGAACAGCATGGGGGAAACCTGCCCCCATGATCCAATCACCTCTCACCCGGCCTCTTCTCCAACACTAAGGATCACAACTCTAGATGAGAGTTGGGTGGGGACACAGAGCCAAACCTTATCACCCTTAACCCACAACAACCTTATGAGGTGGATACTGTTACTATCCCCATTTTACAAACAAGGGAAAGAAAGCACAAAGAGGTTAAATAACTTACCCAAGGACACAAAGAAGTAGCAACTGGATCCAGTCCAGTGTGGTCCCAACATCGGTAACCACCATGCAGAGTGTTTCTTACTTCTCATTGTAACCCTAGTGCAGAGCCTGACTAGTATAGTTGATGTTAAGTAATTTTTGTTCACCTCCATATTGTTTACTCATTCAATAAATATTAGGTTTCTACTTCTAAGGTAGTCTGTAAGAATTAGCTTGAAAAGATCAAATGAAAATATTATTGGCCAGGTGCAGTGGCTTATGCCTGTAATCCTAACACTTTGGGAGGCCAAGGCGGGTGGATTACCTGCGGTCAGGAGTTGGAGACCAGCCTGGCCAACACGGTGAAACACTGTCTCTACTAAAAATACAAAAATTAACTGGGCGTGGTGGCGCATGCCTGTAATCCCAGCTACTCAGGAGGCTGAGGCAGGAGAATCGTTTGAACCTGGGATGCAGAGGTTGTGGTGAGCTGAGATCACACCATTGCACTCCAGCCTGGGCAAAAAGAGCGAAACTCCATCTCAAAAAGAAAAGAAAAGAAAAGAAAATATTATTTAATGAACTTATTAATTTACACTTTCTGAAGACTTACTGTTTGTGCAGGCACACTGGTCTTAGTGCGAGAAATAGAGAATGAGAACAATACCTTTACCCTTGAGTTGACAGGCATGGGGGTTGTGAGAAAAATAAATATTTTAAAAAGATCATCACTTTTTCATTCCTGTTCCTGAAGCCTTCGTGGATTATTTATGTCTGCCTTCTCCTAAAAATAATTCTATCCAGGATGCCCCGAGGATGTCATGCTGGAAGCTTCCTGTAGGTAATGAGGGGCGCCGCAGTGGTGCTAAGTGCTGAGGCTGCAGGTCTGAAGACAAAAGCCTCCAGAGCGTGACCAGGAATGGTTCGTTTGGCTGCAGCCACAGTAAGGAGCCAGTGCTGCCACCTGCTGGCCAAGAGCAGGTTCGCCCACACCCTTGCTGTTAGGAGGCTGAATCACAGCCAGATGGAGGAGGGAAGGGATTTTATCACAACTCGCTTAGTTTAGAGATGAGGAAACTGATGAAAAAGGGACTTGCCCAAGGTCACGTAACTGGTTTGTGGCATAGTCAGAACCGGAACCAAGTACAGGGTTCCTGCAAAACCTGATGCACGCTCCTCTGGATTCAGGCACATGGAACTTAACCTTCAAATTGCAGTATGGTCTTTTCTCGCTTTTTCCTTTCTCTCTTCCCTCCCCCCTTTCCCTCCCCTCCTCTCCTTTCTCCTCCCCCTCCCTCCTCTCTCCTCCCTTCCCCCTCCCCCCATTCCTCCCCTCTCCTCCCCTTCCCATCTCTCCTCCCCTCTCCTCTCTTTTTTTTTTTTTTTTTGAAACCAGTTCTCATCACTGCACTTCCAGGACAGGGGAAGCACTGGGGAATGAGGCATCCTAGCTCTGTGGAGGGAAAGGGAGCTGGTCAACATATGCTTTAGGTATTTGTGGGTTTGTTTTTAATTAATAAACTTTATTTATAGAGCAGTTTTAGACTCATAGCAAAATTGAGCGAAAGGTAGAGAATTCCCATATAGCCCCTGATCCTACATACTCACAACCTCACCTGCTAACAGCATTCCCCACTACAGCAGTACATGTGATACAACTGATGAACCCACATTGACACAGCATTTTGACCCAAAGTCCATAGTTTACATTAAGAGTCACTCTGCTGTTACACATTCTATGGGTTTGAACAGATGTATAATGATGTGAATCCTCCTTCAGAGTAATGTACAGAATAGTTTCACTGCCCTAAAACTCCCCTAGGTTCCTCCTTTTCATCTCTCCTCCTCCCACCCCACTGGCAACCACTGTCTCCATAGTTTTGCCTTTTCCAGAAGGTCACATAGTTGGAACCATAGAGCATGTGGCCTTTTCAGACTGGCTCCTTTCACTCAGTAATGTGCATTTAAGGTTCTTCTCTCTTTTTTCATGGCTTGATAGCTAATTTCTTTTTAGTGCTGAATAACATTCCATTGTCTAGATTTACCACAGTTTATCCATTCACTTACTGAGGGACATCTTGGTGGCTTCCACGTTTGGGTAATTTAACTATACAGTTGCTATAAATGTCCATGTGCAGGGTTTTGTATGGATATGAGTTTTCAGTTCATTTGGGTACATGCCAAAAAGCACAATTGCTGAATTGTATGGTAAGAATATGTCTGGTTTTGTAAGAAACTATAAAACTGTCTTCCAAAATGGCTGCACAACTTCACATTCCCTCCAGCAACGAGTGAGAGTTCCCATCACTCCACGCCCTTGCCAGCATTTGGTGTCTTCGATTTTGGCCATTCTCATAGGTGTGTGGTATGCTTTAGTTTTTTAGTAATTTGGGAGATGAACTATTAGTTTCAGAAATCCTCACACTCATTAGCACTATCTACCCATAGAATCAAAATCACAGGGAAGCCTGGTAGTGTTGACTTACAGAAAACGTGAATACTTGCCTGCAGTTCACAAAGGGCACAGGGGTGAGACGCATGCTTTTGGCAGCTGTCGGGCAGCTGAGTATAAACCAGACTAAGGTGGTTGGGGCAGAACCCCAGAGTACTGTCCCCTGAGTCTATGTTCAAGCAATGCAGAGTGGCAACCAGAGGATGCTAAACTCGAAGGAGATGACTTGACTTTATCATGATCACTGCCTGCAGTTACCACCAGGAAGGCCTAACACAGGGTGCAGGATATTTAAAGAGAAGGAACAAGTATAACCCAATAAGGAAGGCATAGGCTAGAGATAAAGGCCACCATCCAGAGAGAGTGCCCAAAGGCCTACCTTCCTTTGCCCATCAGCATTTAGACATGCGTTTTAGTTTACTTCTCTCTCACTGGCTAATAGCAGACCACAGTCGGTTTCTTTGTTTCCTGTCTGTACTGTCTGTTCTCTTTAAAGTAAAAAAAACAAACTGTCTAAATACACGATGGGGAGAACTTGTTAGAATACATGTGACAGTATTAAAGGCTAATGCTTATGGATCTCCTTCTGTATACTAGGCAGCAGTTTTTTTTAAGTTAAAATTTTTTTTTGGTTTTTGTTTTTGTTTTTGTTTTTAGTATTTATTGATCATTCTTGGGTGTTTCTCGGAGAGGGGGATTTGGCAGGGTCATAGGACAATAGTGGAGAGAAGGTCAGCAGATAAACACGTGAACAAAGGTCTCTGGTTTTCCTAGGCAGAGGTCCTTGCAGCCTTCCGCAGTGTTTGTGTCCCTGGGTACTTGAGATAGGGAGTGGTGATGACTCTTAAGGAGCATGCTGCCTTCAAGCATCTGTTTAACAAAGCACATCTTGCACTGCCCTTAATCCATTTAACCCTGAGTTGATACAGCACATGTTTCAGAGAGCACGGGTCGGGGGTAAGGTTATAGATTAACAGCATCCCAAGGCAGAAGAATTTTTCTTAGTACAGAACAAAATGGAGTCTCCTATGTCTACTTCTTTCTGCACAGACACAGTAACAATCTGATCTCTTTCTTTTCCCCACATTTCCCCCTTTTCTATTCGACAAAATCGCCATCGTCATCATGGCCCGTTCTCGATGGTCGCTGTCTCTTCGGAGCTGTTGGGTACACATGCAGAAAGGGTGTCACTTCACACTTGGAAGATTGCACAGTGGCCAGGCAGAGGCGCTCCTCACTTCCCAGACAGGGTGGCGGCCGGGCAGAGGTGCTCCTCACTTCCCAGACAGGGTGGCAGCCGGGCAGAGGTGCTCCCCACTTCCCAGATGGGGTGGCGGCTGGGCAGAGGTGCTCCCCACTTCCCAGACGGGGCAGCCAGGCAGAGGCGCTCCTCACATCACAGACAATGGGCAGCCGGGCAGAGGCGCTCCTCACTTCCCAGACGGGGCGGCCAGGCAGCGGGGCTCCTCACATCCCAGACGATGGGCAGCCAAGTAGAGACGCTCCTCACTTCCTAGATGGGGTGGCGGCGGGGCAGAGGCTGTAATCTTAGCACTTTGGGAGGCCAAGGCAGGCGGCTGGGAGGTGGAGGTTGTAGCGAGCCGAGATCACACCACTGCACTCCAGCCTGGGCAACATTGAGCATTGAGTGAGCGAGACTCTGTCTGCAATCCCAGCACCTCAGGAGGCCAAGGCAGGCAGATCACTCCAGGTCAGGAGCTGGAGACAAGCCCGGTCAACACGGCAAAACCCCGTCTCCACCAAAAATACAAAAACCAGTCAGACGTGGCGGCGTGTGCCTGCAACCCCAGGCACTCGGCAGGCCTAGGCAGGAGAATCACAGGAGCCCGAGGCGGGGAGGTTGCAGCGAGCTGAGATCATGGCAGTACAGTCCAGCCTCGGCAACAGAGAGAGACCGAAGAAAGAAGGGAGAGGGAGAGGGGGAGAGGGAGAGGGGGAGGGGGAGGGAGAGGGAGACGGAGACGGAGAGGGAGAGGGAAAAATTGTTTTTTGAGATGGTCTGACTCTGTCTGTTGCCCAGGCTGGAGTGCACTGGCATGATCTCTGATCACTGCAACCTCCGTCTCCCAGGTTCAAGCAATCCTCCCACCTCCACCTCCCAAGTAGCTGGGACTATAGGCGCTTGCCACCACACCCAGTTAACTTTTGCATTTTTTTTTTTTTTTTTTTTTGGTAGAGACAGGGTTTAATCGTGTTGCCCAGCCTCGCCTTGAACTCCTGAGCTCAAGCAATCCACCTGCCTCAGCCTCCCAAAGTGCTGAAATTATTGTTGTGAGCCACTGCGCCCAGCCCTAGGCAGTGTTTTTCATGTAATTCTCAAAAAAAAGAACCCCACACAACTCCATGCAGTATGTACAACTATTATTTCCACTTACAGATGAGGAAACTAAGGCACAGAGAGTAAGTAGCCAACTTGGGATTATGTTCCAGATAATTGGAATATGTCCACAGTGACTCCAAAACTGGCTGCCAAAAAAGTGAAGGCGCATAAGTGGTTTTAATAGGACTCTTCTAGGTAGAACAAAAGAAGTAAGAGTCCTCTCCTATTCCAGATTGGCCAATCTATAGCTCATATATAAGAGAAATAGAGATAAATTTGAATATATTCAGAGACAAGTGATCAGGATACTGAGGGAACCAAAAACAAGGAGCTGGTAGGAGAAGCAGAAGGAACTGGAGATTTTCCTATATTTAGCTTGTAAAAGGCTCAAGAGAACCATGAGAGGTGTGTTCAAGGGTTTGAAGGGGTCAGTGAGGAACAAGTTTAAATTTATTCTGTATGATTCCAAAGAGTAGAACTAGGTCCATTTTTTGGAAGCTAAAGGGAACTTGAATCTTTAGATGGTCAAAGCGATTTTTAAGACAGAAAACACTGTTTCCTGATGGTTTGCACAGACAGCCAGAAAAAGTGGACTTGAATATGCTTCGACAAGGGCACACAATTTCTGGATTTAGGCTCTAGTTCAGCCACTTACTGGCCAGATGATCTCAGGCAAGCCAAAGCATCTGCCATTCTCACCATTCAGGGTTTACAGGGAGAAGATAAGAGCAGGTCCCAGAACTCTCTGTATCTATAAAGAGTTGTACAAATGTAAAGAATTGTTATGATTAAGGCATTAGCTTATTATGACAATGCAGTCGAAATGAATCTGAACTCAGAGACTGTTCCGCTGAGTCTTCAATATGTCCAGGTTTTGTATGTGTCACTCCTTCCACCATGAAGGATTTGAACACAGCTCTATTATATTACAGTAGAATGGGCTCAGTGAGGTTTACATGTGCATCTGTTTTTTCTATTGGACATGTGAGCTTGCTGAGGTCAAGAATTGTGCCCTTCATGTTTTTATATCTTAACCTCCAGTACTTAGTCAGGGATTAGTATACAGTAATGAGTTGGAAAATTGTAGTGGGGTGAATAAGTGAGAGAATGAATAAAGTACAAAATAAGGCAACTAGAAAGCAAGGGATTTCTATACTGCAGCATGGGGCAAGCACGCAGCTTCCAGGATGACAGTTTTGAAGGGGACAATACTTAATCGAAGTTTAGTATTTGATGTGTTTATTTTAAAATCAGTCATCTAATATTAGTTTGTTTTTATTTGTATGGCACATTGTAATTTTCAACACTTTTTAACCTTCACTATCTTATTCAGTATTCACAAATGTACACTAACATAGGGAAGTTATGTGGATCAGGCAGGGTATATGTATCAGGCAGGAATAAAGTGTGCTTATGGCAGAGCTCATGTTAGAACCTAATGTTCTGATTTCTTAGCTTGGAGCTCTTCCCTCCATGCCAGGCCACCAGGCCTCTGTGGCTAACCTCGTGGTATCATCTGGGTCTGTCCAACCTCATTTGTGGAACTCAGTTATGTGATTAGGAGAAAAAATGCACAGCCTTGCTTTTGCATCTGGGAAATGATGAAGAATGAATGTTATTTCTTAAATATAAAAAAACATGTAAACTCTAAATATGTAAAAGATACCTGTGTAAAAATTATTAATATTTTAATTTTTAAAACTTGATCTTTATTTTATATTAAACATATTTATCTGATATTAAAATTTTATTTGATATTTGATGCATGTGGTTAGAGGGGCTAAGACATCACCCTGGCTTTGGAAGCTGCAGTCAGGCCCTACAAACATGTATCTTTTCTAATTCTGTCTTTGTAGACCATGACAAATGTTTGCTATTTGTAATATTGTGCTACCTCCAAAAGACTTAACAATTGGACATTTAAAAATAAGTATTTTCAGTTAACATACTAACTAGAAACATGTCTTTTGCAACACACGATGTCATACCATCTTGAGATTAATAATTTGTAATATGATACAGTTTTGCATGGGCTGAAATAAGCAGGTCAAGCTAAAACAACATGAATGGTAAAAGCAATTTTCTGTAACATTAGGAAGAAGTAAACCATGACACTCCTGACCCTTGTAGGCCCTCCAGAAAGAGAAGAAATCAACATGTCTGCTTCTGTGTCTGGAACAGAAGTGATTATGTAGGAACCTGGAGAGGGCCAGCCATGGAGAAAGGTCAATAATAGATAATCACAAGGACATAGTGCTTATTAAAATCTTTTTTCTTTGACATGTTAGAAATGATTGTCCATGGTATTAGCTCTCATCAGGAATTTGTTTTTTTGAAGATCCTGAATGTTTAACCTGCCTGCTACAATTTTTTCCCATGATGGGAGACTCAAGATCGTCTGAAGCCATTGGTCTTCTTTTAACTCAGAGGTTGAGTACCACGATTCCTGAGAGGAAAGAAACAGAACAAAGAAATCATTAGTGCTTCTTGACTTTTGTAATCAAGGTTAGTCCAATATCAAACAAGGCAAAACGTCTTCGATAAAAACCATGTGAACCCACAGACAAAAACGAATCTTGCTGTCCAAACTAGGATACTGACACAGCCCTCTTTAAATACACACATATACTCATACATTCATTCACTTATTCAACAAAACTGAGTATAGAGCCTTGATCTTGGACTTCCAGCTTCCAAAACTGAGCAGTAGGTTTCTATTGTTTATCAGTGACCCAGTCTAAGATATTTTGTTAACGGCAGCCTGGATAGACTAAGACCTTCCATGCCTGGTGAAACCTAACCAGGCAGTAGGCTTCCGGGCTTCTTTATATGGGTGAGCATCCCCACCCCGGTTTGCTAGCTGATGATACATACTTTGTTCATGTTCAGCCAGCATTTCTCCAGTATATTCCCCTGTGTTTCAGAGAGCCGCAAGGCTGTGTTCAGGAAGAGGCCACATTTCTGCCCATCTCCCATTAATATACAGACGTAAGCCATCAGGTGGTAGAGCCTTGGGCAAAAGACAGGGCCAGTGGTATTTTGAGCCACCAGATTCTCCAAGTTCTAAAGAAAAAAAACCCACAACAGTATATTAGAATTAAACAGGGGTCCTTGACTGTAAGTTATTTCCTTCACAGATGATTTGGGAACATTTCAAGGATTTAAGCAATCAAGTGAGAAAATACATTATAGAGACATACACAGTAGGTATTGGAGATAAGATAATAAATGTCAGGCGGAGTAGCCCCCATGGTCCACTGAGATCAGGAATTGACCTGAGAGATCCCATCATTACTTCTCTGCAATAACTTTTTTAAAAAAAATTATTTTGATTATTATGATTATTAAGGCAGTACAAGTTAATTGTTGAAAAATTAGGAAAAAAAATTGGCCATTTCTGCATGTAAGGAGCTTGGAAATAACCACTTGGTCCTAGAAACAAGTGAAAAGCTGAACAGGCTGGGTGCAGTGGCTCACGCCTATAATCCCAGCACTTTGGGAGGCCGAGGTGGGTGGATCACAAGGTCAAGAGATCAAGACCATCCTGGCCAACATGGTGAAACTCCGTCTCTACTAAAAATACAAAAATTAGCCAGGCATGGTGGTGCGCACCTGTAGTCCCAGCTACTCAGGAGGCTAAGGCAGGAGAATTGCTTGAACCAGGGAGGCAGAGGCTGCAGTAAGCCGAGATTGTGCCACTGCACTCCAGCCTTGTGACAGAGTGAGACTCCATCTCAAAAATAAATAAACAAATAAAGCTGAACAGACTGGAAGATCAACAACTATTCTTGGATCCATAAGAGAAGTGAGAACACAGGGCAAACTGCTGCCCCTAAGACTGGAGAGACAAACAGATGGAGACTCACGAGTGGAAACCACTGTGGGAACCAGTGCCAGGCTAGAAAAACCTGAACTGTAATTGATGAATTACTAGAAACTCAGAGTGGACCGGTCTGGGAGTTAAAAACTCTAGGGAGAAGAGGATTCTGGAGAGACGGCAGAGTAGGAAGTACCAACTATTTGTAGCCCCACCTAGACTATCATTACACTGGCAGAATCTGTCAGAATGTAACTATTTTAGAACTCTGGAGTCTACTGAAGGCTTGTAAATACCAGAGGAAGGCTTGGATGGTAAACTGAGGTTAATTTCAGTTTCAGCTCTTAGCACAGCTGCCTGTCCCCCAACCTCAAAACCTGTGGCAGACAGTTGTTGTGCACATGCTCCTGAAGAACCTGCGTACAACTTGTGGGAACAAGGGTGGGCAAAAAAGACCCTGTCTGAGATATCAGGGATCTGTGCTCTGATCACCAATTGCTGCTTCTGATGTAAGAGGTAGGCAGTCATTGTTGCACCTCTCCCGATCATTGCAAGCCCCTCCCACTCCAGTTGAAGTGACTTCCAGTGGATTTAAAGGGCTATTGCCCTTTCCTCCCCTGCCTTTATTTTTCTCTCCACCCACCCTCCACCACCTTGACAGCCAGACATTAAATACTAGGACATTCAAAAGCAACTGCCTATAAAAGGAAAATTAGAAAGTGACTGTGCATGCCTAGGGAAAGGCACAGGCTCAGAAAAGATCTGGGAAGACCTTAAGTTTGCACCTCAGGCTGATCCTTGGCATAGAGACAGCCTACAACAATAAAAAACAAAAACAACAACAAAACCCAGAAAACCCTGGGGAAGAGGGAGAATTTGATATCCAGAGCTATGATATTATTAGATTCAAAGGTCTAGTTTTCAACAACAACAACAAAAAGGCATACCAAGAAACAGGAAAGCATGGCTCATCCCAAGGGGGAAAAAATATCAAGAGAAACTGTCCCTGAAAAAGACCTAATGGCAGATATCCTACACAAAGATTTTTAAACAACTCTAAAGGTAATCAAAGAACTAAAGGAAAATGTGGGTAAAGTCAAGTAATTGATGTATGAAAATAATGGAAATAACAGTAAAGTGACAGAAAACCTAAAAATACACCAAAAAGAAATTCTGGAGGTGAAAACTGCAATAACTAAAATTTAAAAAAATCACTAGAGGGATTCAAAGGCAGAATTAAACAGGCAGCAGACTTGAAGATAAGACAATGGAAATTATTGAGTCTGAGGAACAGAAAGAAAAAAGATTGAAGAAAAGTTAACAGAGCCTAAGGGATTTGTGGAACACCAAGAAGTGAACCAATAAATGTATTGTGGAAGTCCCTGAAGAAGAAGAGAGAGAGAAAGGACTAGAAAGAATATTTGAAGAAATAATGGTTGAAAACTTTCCAAATTTGATAAAAGACGTGAATATAAACATCCAAGAAGCTCAACAAACTCCAAGTAAGATAAACTTAAAGAGATACACACTGAGACAAACATAATCACTTTTGAAAAGTGAAAGACACGAAACTTGAAAGCAGTGAGAGAAGCAACTAATCACATACAAGACATCTTCAATAAGATCACGAGCAGATTTCTCATCTGAAAATTTAGAGGTCAGAAGGCAGTGGGCCAATACATTCAAAATGTTAAAAAAAAAAAAAAACCCCATCAACCAAGAGCCTTCTATTCAGCAAAAGTGTCCTTCAAAGATAAGGGAGAAATTAAGACATTCCCAGACAATCAAAAACAAAGTTAATTACCACCAGGACTTTCTTCCAAAAAATGCCCATGCCTTAAAAAAAAGAAAGAAAAGAAAGAAAGACAAGAAATACCTAAAGGAGCCCTGTAGGGTAAAATGAAAGGACAGTCAAAGCTCTAAGAAGAAATAAAGATCTCAACAAAGGTAAATACATGGACAATTAAGTGTTATTGTAATAACAGTTTGTAACTTGTTTTGTTTTCTACGTTTTTAAGAGATTAATACGTTTTTAAAATTTAGTAGCCCAAAAGCTAGTATTATTGTAACTTTGGGTTGTAACTCCACAGTTTGTTTTCTACATAATTGAAGAGACTGATCATTTAAAATAATTATTCATTTATGTTTTGGGGCATATAATGTATAAAAATGTAATTCTGTGACATCAACAACTGAAAGGGGTGGGAAGCTATTAAAGGAGTGGAGTTCTTTGTGCATTACTGAAGTTAACTTTAGGATGCTAAATGTAATCCTCATGGTAACCATAAGGAAAATAGCTATAGAATGGGGAAAGAACTTAAATGTTCCACTATGAAAAATTAAATGCAAAATAAGACAGTAGTTCAGGAAATGAGGAATGAAAAAGCTGTAAGGCATATTGAAAACAAATAGCAAAATGATACACACAAGTCCCTCTTTATCAGTAATTACTTTAAATTGAATTAAACTCTCAACAAAAAAACAAGTTGGCAGAATGGATTTTTTAAAAACATGATCTAATTACATACTAAAAGAGACTCACTTTAGATCCAAAGACACAAATAAATGGAAAGTGAAAAGATAGAAAAAGATACCTTATACAAATAGTAACCCAAAGAGAATAAGGGTGGCTATACTAATGTCAGACAAAATAAACTTTAAATCAGAAAGAAACTTACAAGAGGCAAAGAATAATATTATATATTACTAAAAATTTAAATACAGCAAAATATATATAACAATTATAAACATTTGTTTTATAATTATATTTTTAAAATAAAAATATAACAATTATAAACATTTATGCATCTAATAAGATCGTCAATATATATGAAGCAAAAACTGACAAAATTAAAGGTAGAAATAGACAGTTCTATAATAGTAGTTGGAGACTTCACTAACAGTCAATAATGGATAGATTATACAAAAGATAAGACACAGAGGACTTAGACAACACAATAAACCAACTAAATCTAACAAACATACACTTAATGGGTATAGAGTTGTTGTTTGACAAGATGAAGAGAGTTATGGAGATGGAGGGCAGACATGGATACACAACATTATAAATGTATTTAATACCACTGAACTACGTACTTAAAATGTTAAGTTTTATGCTATGTGTATTTGGATCACAATAAAAAAAATTAGGCCACACGTGGGCTCATGCCTGTAATCCCAGCACTTTGGGAGGCCAAGGTGGTTGGATCACCTGAGGTCAGGAGTTCAGGACCAGCCTGGCCAACATGGTGAAACCCCATCTCTACAAAAATACAAAAATTAGCCAGGCATGATGGCGGGTGCCTGTAATCCCAGCTACTCGGGAGGCTGAGGCATGTGAATCGCTTGAACCTAGGAGACGGAGGTTGCAGTGAGCCGAGATCGCGCCATTGCACTCCAGCCTGGGCGACAGAGTGAGACTCTGTCTCCAACAACAACAACAACAAAAATTAGACAAAAAAAAAAAACCCCAAACACCTTCAGGTGAGCCCCCACAGTTTTGTGTGTTTTACCTCCAGAAGCTCAACCAGGATATCTCAGTAAATATTGGAGGAAAAAAAATCTCTCATTCTTTCAGCAGAGGAAGAGGAAAAGGAACCATTTTGAAATATGCCAGAGTACTCCGTTTTTCTAAACAAGGTGTGCCCTCAGGAGAAACTATGTAACCAGAGCCTAACCTCCAGGGGTTTTATTAGAGTCTAACTGATCTTGGGGAAGAGGAATACCCAACTAAACCCAGTTCTAGCCATTATGTCCCACCTAAGGAAGAGGGGACTGAAAAGCACATGTGAAGTTCTTAGTCCAGAGGAATAGTCTCACTAAAAGACTGAGACCTAATCATAGGACTGTAGAATGCTTTCCCTCTCCTCACACCTTACCATCACATTACTAAAGACTTATTTAGACAAAGTCTTTTTACCTGGTACATCATATCTGGCTATCAAGAAAAATTACAAGGCATACTAAAAGGCAAAAACATAGTTTGAAAACACAAGTCAGAACCAGATATGACAGGGATGTTGAAATTATCAGACTGGGAATTTAAAATAACTATGATTAATATGCTAAAAGCTCTAATGAATAAAGTAGAGAGCATGTAAGAGCAGTATAAGCAGAGAGATGGAAATCCTAAGAACAAAAAATAAATGCTAGAGATCAAAAACACTGTAAGAGAAATGAAGAATGCCTTTGACAGGCTTATTAGTAGACAGGACCCCGCTGAGGAAAGAATCTCTGAGTTCAAGGGCATATCAATAGAAACCTACAAAACTGAAAAGCTAAGAGAGCAAAGACTAGAAAAGAAAAACCATAACAGAATATCCAAGGATTGTGGGATAAGTACAAAAGGTATACTAGATGCATAATAGAAATATCAGAAGGAGAAGAAAGAGGAAAGTAACATCAGAAGTACTTGAAGCAAGAAAGACTGAAATGTTTTCCAAATTAAGGTCAAACACCAAACCACAGATCCAGGAAGCTCGCAGAACACCATGTAGGATATATGCCCCAAAACCCCAACACATAGGCATATAATTTGTAAACTACAGAAAATCAAAGATAAAAAATTTTAGGTCAGGCACGGTGGCTCACACCTGTAATCCCAGCACTCTGGGAGGCAGAGGTGGGCAGGTCACTTGAGGTCAGGAGTTCAAGACCAGACTGGCCAACATGGTGAAACCCTGTCTTTACTAAAAATACAAAAATTAGTCAGGCATGTTGGCCTGTAATCCCAGCTACTCAGGAGGCTGTGGCAGGAGAATTGCTTGAACCCAGGAGGTGGAGGTTGCAGTGAGTCAAGATCATGCCACTGCACTCCAGCCTGGGTGACACAGTGAGACTCCATTTCAAAAAAAAGAGAAAAACAAAAAGTTTTTAAAGAAGCCCAAGGGACTTCTATAAAGGAACAACAACAAAAAAAGAATTGCCTTTCACTTTTCCTCAGAAACCATGCAAGCAAGAAGACAGTGCCATGACCTGTTGACAGGAAAAAAATCCCTAGAATTCTTTACCCAGTGAAATTATCCTTCAAAATTGAAGACAAAATAAAGACTTCTCAAACTAAAATTGAAGGAAGTTGTTGCTAATAGCCCTGACTTGCAAGAAATGTTAAAGAAATTCTTTAGAGAGAAGGAAAATATGTAGTTCAGAAACTTAGATCTACATAAAGAAAGAAAGCATTGAAGAAGGAGTAAGTGGAGGTAAAATAAAAATTTTCCTTTTCTTATTCTAACAGATGATAGTTTGTTCAAAATAACAACAGCAACAATGTGTTCAATTATTCAATTATGTCTACTTATGTAAATACATCTCCTAAGCAGAGATCCCAGACCAGACCACCCAGGCTTTGGACCTGCCAAACTATGAGTTAAGAAGTGGGTGTTGTTTTGGCCTTGGCATGGTGGCTTACACCTGTAATCCCAGCACTTTGGAAGGCTGAGGTGGGTGGATCACTTGAGGTCAAGAGTTCAAGACCAGCCTGGCTAACGTGGTGAAACCCCCATCTCTACTAAAAATACAAAAATTAGCCAGGCATGGTGGCACGTGCCTGTAATCCCAGCTACTTGGGAGGCTGAGGTACGAGAATTGTTTGAACCCGGGAGGCGGAGGTTGCAGTGAGTCAAGATTGCGCCACTGCACTCCAGCCTGGGTGACAAAGCGAGGCTCTGTTAAGAAGTGGGTGTTGTTTTAAGCTGTTACTTTGTGGTAATGAGTGACAGAGCAATAAAAAACTAGTACACCTGTGCTCAGTGTTTACAAGAACAAGGCAAACGTGTCAACCCAACACCAGAGATTTAGCCCTTTATTCTCTTAGGGGGCTTGCCCATGCCAGGTTGTAAACTCTTGGAGGTGTTTAATTTGCTCACTCTTGCGCCCCAGCACTCTTGTATTAATATGCTTAATACATATTTGAATTTTTTAAATTGTCGTGTGGAATGATTTGTCTACCAGGATGCTTTATCACAGCAATAGCAATAAAATCATACAGAAAAGTTCTATCCAAGAATAATTAGGCCATGCAATCATATATCTGTAAGATAAAGTACCATGCTTCCTTTTAAATCATGATGTGAAAAATAATTTAATGACAGGAAATTATTCATAATATATTTAATAGCAAATTACAAAATAGAGAAATGTGCATGCACACACACAGAAAAATACTTGAAAAGTGGGATCTCAATATACAAAAAGTACTTATCTCTGAGTAGTAAGGTTATGGGCAATTTATATTTTCTTTCTTACTTTGGGGAAGTGCCTCGAAAACTTCTATTATAAAAATATATGAATTCTATAATGAGAAAATAATTAGCATAGGAAGTAGATAGAGATCCATTTAAGGCATATTTTATACTGGAAACTGGAGAATAGGCCTCACCTTGAGTAGCTCCTCCCCACTGGCTTGGGCATTCTCTGACTGTTCTTTAATTTGTTTTTGAAGGTGAAGAACTTGCCCCTCCATGTACCTAGATATTCCATCATAGTAAATAAGTGTCATGGTTCTTCTTGGCAAAAGATTTTTAGCTCTATTGGAAAATTTGTAAAAGTTGTCCCATTCCTGAAGTCTGGCATACCTGCATTACCACAAGAGAAAAAGAAAAATCAGTATCACCCATTAGGAATAGGCTGGCTTTCTGAAATGGCTCTCTGGATGTGCAGCTTCCTTTACCTGGGTCTCTGGAAGTGTGTAGTCTCCTGCCTACCCCTGCTTCACACTCCCTAAAAAAGCAGGAAATTATGTGATACAGAGCAAGGAAATAATAAATTTTTTTGATGACTTGAGATGAATAGAATCCTTGGAAACACTCAGGTAATATTAGCCACCATTGAACTCTTTGGCTTTGGCTTTTTTTCTTTTTTTGAGACAAAGTCTTGCTCTTGTCCCCCAGTCTGGAGTGCGATGGCGCAATCTTGGCTTACTGCAACCTCTGCCTTCTGGGTTCAAGTGATTCTCCTGCCTCAGCCTCCCGAGTAGCTGGGATTACAGGTGTGTACCACCACGCCCAGCTAATTTTTTGTATTTTAAGTAGATACGGGGTTTCACCATGTTGGCTAGGCTGGTCTCGAACTCCTGACCTCAGGTGATCCGCCCGCCTTGGCCTCCCAAAGTGCTGGGATTACAGGCTGAGCCACCATGCCCGGCCACTTTGGCTTTTTAAATTAAAAAGTGAGGGAGATCAGACACTTGGAGCTGTAGATTCTGGGGCTTGAAGAAATTGTTCCAATACCAAAGAGAGATGATTTAGGCCAGTACTGCTCAAAATGTGGTCCACAGACTAGCATCATCAGTATCACCTGGATTCTCATTAATGCAGGTTCTCTGATTCAGTCCAGGTCTACTGAATCAGACAGGCTCTGGGGGTGTGGCATCTCTGAGTTAACAAGCTCTCCAGGTGATTTTTTTTTTTTAACCCTTCAAAGTAATTAAAAAGAAGGCATTTATTCCAACAATTCTTACATTGCATGAAATACCTCTTTAATATTCTACCTGCATTTGGAACTACCTTCAGAGTATATGGTATAATCCTTTGAATATTTTCTGTGTAGAAAATCAGATTTTTTTTTTTTTTTTTTAGATGGAGTTTCACCCTTGTTGACCAGGCTGGAGTACAATGGCACGATCTCGGCTCACTGCAACCTCTGCTTCCCGGGTTGAAGCAATTCTCTTGCCTCAGCCTCCTGAGTAGCTGGGATTACAGGCGCCTGCCATCACGCCTGCCTAATTTTTTATATTTTTAGTAGAGACACGGTTTCGCCATGTTGGCCAGGCTGGTCTCGAACTCCTGACCTCAGGTGATCCACCCACCTCGGCCTCCCAAAGTGCTGCGATTACAGGCGTGAGCCACTGCTCCTGGCCTGCTTATAATTTTTTATTTTTTATTTTTTTATTTTTTGAGACCAAGTTTCACTCTTGTTGCCCAGGCTGGAGTGCAATGGCGCGATCTTGGCTCACCGCAACCTTCGCCTCCTGGGTTCAAGCAATTCTCCTGCCTCAGCCTCCCAGGTAGCTGGGTTTACAGGCATGCGCCACCATGCCTGGCTAATTTTTTTGTATTTTTAGTAGAGATGGGGTTTCTCCATGTTGGTCAGGCTGGTCTTGAACTCCCGACCTCAGGTGATCTGCCGGCCTCGGCCTCCCAAAGTGCTGGGATTACAGGTGTCAGCCACCGCGCCCGGCATGATTTTCTAATAGCCAAATATTTAAAGCCAAATCGGATCAACAGTAGGCAAAACATCTTTCTTCTCCAGGCCATCAACTTCATCTGTGCTGTATTCTTCCATTGTTTCGCCACTAACGAAGTGGATGACTCTCCTTGGGACTTTCTTCTTTTTTCCTATGACTCCCAGTTCTACATTTCAAAGCCTCTTTCGTTACTCATCCTTGAGATAAAATTTGGCTATGGTTGTCCTGACATCAACGTTTCCTTTTGGACCATGACTCAGCTTTTTGGATCCCTTAATTTCCTGCCCCGCAGATTCCCCGAATGCCGCGGCGGCCGCAGCTCCCGAGGCTGCGACGGCTTCTCCTCGTTCCACAGGGCCCACTGGCTCCTGGTCCATCGTCGTCGCCACCACAGGGCTGCTGGCGCCGCAGCGCCAGCCTCGCGCCGCGCCTAGCCAAGTCTCTGGGAAGGGGACTCGCCGGCCTTGAGGGGCGGGGCCGGCCCGCGCCTCGCCTAGCCCGCCTGGCTCAGCACCCCGAGAGCTGGCCGATTGCCCTCCAGGTGATTTTTATGCCCACTAAAGTCTGAGCAGCATTGGCCTAGGACACAGCTGTTTAAAAAACTCTCCTGCTGAGATAGACAAGAAAAATAAATTTGGATGATTTCTGGACTTTAGATTCCTTAACCTTTAACTCACATTGGTAAGTTATTTGATTTTGAACTTTAATTGGCAAGAGTAATCAATTTTTGGATTTTAATTTCTCCTCATTAATTTTATAATAAGAGGGGATTTCTTGCCAGGTGCAGTGGCTCATGCCTGTAATCCCAGCATTTGGGAAGGCTGAGGTAGACGGGACCTGAGCCCAGGAGTTGGAGACCAGCCTGGGCAACATCACGACATCCCATCTCTACAAAAAATTAAAATTAGCCAGGCGTGGTGGTATGTGCCTGCAACTCCAGCTACTCAGGAAGCTGAGGTGTTGGGGAGGATCACTTGAGCCTGGGAAGGCGAGGCTGCAGTGATCCGCGATCGCACCACGGGACTCCAACCTGGGTGACACAGCAAGACTGTCTCAGAAAGAAGGAAGGGGTGGATTTCTATTCCAATTTGGAGCTGTTCTAACCTGTAGCATTTTATATAGGAATGTCTTCATATTGTCATTTAGTCTCATCACAAACCTCTGATAGACCATACAGTTGCATATAATTAAGATAGGAAATAAAATAATAGGGGGCGATTTTCAGTCTTGGGGATAGTCATGGAAATAATTTAATGAATGTTCTGTTCTGACCCATTTTTGAACCTTAGCATACATCTCCTTCCTTAAGGGTATGACCATAATAGCTACATGCTTAACTGAGTTAAAAACGTAGTAGGTTAAAGGAATTGAGCCTTAGGCTTAATGAGTTAATGGGGTGCGGGGAGAATGCTGCTTCCTCACTCCTGAAATTTCCTTCCATGTAAGGGGCCTCTATTTGGTGCAAAGCACCAGAACTCTTTCCCTGCTTTACTTGCCCCTTCAATGATAAGGAGAGATCTTGCTGGTGATTTGGGAGAGGAATTGGGCAAGTATAACTCAGTCCGTGTCTCTCTCTATCTTGAGAGCCAGTGAAGCCAACAGGGAGTGTGGTACTGATCTCTCTGCTACAAGAGGCCTGCCTCCATGTGAGTAGACCTACAGTTTTCCAGAACTGCCTGCTGCTGAATGGGTTAAGTCTAATTCCAGGGCTCAATATTACAAAGCCCGCTTTTGTGAAGATATAAGCCATGTCTTCCAACATTGGCTTTGTCAATCCATGTGATTAGATATGGGCAGGTGCCGGGTGGGCAAGTGGTGCTATTCATTAGTCTTCCTCAAACCCCAGCACCCCTCTGAAGAAAGCAATCTTTTCTTATTTATCACTGTATCACCACAACATGATATGTTTGCGATAAATGTTTATTGCATGGATGTAATTGAGATAAATTTACTTTTCTGTCCTTGGCCAAGGGGGATGAACTAGTTGATCCCTAACATGTCTCTCAGTGTAAATATCCTCTGACACCCTTAAGCTGTCTCAGGTATAAATTATGAATACTTTCTAAAAGATTTTTCAAGAACTCTTCCTTGGGATTCAACATTTTAACTTTGGGAATTTAGTGATATGCCACACATTGTTACCAGATAGCTACAGAGGAATAAAGTCCCAGGAGGAGTCCACTGTGGAACTTGAGGATTCTGTTGTTTTCGTATTGGTGTATGAATTCCAAACATTCTTCAAATGTTCTATAAACAAAACCTAAGAGAGAGAGGAATGGGTGAGAGTTATTAGTAGGTGTGGGTGATCATCCTTCTAGCCTAGTCACTCTCAGTTGAATTTCCCACTGCAGGGAGAGTTGCCTTTGATTATTGTATGAATCCAGAGGGTCCCGTGGATTGCAACAACCTCATGACTGGATTGCCCTGTGTTTGCTGAGTCCCACCTATTGGGGAATGTTATGGATATATACTACAGTTCCACAGTACCGACCAGGCAGGTGTGGGGTTTAAACTAATCCTTCCTGGCCTTAGTGCAGCCTAGGACTTCTCTGTCTCTCCACACATGCTTCCTTTGTTGGTGGCAATGTCTGCATCCCCTTTCAAGATCACGTGTGGGGAAAACAATTCAGGTTGGTTCCTGTGGTTTAGTGTGTACACTTCAAGTGACCTACTTGGTGTCACTTGAAGGTTATCAGAAGTAACTTATTTTCCAAATCACCAATAGCTACCAGCCTGGAACTCTCACCTCAAGCAATCTAGTCCTTCATTCTAAAGCATGAAGTCTCTAAGTATATCCTGCTAAAAGTTAAAAACCCCTGGTAAAAGGCACATAGTAAGACAGTCAGCCACTATCACTTAGGTGCAAACTGATCTGACAGTTTAACTGGCAGCTCATATCCATCAGGTTCCTTCAGACTTAATTCTCCTTCTTGCCGTGCCTTTACAATCTCGGCACCTGCTAGACAGTGCTTCAGCTCACACAACCAGCCTCTCTCCATCCCTGCCCTGTAAGTCCACCAGCCAGAAACCTAGTGGTCCCAAAGCCCCAACCTGAGAGCTGTCACACCACACCAGCACAGGTGTCACACCCCCAAGTTCTTTTACATTCCAAACCCACACTTACCAGAATAAAGCAGGATGTCCAAGCAGACAAAATAGAAAAATGCCTTGCTGAAGATGTGTTCCTGTGTTACAGAAAGCTCCCACAGCCGCCCCAGCACCTGGATCAATTGTGGGTATCTATGGAAAAGAAAAGGTAGTGGCCATTAAAAAGTGGTGGATATTGTAATCCCAGCACTTTGGGAGGCTGAGGTGGGTGGATCATGAGGTCAGGAGTTCGAGACCAGCCTGGCCAACATGGTGAAACCCCATCTCTACTAAAAATACAAAAATTAGCTGGGCATGGTGGCGGGCGCCTGTAATCCCAGCTACCTGGGAGGCTGAGGCAGGAGAATCGCTTGAAACCAGAAGGCAGAGGTTGTGGTGAGCCAATATCGCACCACTGCACTCCAGCCTGGGCAAAAGAGCGAAACTCCATCTCAAAAAAAAAAAAAAAAAAAAAAGCAGTGGATACAATGGACTTTGGGGCCTCGGAGGGGAGGGGAGGAGGGAAGTGAGGAATAAAAGACTACATGTTGGGTATGTGTACACTGCTCGGGTGACAGGTGCACTAAAATCTCAGAATTCACCTCTATAAAATTCATCTATGTGACCGAAAACCATTTATACCCCCAAAGCTATTGAATAAAAAAAGCAGTGGATAGGATGAGGTTCAGTAAAGTCCCTTCCTGGTCTAGTCTTGGTCCTTCTCAGTAATTCGGAACCAAATATACCTCTTAAACAGATTTCAAACACACCCCTATCCAGGACTAAAACCTCAATCTCAAATTGGCTCTTTTTTCAAATTGTTCTTTCCTGGGTCCTCTATATCAGGGTGACCAGAGTCAGAGCAAATTGGCCTTGACCTCTAGTCCTGGTTGCTATTCTCTGGCCATTTGCCTCCCTGGAAGATTTTCCCTTTGTCTCCACCTGACAGAAGTGGAGGCCTGATTCCCACAGCTGGGATGACTGTCTGACTACCCTCTGATCACTGGCCAGAGCAACCAGATTAGAGATGATGCATGGCAAAGAATTCTGTTTAAAATAAAAAAGACAAGGCCCGGCGCAGTGGCTCATGCCTGTAATCCCAACACTTTGGGAGGCTGAGGTGGGTGGGTCACTTGAGGTCAGGAGTTCAAGACCAGCCTGGCCAACAGGGTGAAACCCCCTCTCTTCTAAAAAATACAAAAATTAGCTGGGTGTGGTGGCACGTTGCCTGTAATCCCAGCTACGTGGGAGGTTGAGGCAGGAGAATTGCCTAAACCCGGAAGGCAGAGGTTGCAGTGAGCCAAGATTGCACTACTGCACTCCAGCCTGGGAGACAAAGCAAGACTCTGTCTGAAAAAAGAAAAAAGGGTGACTACTATCAGTTACATTTTCTTACTGCAAACTCTACTCCCTTCCCCACCCTAGGACTAGGCTAAAGTTGAACCCAGAATACTCAATAATATGGCCTCCTCCCCCTGATTTTGGAAAATGCTTTAAGATAAATACCTGCTGTTCAGAAGGAGACATCTGCTAAGTCTGCAGAGGGACTGATAATGTCGGTTGGGATTCTGGAGCAGTGCCCACATCTGAAGGGCTCGGGAGCCTGGGAAGAAAACAATTCCAGTATATTGTGGGGCATTCCTTGTATCCTCATATCCCATCTTGCCCAGCCAGCCCTTACCTAACTCAATGGCCAAATCCAGGTGTCCCATTATGAGCTTGTTGAAGACCAGTGTCTCAGCCACGTATGCCACGATTTCAATGCCCTCGCCTTTCAGGGGGAGGTTGAAGATGTGCTCCATGGCCATGACTTCATATTTGAACCACACACCTTGGTAGCCAGCCAGGTGGTGGTATAGCGAATAGTCTAGGTAAGCCTTAATGATCTGAAATGGCAGAGTGGAGGAAGAGTGAGGCAGAACGCAAAGCAGAAAGCTCAGGAACATCACTCAATGTCTGCCAGTAAATGTTTGTTTATTAAGCTTGGGAATAGAGCTGGACATTTGGCCGAAGCCATGGGCTTAGAAACAGAAATCAAATTGGGTTTCTGCTACCTGTTTACTGAGTCATTCAGGATAAGCTTGATGGCCCCTTGCCCATGTAGTCCTTAAATGAAATATAAAAATTTTAATTTCTGTGAAAAATAAAAGCAATAGCTTACATATTAGATGTATAATTGCAGAGCAAAAAGCCTGCAAGGATACACTCCAAAGTGTAAACAGTAGTTATCTATTTGTTGGGGGTGGGAGGAGAGATTTTACTTTATGCACCTCTGTGATGTTTGTTATAACAAGCATGTATAACTTTTGTAATTTAACAAAAAAGAAAGAAAGGTTGGTTTGGTTTGTTTGGCTTTTTTTTTTTTTTTTTGTAAATAAGGACTAGTTTTAAACCTAATTTGGAGGTCAGGTGCAATGGCTCACATCTATAATCCCAGCACTTCTGGAGGCCGAGGCAGGAGGATTGCTTGAGCTCAGGAGTTCCAGATGAGCCTGGGCACAATAGTGAGACCCTGTTTCAACAACAACAAAAACTAGCCAGGCATGGTGGCATATGCCTGTAGTCCTACCTACTCAGGAGGCTGAGACGAGAGGTCACTTGAGCACAGGAGTTTGAGCCCAGCCTGGGCAATATAGTGAGACCTGATCTCTACAAAAGATTTTTTTAAAAAATAGCCAGCATGATGACACAAGCCTGTAATCCTAGCTACTCAGGAAGCTGAGGTGTTTGGGAGGATCACTTGAGCAGGGGAGGTTGAGGCTGCAGTGAGCCATGATCATGCCACTGCACTCCAGCCTGGGTGACTGAGTGAGACCCTTCTCAAAAACGAACAAACAAATAAATCTAATTTGCAGATTTAAGAGAAACTGGTTACTCTAAACAACTCTTTAAAAAGATAAAGTTGCTTCAGAGTATACATGCTTAGAGAATAGTGAGGAGAAAAGGGTTCCTTCTAAAGAGGCAGTTTTATTATATATACAAAAACAAAATAATACATGTAAACTACTTTGAAAAATACAAACAGGAAAAATAAAGTATCTCTAGTGGTGGGAGTATTGGGGTCGGGGAAGTGTTTTAGAGTAGAGGCTTTTTTCTTGGAATTCCTCAGATGGGACAAAATAAGCAGCCTACAAATTCTGTGTTATAGGCAGGTCCCTGGATACTTAAACCACATCAGTCTTAGAGAATTCCTTTCTTCCTGGTTTGGAACATGTTCCAGATAATGCTACCGGAAGGTAAGGATAGCCAGAAATGGTGGTGGGGGAGAGAGAAGTGTTGGGCACGAGAAATCCAAGGCTGTAATAAAGCCTAGGACCTCTTGGATTTGGACCAAGAGAATGGAGGTCCAACTGCTTCACTTTACAGAGAAAATATAAAGCTCCTTGTTTATGCGGCTTTTCAGTGATCACACTGCAGATAGGCGGAGTCCTGGAAACCACCCTCTGGCTCTCAGTCTGGTTCTTTCCATTCTCCCATGCTGAGTCCCTCACCTGCCTTTGAGCACTGAGGGGAGCGCTTCTTTGCTTTCAATCCCAGCCACCTTGATGACAAATGTCTTGGTTCACATTCTATCCTGACTTTTTATTTTCCCCACCCCAACTCTACCACAATTCTTAGGATATAGCTCCAAGTGTGGAGAAGTATTTCAGTCCATATAAATTTCTTGAGCAACTGCAAATGTTCTAGAAACTTAGGATGTGAACAAGACAGCTGAAGAGGTCCTTGCTTCCAAGGGATTTACACACTGGTAAGGGAGAGAGACCAAGAACCAATGCAGGAGCAAACAAGAAATTGTCAAATGGTAATAATACCTATTAAAACAGAGTGACAAGTTAGAAAGTGAATGGGTGGCCATGACCAGTTCCCTCCAAGCAGAGGAAACATCCAGTGACAGATGAGATTAAACTTCTGTGTTTGAGGAACCAAAAGAGGACCAATATGGCTGGGCTTATGGCTGCTTCATGGCCTACAGAGCTAGAAGAGGATGGGAAATAGGCAGGGGTCAATCTTGATGGGCTTTATAAATACTTCTGTATTCTAGGAGAGCCAGCCTAAGTTCACCAAAAGGAACTAATGTAGAGGACAGACTCCAGGTTAGGAATCTAAGCTCCTCCAACAGTAGCTCCTCGGTGCTACTTGACCCCTTCCCTTAATTCTTGACAACTAATGACCCCAGGAGGAAGAAACCCAGACTTAATGTACTTTTTATTTTTTCCTGAGATGGAGTCTTGCTCTGTCGCCCAGGCTGGAGTGCAGTGGAGTGATCTCTGCTCACTGCAAGCTCCACCTCCTGGGTTCACACCATTCTCCTGCCTCAGCCTCCCGAGTAGCTGGGACTACAGGCGCCCGCCACCACGCCCGGCTAATTTTTTTTTTTTTTTTTTTTTTTGTATTTTCAGTAGAGACAGGGTTTCACCGTGGTCTTGATCTCCTTACCTTGTGATCCGCCCACCTCGGCCTCCCAAAGTGCTGGGATTACAGGCATAAGCCACCATGCCCGGCCTGCTGATTTAATGTACTTTTATAAAGGAGCAAGGTCACTCTCATTAGATGAGTTTGATTTAGCTTAGTAATTTCTTGATCATGTCTCCTGATATCTTCTTCATCCAGTCAAAGGCTTCTTTGGTTATGACCTAGACTAGTGGTTCTCCCAATTCATCCTGGGAGCCCTAGGGATCCCTGGCACCTTTTCAGAGACCACATGAGGTCAAAGCTAGTTCCATAATATCCAGGCATTTTAAATTAAAAAAAAAAAATTTTTTTTGAGTTGGAGTCTCGCTCTTGTCATCCAGGCTGGAGTGCAATGGTGTGATCTCATCTCACTGCAACCTCTGCCTCCTGGGTTCAAGCAATTCTCCTGCCTTGGCCTCCTGAGTAGCTGGAATTACAGGCACCCACCACCACACTCAGCTAATTTTTGTATTTTTAGTAAAGATAGGGTTTCCCCATGTTGGCCAGGCTAGTCTCGAACTCCTGACCTCACGTGATCCGCCCACCTCAGCCTCCCAAAGTGTTGGGATTACAGGCGTGAGCCACCATGCCCCGCTAATATCCAGGCATTATTTGTGACAGGAAAAATAGTGAAAGACCTTAAAATGGGCAAAAACACAACTTAGTGGGGATCCTATCTAGCTTACTAATCAAAGTTATCTCTATTTTTCTTTGGACTATCTTACAACTATGTTGCAGAAAACTGATATTAATATAAGTGATATGATTTGTTTTTCATAGAAATGTAAATATTCAGTGGAATACAAGTGATTATTATGCTGTTACTAGACAAGTTTTGTATCCATTGGTAAACAGATTCTCCTTGGAACCACTTGGTTCCAATCTTACTAATTTTGATTGAGTCAACTCAGTGAGTTAAATAAAATCTTTGATGTGTACTTTCCATATTTGTTATCAGTTATAATTCTATCTTTTTAAAAAAGAATTATCCTTTAACATTTTTCTCTTTCACCCTCATTCTCTCATGAATATACACTGGAGTCTTCCAGAGGCAACATATGTGATACTGCAACAGTGAAAGCAGAAGCAGATGTGAGAATCTAGTTGTCTTCTAAGAAGCCAGATGTTAAAATATTGGCAAAAATTTAATATAATGCCACATTTCCCATTTTTTGTTTGCGGAACAGAGTTTTAAAAAATGAAAATGGTAATTATGTTAATATGTAATAGGCTTGTTATCTTTATTTTAAAATAATATTTTAGGCCAGGTGCAGTGCCTCATGCCTGTAATCCCAGCACTTTGGAAGGCCAGTGTGGGCAGATCACTTGAGGTCAGGAGTTCAAGACCAGCCTGGCCAACATGATGAAACCCCGTCTCTACTAAAAATGCAAAAATTAGCTGGGTGTGGTGGCGCATGCCTATAGTCCCAGCTACTCGGGAGGATGAGACAAGAGAATCTCTTGAACCCGGGAAGTGGAGGTTGCAGTGAGCCAAGATGGTGCCACTGCACTCCAGCCTGGGTGACAGAGCAAGACTCCATCTCAAAAAAAACCAGCAAAAATAATAATAATAATATTTTAGAATTTTCTCGGCTTTTGTTTCTTATATGATATCAATAGATTCAACCCATATAAATAAAAGCTATTCGGGATCTTCAATAATTTTTAAGAGTGTGAAGTGATCCTGGAGCCAAAGTGTTTGAGAACTGCTGGCCTTGTGAAAACAAGCCAGTCAGAAAGTCTTCTATTATTATATCCTCAGAATTTTGAATCCTAATTGGCTTTCACTAGGCTTTTCTTCCCAAATGAAATTCAGAAACTTAAAGGAGCAGCTACAAAAATCCCCTACCTGGAAACAATTTTGAGTTTCCAGTGCAGTATTCATTTGCATCATAACTGCCAGGTGGGCATAATACTTGCAATGAAAAAGATAACTGTAGCTATAGATGCGCCACAGCAAGGAAAGGCAGACAGTTTGCCGGTAAAGTTGTGCCAGCCTCTTCTTCCTATTGGATAAAGTAAACACAAATGGAACATAAAAGGTACCATCATTACCATGATTTAGGGGAGCACAGGTACATGGTGTCCTCACTATGGGCCTGGGAATCAAAACTGACTTGAATTTGAGGCCTGTCTCCATGACTGACAAACAAGCACATTAATTTTTATGGAGCACATTTTCTTCATTGTAAAATGGGAATCATAATACCTACTTTATAATGATTAAGATAATTTATGTAAAGCGTCTGTCCTGTGTCAGGTAATTGCTAAATGAAGCTATTTGAAAAGCACATTGATATTATTCATCACATTTGATTCTGATGACAGTCCTGTAAGAAAAGAGTGGAATAACTGACTCCATTTTACATTTGAGGAAGGTGAGACTCAGGTTAAGTAATTAAGGCAAAGACACACAGCTGGAATGTGGTGGTGCCAGGATTCCAACTCCATCTACCTCCAGCCCAAAAGCCCAATGTATTATTTTCTCCATTGCACACTGCTTTCAGGAACTACTTCTCAGCTCAACAAAGGTGTGAAAGGAAAATAAAAACTCAGGATCCCAATTCACTATGCCAAAAGGAAAAAATTAAGCTGAAAGCTGAGTCATGCAAGAAGTTACCTTTCCTTTTGTTCCTTAGCAGACAGCTACAGATAAAAAGTTAAGTATCTGTACAGGTAGCTACTCTATGTCCGCCTTATCCTACGTTAAGTGCCTATTTACTGAGTGTGAGACAATACATAATTGACTATTCCCCTAGCTGCTCCTATTCTCTTGCAACATGTGGATTATTATCATGCCCTCCCTCATTTTCCTCCAGCCCACTTTTCCCCTTTAAATACTGCAGTCTCAAACAGGGACTGTTTCTGTGGTTTTGTGGTTTTTTTTCTTCTGGGCATGTCCTTAACCTTGGCAAAATAAACTTACAGATTGATTGAGACCTGTCTTGGGTACTTTTCAGTTTACAAAAAAAAAAAAAGAAGAGGATTTTTTGTTTTTTGAGCCTCGCTCTGTTGTCCAGGTTGGAGTGCAGTGGCATGATCTCAGCTCACTGCAACCTCTGCTTCCCAGGTTCAAGCGATTCTCTTTCCTCAGCCTCCCCAGTAGCTGGGATTACAGGCACACACCACCATGCCTGGCTAATTATTTTGTGTTTTTAGTAGAGATGGGGTTTCGCCATGTTGGCCAGGCTGGTCCTGAATCCCTGACCTCAGGTGATCCGCCTGCCTCAGCCTCCCGAAGTGCTGGGATTGCAAGCGTGAGCCACTGCGCCCGGCCAAAAAATGAGCATTTTTAACTATTGCGTTTTGAAAGGAAAATATCTTGGGCCCCCAAAATCACTAAGGAAAACTCAAGCTGGAAACTACTTAGGGCAAACCTGCCTCCCATTCTATTCAAAGTCACTCCTCTGCCCTTTGAGATAGATGCATATCTGATTTGCCTCCTTTGGAAAGGCTAATCAGAAACTCAAAAGAATGCAACCGTTTGTCTCACCTATCTGTGACCTGGAAGCTCCCTCCCAACTTCCTGCCTTTGCTTCAAGTTGTCCCACCTTTCCAGACCGAACCAATGTACTTCTTACATATGTTGATTGATGTCTCCTGTCTCCCCAAATGTATAAAATTAAGCTGTGCCCCGACCACCCTGGGCACATGTCGTTAGGACTTACTGAGGCTGTGTTACAGGCGTGTCCTCAACCTTGGCAAAATAAACTTTCTAAATTATGATGTGGAAATGATTTTTTAAAAAGGTTCTAAGGAAACATGGACAGGGTAAAATCTCTCTTTTTTTTTTTTTGAGACGGAGTCTCGCTTTATTGCCCAGGCTGGAGTGCAGTGGCGTGATCTTGGCTCACTTTAACCTCCACCTCCCTGGTTCAAGCAATTCCCCTGCCTCAACCTTCCGAGTAGCTGGGATTACAGGTGCACGCCACCACGCCTGGCTAAATTTTTTTTGTATTTTTAGTAGAGACGGGGTTTCACCATGTTGGCCAGACTGGTCTCGAACTCCCAACTTCAGGCAATCCGCCCGCCTCCGCCTCCCTAAGCGTTGGTATTACAGGCGTGAGCCACAACACCCAGCCCTGGGTAAAATCTCTTATAGGGCATTCGTGAGGGTCATGGACACTCTGACATTAAATGTTGTTCCATGTCATACTCATTTTTGAGATGAGAACCTTTTGACCTGTGGATACTTTAAGCCAGCAGCTCCTCAGTTTTTTCTTCTTCAACACTCTTCTACCTTTTCCCTTTGTGCAGGTACTTCTTACTCCTTTTACAAAATGTGAAATGTGTAAATTACCTGTTTTAGCAGATGAAAATACAGGATGCCCAATTAAGTTTGAATTTTAAACCTAATAATTTTTATGGAATGCATATGTCCTAAATATTTCATATGATAGATGTATACTAAAAAAAGTATTCACTGTTTATCTGAAATTCAAATTGAGGCATCCTGCAACCCTATGTGTAATGCAAAGACCACTGCCTTCTCAGAGAGATCTCTGCTGAACATCTCCCAGCCCTTCCTCTTGGGGTTTCCAGAAACAGCCAGGTTTTCCCAGGAGCCCACCTCCAACATGCACAGGAGCTCAGCTCCATTACATTTCCTTTTCACCTCAGGATTCCCTACATTTAAAGGAACATGTTTGGAAGCTGGGGAAGGCAGTTTCTGATGGGGTTGCAAAAGAGTTGTAGTAGCTTGCTCGTAGGAATAGATGTTTGTATCTTAGGCAGAACCTATAGTAATATAGCTACAGAGCTCCCCCAAGATGGAAGAGGTGTCCTCTGTCAGCTCTCCAGGTACCCAACAAGGAGGCATCTCCTTTGGCATGAATTGCTAGATAGGTGGAATATTTTTGAAAACATTTATTATAGAATAATTCAAGCATACACACAGCAAACAAGAGTATGATGAGCAAAATGCACTCAACACCTACCTTCAACAACTAGCAACATGCTTATTTCATCTACCTCTCCACTCACTATTTCTTCCCACTCATTATTATTATAGTTATCTTATAGGTAGAATTTATATATATTGAAATGCCCAAATCTTAACAGTACAATTTTGACCAACGGATACCCCCCCATGTAACCCATATCCCTATTGAGATTCCTAGATGGGTGGGAGTTTTGTCCTTTGGCAAATGTCTTCAGGGCTTGCTATTTTTCTTTGGGGCGGGGCAAAACCCAGTGTCTTAGCACCTAATGGAAGAGGGCTTGTGACTGAGGGCCCAGGAGCAGTGGTGCAGGTTCCATCCAATGAGAACACGGATGGCCATGGGGGTTAAAGGGCTAGATGAGTTAGGATGGACCCTAGAACTTACCTTACAACGAGGTCCCTTATGTTTGAGTCATCAAAATTCCCTTTGGCAAAAACTGCCTGTAAAGTACTTTGTGGCAACCCTGGTCTGGGAGCGCCTCCCACACTCGCCCCCTCCCCAATGAATGGTCAGAGCCAAACAGGAGTCCTTGTGCCCCCTGGAGGCCAGGCTTTGGGGGCTGACTTGGATTACGTGTAGGCCTTTCTGGGGAGTGAGACTAAACAGTCTGCTCTCCCCAGCTCCTTCCCTTACCCTGGAGGTGGGCTCTCTTGGGCCTGCCGATTCACATAATGAAAGTGTCTGTTTTTCTCGATATGGATATGGAGAAACAAGGAGATTAAGTTGTAAGGAAAGATTCGGTTGAGGAGCTTCAGTGCCTTCCTCAGCATTTTCTTGGCAAGCACTATCTGGCCCATATTGAAACAGACCTACAGGGAGGTGGGAGGGAAGAGAGGAAAAGAGGAAAACGATGATTCTAACTTAATTAGTAGGTCCCAACAATCCATATTTTGGGGATTCTTATCAAAAAAGGTAATTTATGGACCAGAAACAAAATCTTCCTGTGCCTGGCATAATAGAAAATGTCTATTGGATATATGCATGAAGGGTGGTTGAATGACTAGGATTTAGCATCTTAGTTGTGCATTGCCTACCTCTGAGACAATGTTTACCCATTCAGGTCCATTTTTAGAGATTGTAACAAAAATATTTCATAAAGGTGTCAACCTGGGCCGGGCACGGTGGCTAACGCCTGTAATCCCAGCACTTTGGGAGGTCAGGGCGGGCGGATCACTTGAGGTCAGGAGTTTGAGACCAGCCTGGCCAACATGGTGAAACCCCATCTCTACTAAAATACAAAAATTAGCTGGGCGTGGTGGCGCATGCCTGTAATCCCAGCTACTTTGGAGGCTGAGGCAGGAGAATCACTTGAATCCAGGAGACGGAATTTGCAGAGAGCCGATATCGCGCCACTGTATTCCAGGCTGGGCAACACAGCAAGACTCCCTCTCAAAAAAAAAAAAAAAAGATGTAAACCTGGAAGACAGGGAAGATCTTGCTGGTAAGCCATGATGAGGAGGTTGGAGCCCAGGGATTTGAGTTTCTAGAGTCTTGGCTAGAAGTCTGTGGCAAGAGATGGGAGGAGGGTGTAGAAAGTATATGGATGACTTCTACTTCTATGGAAAGGCCTAAGATATATAACAGATAAATTCAAGTCTTTAATGGTTTCTTACCTCACCTTTGAGGCTGTAAAAGGTGGCAGACTCAAATGTCTGGCTCCAAGATTTGTCCTTCTTGAGAGTTTTTAGCAACTTCTGTCCTTCATTCAAATACATGTATGCCTGTAACCAGCCCAAGGAGTAGAAAAGTGTTGATTCAGCAGGGATTGAGCCCACAGAAGGGCCATTGCCCCAGACTCTACTGAGCTAAGAGATGCAGGAGCCATTTCAGTTACCACCTCCACTTCCATCCCCAGCTCCACTGATTAAAATGGGCTTCCAAATTCCAGACAGGAGCTGATGGGTGAAGATCTCACCTTCATGCTTACCTTTGTCTGCTGGATCACTCCATCAAGAGAATGAATCTGGAAATCTCCACCTTTCCTCACACTATCCTCTAGGTCGCCTTACCCGAAGTTTCCCTCAAGCCAGTTTCTTCCTCTCAATAATTCTATCCCCAACCTCCCTATTCCCAACAACACATCCACTTCCCTTGAACAGCATCCCCACATCTGTGAGAAGTTGGTCTTCAGTTTTTAAATGAATTATGAATCACCCCCATTTCCTTTGCCAGGGTCATTTTGGGAGGTGGATGAGGAAGTAAGTCCCTGCACAACTCTCATCACTTCATCTTCACCTCCCAACATCATTAGGCAAATCTTAGCACGTGTGCACACCAAGGTAAGATCAGACTTGAAGAATAAAATAAGGTGAGGCAATATCTCCCAGTCTCATGCATCCTGTTGGGTATGTGTGGGAGGCAAAAAAAAGAGGGAGACATGATGAGTTGGCCACCAGCCCCAGTCCCACTGGAGTTTGATGGGAGTGGGGGTACAAATGTCACATTCTGGGACCTTGCACTGAGGCTGTGCTTCTAATCATTGTCTTCTTGTCAAGTGAAACGGGGTATGCATAGATTTTAGAAAGTTGGCCCCCAGGGCTACCTAAGCCTCCTCCTCCTGGGACTCATTGGCTACATCCCCATCATCACCTCGAATATGTGCATGAAATATGCAGGAGACTTTCATTCTTAACGTAAATGTTTCAAGGACAGGAACTTAGTGACATTTTTAATAGTTTAATTTTATAATTTTATATAAATCTAAGGTAGGAGGGTTGATTAGGCTGCTGTGACCAGTAGCAACTGTAAATTATGGAAGGTCTATGAAGCTCTTCCTGAAGCTGGCTGAAGTCAGATGAAGCAAGGGCCCAGAAAGACATTTCCTCAAGTGAGTTCATGGAAGGTTAGCCCAGCCAGCTGCTCCATGAAAAGAGATCTAAGGGCAAATAAGTTTGAGAAACACAGTATGCTTCAGCCTAGCCTGGCCTTTACCCTTCTGTGTCCTCTGAACAGATTTATATATATATATCTCAGCATATCAAAGGCCCTGAAGTATCTAAAGGCATCTATTTACCTGTATTCAGCTCAGTGATTTCCAACTTACTTAACAATGAATTCTGTTTATTTCATCATGTGTATCAAATCCCCTCATTTCTATGGGCATAGTGCCCTGGAACCTTATTTATAATTACCCTAGAGAAACATTCACTAGTGCTTTGGTGGTCTAATGGTATGTGTAATAATCTAGCACACATTGCATGATGACAAAGGCAGGGAGAGCCTCTTTGGGGATCACAATATTAAAACCAGAATTGGCTGGGCACAGTGGCTCACACTTGTAATCCTAGCACTTTGGAAGGTCAAGGAGGGCAGATCCCTTGAGCTCAGGTGTTCAAGACCAGCCTGGGCAACATAGTGTAACCCCATCTCTACCAAGAACACAAAAAATTAGCTGGGCATGGTGGCACACGTCTGCAGTCCCAGCTACTCAGGAGGCTGAAGCGGGAGGATGGCTTGATTCCGAGAGGCAGACGTTGCAGTGAGCAGAGATCGCGCCACTACACTCCAGCCTGGGTGACAAAGACGTCATCTCAAAAACAAAACAAAAAACCAGAATTGCACTCATCCAAAGACCTACAGGTATTTTGTGCTCACAGGTATTTTAGGCTTAACAGAGGGTAAATGCCACTTGAGGAAGACTATGCTGAGAGTCCTCTCTGCATCATTTTGGGAATGAGATGTGCCCCCTTACCTCCCATACAGGTAGACAATTCATGGCAAGTTTCTAAAGGTGGCAATATTTTAAATAATTTACAATGCTAGTTGCAATGTATTCCAATTCTCTTTTCTCAATCTTAGATCATTTCCCTTCTAAGCAATGTGATTTTCAGTGGAAAGGGGTGCTGTCGGGAATATACAACATGAAGTAATCAGAAAGCATGCTGGAGCTTCCCTTCTGGCTCTATGTTCTATGAATTGTCTCTAGGGTGGAGTTGGTCTGGGTAGAAACAGCTTACCATGTAGTTATCACAAAAGATGAGATAAGCAGATGCAATTTCTAAGAAGTAATATAAGGCTTTGTTATTTTCTCCCAAAGCCAGAAAATGGTGGGCCAGAGGCAAGATGACAATCTCTAGGATTTCTTCACACTGGCAAGATTCCAGAGGGATAATGTCTTCGTCAGATGTCTTCATTTTTGTTAAAACATGGTCAAAGAAATTCAAGATCTTTTCTCTTATTTCTTCAGGACTGTCCATACGCAGAAATAAATAATAGTAACTTATACAGTATCACTTTTGATATTAAAATATCTTTAGGCCAGATGCGGTGGCTCACGCCTGTAATTCCAGCAGTTTGGGAGGCCGAAGCTGGTGGATCACCTGAGATCAGGAGTTCAAGACCAGCCTGGCCAACCTGGTGAAACCCCATCTCTACTAAAAATATAAAAATTGGGCCGGGTGCGGTGGCTCATGCCTGTAATCCCAGCACTTTGGGAGGCCAAGGCAAGTGGATCACGAGGTCAGGAGATCAAGACCATCCTGGCTAACACGGTGAAATCCCGTCTCTACTAAAAATACAAAAAATTAGCCGGGTGTGGTGGCAGGTGCCTGTAGTCCCATTCATTCAGGAGGCTGAGGCAGGAGAATCACTTGAACCCAGAAGGCGGAGGTTGCAGTGAGCTGAGATTGTGGCATTGCACTCCAGCCTGGGTGACAGAGCGAGACTCCATCTTGAAAAAATAAATAAATAAAATAAAATATCTTTAAAAACAAAAGAGCAGGATAATAAAACCTAGTGTGGATACTACTGACTAAACTCACCATGCATACCCCCCAAAGTTTCCCACTTGCATCTAAGAGGTCAAAAGTACTGGCCAGACAAATGATTCTAATAGTGTTCTGAATTTAATGACAATTATTTATGCTCTACTTCCTAAACAATGATATATGCCTCTACCTGCAATTTTCAGGAAAAAATGCAGATGTCTCAGGAATCTCTGATTTGGACAAGATAAGCTTTTCTTCAGCTAGAAAATAAACAAATGAGTTGTATGGGTCATTGAAATGTTCTCTGCAGTGGAGATATCTGCTGTCTACCCAAGACTCTTGTTCCCTTTACGGAGTTGTTGCTGCCCAGCCAGAAACCACATTGCCCAGTCCCCATTGCATCTTAGGTGAAGCCACATGATGAGTTCTCACAATAGAATTAGATCAGAAGTAATATATGTCACCTCTAGGCTAAGATGGTTATGTGTCTTCTCTGCCTTCTCTTTCCACAAGAAAGCAAGTAATTCTAAGAACCTGAAGGATAGCAAACCCACAAGTTGGGAGGAGCCTGGGTCCCTTGCTAACTGCATGCAAAGCCATTGGTCAACACTTGCATTGGATTATTTCATAAGGTGGAAATAATCACTCTCTTGTGTTAATCCACAGAAATGCTGGGATTTGTGATAGCTAATAACATTATCCTAACTCATTTATTCTGCAATAAAAACTATGAATTAAACCTGAAGAAAGTGACATCAATTTCCAGTGGAGAAATATAGATAATTAAATGAAATACCCCAAAAAGGTTAACTGAAGGGCAGAGAATCTTAAATTAAAAACCTCAGTCTAAGCAGACTTGAACAGGTTAGAAAATTCCATAATGATCTTAAAACAGAAAACAAATGAGGCTCGTCTAGTCCAGCCATTTCTCCCTTCAGGCAGAAGAAAGAATCCCAGAGAGGGGAATGAACTTGTCTCAGGTCATACATCTGTTAGTGGTAGAGGCAGGACTAGAACTTAGGTTTTCTGGCTCCCAGGCTAATGCATTACTCCATACATCTTATAGATGCAGTTTGAACATCTAAGAAGTTACCACCTTCTTCTGAAAGCCCTCTGTGCTCTTGCCTCCATAGATAAGTACCCCAACTCCTGTGTGCCCGTCAACCCTGTGCAGACATGTATCATAGTCCTTATTGTACTGCACAGAGATCAATTTGGCCACCTCTTCTCCTAGATTACTATTTATTGATTCCTTAGTGACTAGCAGCTGAATATATTGAATTATGACCCTGTCCCCCTACTTCTCTAAAACTGCTGTTGTTAAAGTTACCTGTGGCCACCATGCTGCCAAATCCAAAGGCTACATCTTTGTCTGCACTTGATTACCTCTTAGCAGCATTTAATACAAGTGACCACTCTCCCTTTTCACTGATTCTTTTGGCACACATTGTTTTGTGTGTTAGAAGGGAATTGGTTGCCTACTTAATTGGCTAATATTCGTCTACCAACATTCTAAATATTGGTAAACCTCAGTTTGGTCCTGGGCTCCGTTCTCCTTTCACAATTTCTCCCTAGGCAGTTTCATCTGCCCATGACTTTTAATTACATTCATATGCTAATGGCTTTCCATTTTATATATCTAAGCCTCAACATCTACTTTAACTACAGACCCATATATTCAAATACCACCTTGGCAACTGCCATTTGAATGTGTAATAGGCATTTCAAAATTAACATGATTCAAACAGAAACTCTCGAATCTCTCCTCCAGAAACTTATACCCACTTACAACTTTTCCTATCTTAGTAAGCATCACTGTCATATATCCATTTTCTCAAGACAAAAACCTGCTCAAGATCCTTGATTATTTTCTTTTTCTTACCCCCTTCCCTATTCAGTCCATCAGAAAGTCCCATTGACCATACCCAAAAACATATCTGAATTCATCGTCTTCTGTCCATCTTCACTACAGCACCACCTCAGTCCATTACCAAAATTTTACCTGGACAACTGCAAAAAACTAATCTCCCTTCTATTCCTATCCTTTTCAATCTCTTTCTGTAGAGAAGGCAGTACCATTTAAAAAGCATGATTCAGATCTCTGTGGCAGGAACTGCTGGTTTCCCATCTCAATCTCCATTGTCCCTTTTCTCATTAGTAATAGACAGCGACATTCTTCAGCTTCCCTTGCAACTGGATATAGTCATGTGAGTAGGTTCTGATCAATGGGATGTAAGAGGAAATACTGGGTAGGACTTTTAGAAGATCCTTTAAAAGGGAGGGGACATCCTTTCATGTTTTGGCTTCTTTTCTCCTTCTGGCATTAAACGTACTGGCTGGAGCCTCAGCAGCTGTTTTGGACCAAGGACCCTGATGATCATGAAGCCTCCATACTAGTCCCAGTGATGAGGCAAGCCTTTTACATGAGAAATACATAAATACAATACATTTAATAATGAATAAATTTAAGCCACACTAGCTAGGTCCTTATTATATGCAGCCAATACTCATTCTAATTGATGTATTTCCAATGTGTTCCAATTCACTTAGACTGAAATTTAGACTATTTATCAAAGTCTACAAGGCCCCTTGAAGATTTTATTACTTAATCTGTTCATTGTCTGTCAGTTGCCATTAAAATTCAAATTTATAAGAATAGACATGTCTATCTTAATAATAAAATAAAAATGGATAACAAATGTCTACCATTTTTCACTACTATGGTCCGAATATCTAGGTCACTTCCTGGCACATGGTAGACGCTTAATAAATGTTTGTTGCATAAATGCACGTTTGTTGAAAATAAATCAATCAGTAAAATGAAAATGCTATTCCTCCTTCAACATTCTATGTATTTTTTATGTTTAAAGTTGTAATGGTGGCCAGGCACAGTGGCTCATCCCTATAATCCCAACACTTTGGGAGGCTGAGGTGGGAGGATCGTTTGAGTCCAGGAGTTTGAGACTAGCTTGGGCAACATGGCAAGACCTGTCTATTTAAAAAAAAAAAAAAGAAGAGAAAAAAAAATTAGCAGCACATGGTGGCATGTGCCTGTAGTCCCACCTACTTGGGAGTCTGAGGTGGGATGATGGCTTGAGCCTGGAAGTTTGAGGCTGCAGTAAGCCCAGATCATGCCACTACATTCCAGCCTGGGCAACAGAGCAAGACCCTGTCTCAAAAAAAAAAAAAAATTGTAATGGTGATAGAATGGGATGCAAAGATTGGATAGATAAAGCAAATAGAATCAGGGCATATGAGGTATGCTCTTTGTCATTATGTCATTAATGCTTGGGTGAATCATATTATTATTACTTTTTTTTTTGGATGGAGTTTCACTCTGTTGCCTAGGCTGGAGCGCAGTGGTGCAATCTTAGCTCACTGCAACCTCTGCCTCCTGGATTCAAGCGATTCTCCTGCCTCAGCCTCCCAAGTAGCTGGGACTATAGGCGTGTCCCACCATGCCTGGCTAATTTTTTATATTTTTAGTGGAGATGGGGTTTCACCGTGTTAGCTAGGATGGTCTCAATCTCCTGACCTCGTGATCTGCCTGCCTCGGCCTCCCAAAGTGCTGCAATTACAGGCATGAGCAACCGTGCCCAACCAGAATCATATTATTTTTGATTCTCATTTTTTTCATTTACAAAGGAGATATTATATTAAGAGTTTCCTACTACAAGGAGAATCTGTAAAAATCAAAAGAAAAAAACATACAAATGCCTATAGGTTCTCAAACGAAAAGAGAAAAGCAAAGATATCACCTGCCCACCTTATGGTTTCAAAGAACTAAAAATAAGACTTTAGGTTCAAGATGTCAGACTACCTCTTGGGTTTATCTTCTGTCTCCCCAGGTTCAGGGCATTTTACCTAACTAAATGAGAATAAAATGATTTTTTTTTTTTTTTTTGAGACAGGGCCTTGTTCTGTCGCTCAGGCTGGAGTGCAGTGGCACAATCATAGCTCACTGCAGCCTCAACCTCCCTGGCTCAAATGATCTTCCCACCTCAGCCTCCTGAGTAGCTGGGGCTACAGGCACCTGCCACCACACCCAGCTAATTTTTTTGTATTTTTTGTAGAGGGAGATTTCATCATGCTTCTCTGGTTGGTCTTGAACCCTTGAGCTCAAGCAATCCACCTGTCTCAGCCTCCCAAAGTGCTGGGATTACAGGTGAGCCACTGTGCCTGGCAAGAATAAAATGATCTCTAAAAGTATAAATTCAACATGTATAGAATGGAAGGGCCACGCTCCTGTCTTAGGGTCACTGCATTCGCTACCCCTCTGCCTAGAACAGTCTTCCTCAGCCACTCACACAGCAAAATCCCTCACTTCCTCTCTCTTTACATGAATCTTGCTTTGCAGTGAAGTCACCCAAATGGCTCTGCGCTCCTCCTACCCAACATTCTTTTCTGTTTTTCTGCATGGGATTTATTGCTTATACTATATGCTTTCCTTTTTTTTTTTTTTTTTTTTAAGAGCTGGGGTCTTGCTTTGTCACCCAGGCTGGAGTACAGTAGGGTGAACATGGCTTACTGCAGTCTCAAACTTTCGGGCTCAAGCAATACTCTTGAGTAGCTGGGACTACAGGCACAAGCCATCGCACCTGGCTAATTCTTTTTTTAAGAAATGGGATCTTGCTATCCTGCCCAGGCTGGTCTTGAACCCTTGGCCTCAAGCCTCCAAAGCCACTGGGATTATAGGCATGAGCCACTGCACCCAGAAATTTACTTCTTTATTGTGTTTTTTTGCTCCACTGTCTACTTTTCTCCAACAGAATGCTGTTTTGTTCACCGATGCATTTCAGATGCCTAGAGCAGTAAGCAATGCCTGGCACATAAATAAATAATTGTGGAATGAGTAAATGAAATGCTGAATGAAAGTTCAACATATCTGTAGAAGATAAAGGAGTGAGAAGAGTAGTCATTGATGAAATAGGTGGAAGAAGCTGAAGGACAGCGCCCAGGAGGGTAAACCGTTGGAATGAATCAAGACTTAGAAAATAACAGTTCTTAAGAAGGACATGAGGATCAAAAGAGAATTGAAAGGGACCGGCTACCAGCTTCTTCCCTATCTGATTCACACATAATGCAGTGGCCCTGAATCTTCTCCAATTATGTCTTTTTTTTCCCTTTTGGGGAGAGCAGTGGCCATGATCACGGCTCACTGCATCCCTGAACTCCTGGGCTCAAGAGATCCTCCCACCTCAACTTCCTGAGAAACTGGGACTATAGATGTGTGCCACCATACCTGGCTAATTTTCTTATTTTTAGTTTTTTGTAGAGACAGAGTCTCAGTTTGTTGTCCAAGCTGGTCTTGAACCAGCCCTGGCTTGAACCTGGCTTCAAGTGATCCTTCCACCTCAGCTTCCCAAAGTGCTGGGATTACAAGCGTGAGCCACCACACTTGGTCCCAATTATGTCCTTGACCAGTATTGCCCAAAGGTTATACTCCACACTTTGGGAGGTTCAGGGATAAAGGATAGACAGAGTATCTATCTGTCTAGGATAGATTAAAGCAGGATATTTTAAGGAAGACATTGCAAAAAAAAAAAGTTTCCTAGTAACCCTAGGAAAAATAAACATTTGTTAAGAAATCTATTCACAGTATATTACTTGGTTTGTAATGGACAACATTTACATAGTCTTAATAATGTAAACACTTCATTGGCTTATCTAATGCCAGTTATATAACAATATAGGGGAGAGGGGCCGAGGAGTGGTGTAACAGAGTTAAATCCTCATCTGCCATAGCCAGAAAACAGATGTCAGAATTTGATTTTCTTAAAAATCAGTAAAAGCAATGTTAATATACCATTTAGTATATGGAGGTAATGACTAGAAAGAACAGCTAAATTAAAAATGTTTGCCCCTGACTGGAACTACTGAAGGTGTGTGGGATGGTGGGCCATGGGATTACCGTTTTGTGATACAACATTTAGGGAATTTACAAAGTCTCTAAAGTTTGTCAAGTCGATAGCCTTCTGAACAGGTGAAAAATTCTGATAAGAGAAATAGTAGAGCTGTGGCCTCACTCAGGTGGAGGTGCTGATGGAAGGGATACCAGCAGACATTATTCAGAGACATTTGGTCACATATGCTCCAGAGCTGAACTGCCAGTTGATTGGAAAATCTGCAAATAATTGAAATTGTTTGCTTTGATGACACTAGTCAGCCTGCTCAAGGCCAGCTGCTCAAACTGACCTATATTCTAGCTGTCAGTGTATTTTAGCTTATTTTATCCCCCAAAATAAAACATCAATCTACCAAAAAATGCATCTATGTATATGTATGTGTGTGTACATGTGTATGTGTGTGTGTATATGTATGACTCACTGACTCCACACAGTCAAATATTCTTCTTTCCCCTTTCCCTCATCTCTTTCCATCATTTCATCTCCTACTGATACTTTCATTGGTTCTTTGAATAGGGCCTTGTGTGGGATCCTTCACTAAAGCTTCCTTAATTCAGGCAGCGCATCTTCTTGGTGCTCCAGTCTGTCCCCCTTATCCCTGTCTCATTCTAGCAGTCCACACCCAAGGGTCTTGTTACCCTCCCAAGGGCACCCTGGGAAGAACTTAAAATGGTTCCAGACTGGCTGTTTCTCCCAGGTGGGTTTTATCTGATCCATGAGAAACCCTCACACATCCTTTCCCACAGTCTGGGATGGCAGCTTGATCCCAATGCAGCCACAGGTCACTTCAGCCTTCTTAGGCATGAGGCAGGTCCCAGTGTTCTATGTCCTCTGATTCTAAGGAAGACACCTCACTAGGCTTGAGGTGATGAAGTAAACAACCCACTTGAGGAGAGCACACAGCACCTCATCAGTTCTCACCAAAGAGATCTCTTCACAAATCCTGACCCTCTACATCCTCTTCCTCATTTCTAGGTCTTAGGTCTGGGCGAAGGATCCAAGATTATAATTGATTCTCAGCTATTTCCTTTGTAAATTCTGTATATCCACTGCCTCAGTTTGAATTGCAGCATTAGTTGTATCTTGGTGCTCTGGTACAAATTTCAATTTCAACATAATATTACACACATACCACTTTTGTGATAATAATATTACCAATTTTGTAAAACTATAACAAACGAGAGAGAATTTAATAAATGCTAGTAATAGAACTAGACTCAGGTAGGTGTACATTCCCCTGACATCTTCCCTGCCCAGTGCGGGTGAGACTATTGCTGAAGTCTTATCCTCTTTGTACTCAAGCTCTCAGAGGACTAGAAATCTTCATGGTCCAGATCCTAAGGCTCTGAACCTACAGCCTGATTCCTGTTTTCCAAAAAGGGAGATGGACTAGTGTTAGTGCAGTTTCAACAACATGCTCGTCCCACTGTGCAAAGCTGCAACTTTCTCATTCTTTTGATTTCTACTTCATGCTGTGTCTACGAACTTCCTATCTTCTGGCAAGTATTACCTAAAATCCAACCCCACATTTGGGGGAGCTCAGGTATAATGAGCAGAGGATGAACTTAGGAATTAGACTGATGGCAGATTGAATAAAGCCTGTCACTCATTCTGTGGTATTGGGTAAGTTACTTAAGCTTCCAGAACCACAATTTTAAAAATCTATACAATGAAAAGAACCCTCATCAACCTTAAAGGGTTAATATGAGGATCCACTGAGAAGGCACATGAAATGGAGAACGAATGAGAAAAAAAAGTTTACTTTGCACCTGCTATGTACTAGGCAGTTTAGATACATTTCTTCCTGATTTTTAATATCCTTATAATATAGGAGTCCTCTACTTGTAGCCTCTGATTTCCCAACCAGATTTAGCCACAATCACCAAGGTCCTCTGACTAGAGTAGGCAGCCCATTAGGAGCTCCCTGGCCACCATGAATGGGGGCTAGAATTGGTGGTGTTGCTCTGTGTCTGACACCCATCATGCCCGTAGTGACCGAGTCTTTGGGTCCTTACATCCCCTGAATCCTCTGCTATGTTTTCTCAGATCACATGGCTGGTTGGTATTATTGGCTTGTAACTTTTTAACTTTTGCTTCTCCGATGGTCTTGAATTCTTGCCCTGAAACCAAGCCCTGTTTTCTGGAGCCCTGACCTGCTTAGCCCTGGCTAATTCTCTCTCAGTCATGTTCTTTACCCACTGGAACCTGTTTCAAACTAGACCAACAAAGCAATAATATTCTTATCTGCCAAGAAACACCATGTCATCATGTCAGATTGTACTCCCCTTTGGATTCCATCCTTTGGTGTGAATTAAGTGGGATATTTTAGTTTGAGTTCTGGTCACATCCCATTTTGCCAGAGCCCCTATCCCCAAACCCTCCCTGACAGTTATAGTGAGATTGGTTCGCTAGACTCAATACAGGTACATTCCCTTACTTTTCTCTTCCCCATTGGCCTAGGCTGCTGAAGTCTCATCATTCTTTGTGCCCAAGCCGCTTATGAGACTTGAAGCCCTCAAGATCCACACCCACTCCTTCTAGATCTTAGTCTAGATTTCCCAAGAACAGTTAGGAGAATTTTAAAATGAAGTAGGTTACTTTTAAATCCATGAGACATAGCCATCTTTTTAATGGCATCCATGTCTAAAGCGTTGAGCCGAATATTCACTGTGAAGTGATGATAGGGAATGAAGTCCCTGCCTCGGCAGTGGTCACATCTGTGGGCATCTTCTTCTAAAAAGCGGGCACATTTCAAGTGCATGGCTTTTCTCTGGTCCTTGAGCCACAGCTCGTAGGCTGTTTTCTGCATCATAGGGTTACAGAATCGAATCCTGTGGCACTCGATCACCTCATTCTCCAGTTCACGAAGCTGTTCCTCTTCACCGTGATCTGGAGAGAGCAAAAAGGGTTTTTCAGCCAGGCACTGGGCAACAGATCAGCCCCTTCTACCTAACATAGGTCAATTCTTTTATCTAGATGGGTCCTTAAGAGGAAATTGGGTCACTCCAGGTGCTACTCACCCATCCCTTCACTGGGCTTCAGAGACAAGGAACGATAGTGCACCTCAAATGAGGGATCATTCTGTTTCAGGGCCTTTTGAAGCTCCTTGCCATTCCGGAAACAATAAAAAATGTTAGATTCCACTAGGGTTGCCAGGGTCTTGATCATCATCTTCATATTCCAACAAGGGAGAATCTCAAACAACAACTCAGTGGTAAAGGTCAGGCCAATGATGGCAGCACATCTCACCAGCATTTGGTGGGAAAGTCTCATGCTATCCAGCTGGATCAGAGAGATTTCTGCAGGTAGAAGGCCACACAGTAGAAAACTAGTTACTTATCTTTATCTAATATGCTGTATTTGATAAAGAGCAGGTGGACAACCATCCTGCTCTACAGTTCTTGTTGAAAGAAACTCAGCCAAGCTAAGTCAAAAGAAGTATTTGTTTAGTACCTAATTTGTGGATAGTACTTGTGTTGGGAGTACTAAAGATGCAGGCTTATGGCCTAGAAAGACACACGGCACAATGACCTGACAAAATTAAGATCTATTTCATGGTGTTCTGATTTTGTGCTAAAGTGTGACAAGTGTGTGTGAGAAGAGGAGAGGACATTGTAATCACTATTGTCAGAAGGAGCAGGCCCTGCCATTCCTGTGCTTTGTTGACTTCCTCAGCTGGTCCTTTTGTATCTTCTTCTCTGCCTCCCCTTTCTCCTAGAAACTCCTGGTTTCTCTCTATCTGCCCTAGAAATTTATGTATTCTCATGACATACATTATCATCTCTGTGTCATGACCAAGTGTCAGAGAGTTCACAGCTCCTATCCCAACTTTTCATCTAAGCTTGAATATCGGTAGCTCATGTGACTTTCTGGACATTTTGATCAGGATGTCCTTCTGTTAGGGACAAAATTAGAATTTCTCAACTTGCCCAAAAAACACAGTAGAAACTAAGCTAGTCCATCCTCTTTTTTTTTTTTTTTGAGATGGAGTCTCACTCTTGTTGCCCAAGCTGGAGTGCAATGGCTGATCTCGGCTCACTGCAACCTCCGCCTCCTGGGTTCAAGCGATTCTCCTGCCTCAGCCTCTTGAGTAGCTGGGATTATAGGCACCCACCACCATGCCCGGCTAATTTTTTGTGTTTTTAGGAGAGATGGGATTTCACCATGTTGACCAGGCTGGTCTCGAACTCCTGACCTCAGGTGATCCACCTGCCTCGGCCTCCCAAAGTGCTGGGATTACAGGTGTGAGCTACCGCCTTCTTACATTAGTAGACACAGCTAATGAAACATAAATGGCACTCTTTTGAAGACTGAGGACCTTGAGATGTCCCTAGGCCACCTTTCTAAACATTGTAAGTTGCTTATGGATGGCATGAATTGGAGCTGAGTTCTTACTAAAACATTCCTTGAAAGTCATTTTTCTTTAAAAGAATAATAATACATCTTTCTTTTTTTTTTTTTTTTTTGAGACGGAGTTTTTCTCTTGTTGCCCAGGCTGGAGTGCATGATCTCGGCTCACTGCAACCTCTGCCTCCTGGGTTCAAGCAATTCTCCTTCCTCAGTCTCCTGAGTAGCTGGGATTACATGCATGCGCCACCATGCCCAGCTAATTTTTTTTTGTATTTTTAGTAGAGACGGGGTTCTCCATGTTGGTCAGGCTGGTCTCTAGAACTTCTGACCTCAAGTGATCCACCCGACTTGGCCTCCCAAAATGCTGGGATTACAGGAGTAAGCTACTGTGCCTGGCCAATAATATGTCTTTCATATAAACTCGTTTGTCATTTCTTTCTCATAAAAGTGGGTGACAGGAAGTATCTCAGTATTAGATTTTCTCCCTCATTATTTGGTTTCTGTTTAATTGAAAATGTACAATATTTCATTCTTTTATGCAGATCCCAGAATATACACAGGGGAAAAGATGGCTCTTAATTAGGAGCAAAGCCAAGCCTACCCTGGAGCCTTCTCACTGCTTCAGGCAGTACAGAGCAAACAGACAAACAACCAATGTTGCTGTTTTTCTTTTTCCTTTTAAAAACAGACATCCTAGAGAAGGCCAAAGTGGAGTTTAGGGACTAGAAAATAAATACCAGGTCAGATTTTCTTTTCTTTTTTTTTTTGAGATGGAGTCTCACTCTGTCACCCAGGCTGGAGTGCAGCGGCTCACTGCAACCTCCGCCTCCCAGGTTCAAGCAATTCTCCTGCCTCAGCTTCCCGAGTAGCTGGGATTACAGGCGTGTGCCTGGCTAATTTTTTTGTATTTTTAGTAGAGACGGGGTTTCACCATATTGGCCAGGCTGGTCTCAAACTCCTGACCTTGTGATCTGCCCGCCTCCGCCTCCCAAAGTGCTGGGATTACAGGCGTGAGCCACTGCACCCGGCCAGATTTTCTTACCTTTTAATGACGTTGGAGGTGACAGGTTTTTCAGTCTGACACCACTTGTGAGGTGACAGACTTCTTCACTTTCCTTATCACTATGGAGAGTAACCATGTTTAACTTCTCTGTTAGCTTAATGGAATACTCTACAGGGGTATAAAAGGGAAGAAAAGTTGAGTCATTATCCTGTCTTATAAGGTCTGATTTTCCAATGAACTTTGAGATGGATCTCATATGAGGAAGACTGGGCAGAGATGTATATTGGCTCACCAAATATTCTGGAAACCTTTTTTTTGTTTTGTTTTGTTTTGTTTTTTGTTTTTTTTTGAGGCGGAGTCTCTCATTGTCGCCCAGGCTGGAGTGCAGTGGCGTGATCTTGGCTCACTGCAACCTCCGCCTCCCAGGTTCAAGCGATTCTTCTGCCTCAGCCTCCCAAGTAGCTGGGATTACAGCCGCCCACCACCATGCGTTGCTAATTTCTGTAGAGATGAGGTTTCACCATGTTGGCCAGGCTGTTCTCAAACTCCTGACCTCAAGTGATCTGCCTGCCTCGGCCTCCCAAAGTGCTGGGATTACAGGTATGAGCCACACTGCACCAGGCCGCTGGAAACCTTATTCTAAGTAAAACTGATTCATGAAAATCTAGATGTACTCAAAAATGTTTTGTCTCCCTCTGCCAACCCTGCCCAACCAAAAGAATTGGCACTATTGATGTCTTCCATAGGATATAAGGCTTTACAAACGTTTGATTCACAGTCAGATTATCAGAATGTATTATATATGTATTATGCATATACATAATGTATATCAGAATGTATTATGTATATACATAATGTATATCAGAATGTATTATGTATATATATACATAAGCACATATTTGTATGTATACATTTACATACCCACACTCAGTTACAAACACATTCTGTGAGGCACTGTACTCTAATTAGGACATAGCTACTATCAGAGATATTTTAAATGGTGAAGTTTGAATAGTAAGTGTGCCTAGTAATTTGGTTTCCTAGTACTCCAAAATGCATTATTTTTCTATCCCTTCAGCCATTCATGTAGTCCTTGGTAGCGGCAAGACTGTGCTAGGTGAGGTGGAAATAGGAAGGTGAATAAAACCAAGTTCCTTATTTCCTGGAGCTCTAAGTCATGTACACAAAGAGCTGGACTGCCAGGCAGTAGATGAGTGCCATGTGATTGGGCACATACAGTAAGCACCAGAGTTCACATCAATACAGGACATATTTATTAAGGACTTTCTGTGCATCGTATCCAGTGAAGGCTATAAATGTGAATAACACATGCTTCCAGCCCTCAAGAGGCTTAAAAATCTGTGGAGACAGATACATAAGTAACTAATTATAACATCAGGATGGGTGACTTAAGAGCTAAAGAGCGAAGAGTAACATGTTGTGGGAACAGAAAATAACAATTAAATCAGACTTGGTGGATTCAGAAAGGCTTGATAGGGGAGGAAGTACTTTGATTGATCCTTGAAGGATGAAGAGATACTCTAAGCGGCAAGTGGAGGAGAGGCCAACGCGAAGGCACAGGAACCTCAGAGTACTTAGCGAGTTAGGGGAATGGAGCGGCCCAGCGTAACTAAAGTGCAGGGGCTGGAGTGCTCAAGTGCTATGTGGGAGACGTGTTTGGAGAGCTAGTTTGGGAGCAGAGCATGGAGGGCATTAAACACCATAATATGAAGACTGGACTTTATAGACAAGAGGGAAAGGTCACAGATTTCTGAAGAGGAGATAGTAGTAATCCAACTAGTCGTATTTAGGAAGGTAGCACTGGAAGCAGCATATGGAAAAGGCGAGAGACTAGGACAGGGAAGACTATGTAAGGAGCTATAACAATGGAATGTCAAGAAGTGAGGATGGATAGAACCAGGCAAGTGGTTCAGCAAGGAGAAAGCAAATACTAAAGATATGGAGGAAATGGGGCCTAAGCAAGACAGTGATAGAAGTGACAGAGACATGGAGTACAGAAGGAGGGGTGGTTGAGAGGGAGGATAATGCATGAAGTTTTAGATTTATTAAGTTTAAGGGAATCTGTGGAATAGTTCAATGGGCAATTGGAAATATGGGTGTGGAATTAAGGGTGAGGTTAGGGTTCGACACACACACGAAGGCTGAGAAATAGATGAGTAAATGAAAACAACTGGGGAAAGAGTTGTTTCCAATTCTGGCAAGCTAGCAAAAGAAAAGGGTTAAGGATAGAACTTGAAGAATGTCCCAGGAGGAGTAGACCCAGGGAGAGAGCCAAGGATTATCTGAGGACTGGTCAGAGAGGGGAACAGGAGGAGTGTGGGGTCAGGAAAGCCAAGGGAGGATAGCATACCAAAAAGGGGGCCGTGTGTGTGTGTGTGTGTGTATGTGTGTGTGTTGGGAGTAGGAGAGTGGGGCTCAAGAGTATGATGTGGTCCGTGCTATTTTATGCTTATTTCCCCTTCCAGGACTTAGCATTGAGACAACCATTCTTTCCATCACTCAACCAGTATTAACTGATTGCCTCTAGGTGCTAGGAATTTTCCTAGGATTGGGGATTCAGGAGAGCACAAAACTCCATGCCTCATGAAGCTCACATTCTAATGGGAGACAAACATTAAACAATAGATATATACATTAAAAGGATAATCTCATAATGTAATTCAATTGTGTGAAAGAAATAAAAGGGTGATAGACAGAATGTACTCCCTACTCAGGTTCGCCTGTTGTCAGCCTTTGCCCTATTTACTATATCCTAGGTTCCTTCTATGTGTACATATTTTTCTGAAGCATTTGAATATAGGTCACATACATCACACCCTATACTCCCAAATACTTTACTCTGTATTTTCTAAAAATATTGACACTCTTTTGTTTGTTTGTTTTGTTTTTTTGAGACAGGGTCTCACTCCTGTTGCCCAGGCTGGAGTGGAGAGGCGTGATCATAGCTTGCTGCAGCCTCAACCTCCCTGGCTCAAGCAATCCTCCCACCTCAGCCTCCCAGGTAGCTGGGACTACAGGCGTGCGACACCACACCCGGCTAATTTTTGTATTTTTAGTAGAGATGGGGTTTTGTCATGTTGCCCAGGAAGGTCTCAAACTCCTGGGCTCAAGCGATCCGCCCACCTCAGACTCCCAAAGTACTGGGATTATAGGTGTGGGCCACTGCACCTGGCCAACACTCTCTCATATAACTAGAATATAGTTATCACCTTCAAGAAACTTAACATTGGTCGGGCACAGTGGCTCATGCCTGTAATCCCAGCATTTTGGGAGGCCGAGGTGGGTGGATCACAAGTTCAGGAGTTCAAGACCAGCCTGGCCAAGGTGGTGAAACCCCGTCTCTGCTAAAAATGCGAAAAAAATTAGGCAGGCATGGTGGCAGTTGCCTGTAATCCCAGATACTCGGGAGACTGAGGCAGAGAATTGCTTGAACCCAGGAGGCGGAGGCTGCAGTGAGCCAAGATCGTGCCACTGCACTCCAGCCTGGGCGACAGAGTGTCTCAAAAAAAAAAAAAAGAAATTTAACGTTGATACAATACTTTAGTCTACTGTCCATATCCCAATTTTGTGAATTGATCAAATAATATCCTTTAACATTCTCTTTTCTTCCAGTATAGGATCCAGTCCAGGATTATGTATCATATTTATTTTTTTAATTGAAGTGAAATTCACCTAACATGCAATTAATTATTTTAAAGTATACAATTCAGCGGCCTGTAGTAAATTCACAATATTATGTAACCAGAATCTCTCCTTAATTTCAGTTTTTTAAAATTAAGACACAAAAGACACTGAAGGATTTTAAATAGAGAAGACACCTGATTGTGTTTTAAAAAGCTCATAACAGGGCCAGCTGCGGTGGCTCACATCTGTAAACCCAGCATTTTGGGAGCCTGAGGCGGGCAGATCACTTGAGGTCAGGAGTTCAAGACCAGCCTGGCCAACATGGCAAAACCCTGTCTCTACTAAAAATATGAAAATTAGCTGGGTGGTAGTGGTGCATGCCTGTAATCCTTGCTACATGGGAGGCTGAGGCAGGAGAATTGCTTGAGCCCGGGAGACGGAGATTGCAGTGAGCCGAGATCGTTCCACTGCACCCCAGCCTGGGCGACAGAGTGAGACTCTGTCTCAAAAAAAAAGCTCATAACGGATACTACATAAACATTTATTGAACAAGTAAACAAAGTAAACAAATGTATAAAATTTAGAAATAGTATTTACTCTGCAGTATTTATATCTACATATCGCTTTCCTTTAATCCATTGGCATCTTAATATTATTATAATGGAATTACTTAGTCTAAAAATAATAATCATAGCAGTCATTATCTATTTAATGATCTACTATCATCTTTAAAACTAATTTGGCCAGAGAAAGTCTTCTCCATTTTTTCATCACAATCATCCAGGAAGAAAAAAAAATTGATCTTTCCTTAAAAAGCAAGCTAATGTTTCTTGTTCCTTAAAAAAAAAAGGTAGAGCTTTGCCCTGTTCTCTCAGACAACCATCTGTCTCATTTCTCCTACAGATGTGCCCTCGGGGGCCACATGGTCCTGTAGTCATGCTATTGAACAAGAAGTGAGAGGCAACAGATGCAGCACAGACTGAAACATGGATAGGGACATCTGAGCATCATTCATTCACCCAGGAGGCAGGGGTTTTTAGGAAGCAAGAGGAATCTTTTTTATGAAATTTCCCTCATTGTCACCTTTAGGTGGTGATTCTCTATCCTGCTACATAGAGACAGCAGCACCATAAGTCCTTTATTGCACCATATTCACCTCATCATGACACTGATCTCACACCTATATTCTTGTCTTTAAATTTAGTCGCAGAGGAATACGTTTTGACCCTCTAGGTTTAGTAATATTAATACACGTCGTGCTTATAGCTGTTTAGCTGTTAAATCATCGTATTACTTAATTTGAGTCACAAAAAAATGAAGAGGCTTCCAATTCCAGGAAGAGAGAGTTGGTATGTTTTTCCCTATTCCTCCTGCTAAATATAGTTAAAACCCCTAGACGTTATGTGCAAAACAAACAGAAGATGACATTGAAGGTGAAGAGAAGTCAGACCAGCTAGGGACCTTAGGACCCAAGGCAAAACATGGCAGTGGGTCCCATGGCAGGGCTTTCTTTATGCCTCACATGTTCAAGACTTAGAGCTTAAGAATCTAGCAACTCAGAAACACCAAGGGAGTGGAAACAAAAAAAGTCCCAATTAAAGCCTGCTCTATCTAGCCTTAATTCTCTGCTTTCCAACTTGTATTCTCTGGCCCCCACCCTTTTCCCTGCAATAAAATTATTTTCCTAAAAATTCCAACTGGCCTCCTTCATGCCATCACTTCAAATTTCATCCCTGTATATATCTGTGTAGCACGGGATCTTTGTTGATAACTCACTTCGTACTAGCAATTTTACCTCTGGCAAAAAAGGAAAGGCTTTTTGAAGATAACATCAAAGCAGCCCTTCAGTTCTGGGCCTTAAGATTTGTCAATGTTCTTTCATTTCTACTATAGTTACTTTTTTTTTTTTTTTTTTTGAGACCGAGTCTCACTCTGTTGCCCAGGCTGGAGTGCAGTGGTGCAATCTCAGCTCACTTCAACCTCCACCTCCCAGGCTCAAGAGATACTCCTGCCTCAGCCTCCCGAGTAGCTGGGATTACAAGCGCCCACCACCACACCTGGCTAATTTTTGTATTTTTAGTACAGATGGGGTTTCACCATGTTGGCCAGGCTGGTCTTGAACTCCTGACCTCAATTGATCTGCCTGCCTCGGGCTCCGAAAGTGCTGAGATTTAGGCGTGAGCCACCGCGCCCGGCCATAGTTAGACAATCTTTAGCCGAGTCCAGTGAGTCCCAGGCAATGTTAAGTTCGCTTACAATCTGGAATATCAGATCCAATAATTCCTGGCTCCCCAGAACCCTCTGACTCTACAGGAAGCAGCCTGTGGAATAGCCCATTTTTGCTACCTTCTCTGAATGAAGACTTAAGTTAGGCAGAACAGAGTAAGAAAGAACCATCACCGCAGGACTTACTGAACAGGTTATTCCAGGTCCTATTTGTCTTTTCCTCAGACTCCGTTTGTTGGAAAACGAGTACCTCATGATGTTCCAGGTTTTTAAGCAATTCTTCACAGTAAAATGGAATCCCACAGCTTCCCTCCCCCAGGTACCTGTAGTGAAAACAAGGCAATCTGTTTACATTGAAGGTACATCTTTTAGGAAGGAAAAACATGTAAGTCTTCTCAATCACTTGAAAATAATTTCTTGTCATTCTTCATTTGTTTCTGTTTGTTTTCAGTTTTGAGGCATTGCTTTGTTTTCTTTTTATTTCACTTATGTGTGTATACAATAAGTGTGCACACACTTGATTTATAGTTTTTAAAACAGACATTGGAAGGATAAGCCAAAAACTAATCAAAATGGTTACCTATAGGATAAGGGAGGGAAGCAAGACTAAGGATGTACCTTTTTGGCTTTGGAAAGATATACATGTTCTATATAATTTAAACAGAGAGAGGGGGAGAGAGAGAGAGACCGACAGAAAGAATGAGTGCCAAATTGGTGCCTGGAGTTATCTTAAATGAGCCTTTGTTCAAGACATCTTTCTTCCAGAAGCAGGGCAACCTCATTGCAGATACTAAGATGGGCTGTAAACAGCCAGCTAAAGAAAAAACATTCTCTATGTTGTTAAGGTGACTGCTGTCAGGACGCCAGGAGAGCCAGGCTCGGTGGCTCACGCCTGTAATCCCAGCACTTTGGGAGGCCGAGGACGGCGGAGCATCTGAGCTCAGGATTTCAAGACCAGCCTGACCAATATGGAGAAACCTCATCTCTACTAAAAATACAAAATTAGCTGGGCGTAGTGGGGCATGACTGCAATCCCAGCTACTCGGGAGGCTGAGGCAGAAGAATCGCTTGAACCCGGGAGGTGGAGGTTGCGGTGAGCCGAGATCGTGCCATCGCACTCCAGCCTGGGCAATGAGAGCGAAACTAGGTCTAAAAAACAAAAAACAAACAAAAAACAAAGAAAACCCCAGGAGAGGAATCACTGAAAAGCTCAGAGAGCACTCACCAGTGAGTCAGCTTTCCACATCTGCCATAGACAGAGAACACCAATACCAGACCACACCATTGCCAGCCAGGTAAGACCTTGCTTAGTGGCAGGTAATGGTCTTTAACGCTTACCAGTTTGCCTTTCCTGTCACTTGCCCATAACAATGCTCTTAGTCACTGCAGGTTAAAGTGAGTATACCCATACCCCCCATGATGAAAGGGAAATAGAGCTTTTCACTAAGCAAAGTTTAAGAAGGCGTAACAGGGAGGCAACATGGAAAAGGTGAGCAACATCCATCCTACCAAGCATTATGAATGGCTCCTTCAAAAGGTGGATCAGACCAAGCATGGTGGCTCACGCCTGTAATCCCAGCATTTTGGGAGGCTGAGATGGGAGGATTGCTTGAGCCCAGGAGTTCATGATCAGCCTGGGCAACACTGTGAGACCCCATCTCTACAGAAATAAAAAATTTACCGGAGGTGCACACCTGTAGTTCTGGTACTCGGAAAGCTGAGGCAGGAGGATGGCTTGAGCCCAGGAGGTCAAGGCTGCAGTGAGCCATGATGGCACCACTACACTTCAGCCTGGGTGACAGAGTAAGACCCTGTCTCAAAAGAAAACAGAAAAAAAGAAAAGAAAAAATTTTTAAAAGGTGGGGCCAGGAAAGATACTGAAATAGGCACATCAAGACACATACTAAGAAATCTGATGAAGTCTAGACCGAGGGAATGTATGCAGACGTCGAGAGTTCAGAATAGAAAGAGGTTACTTACGAGTCCAGTTCTTTGGAGATGCAGCTCACATTGAGGTCAAGACAGATCTTGTTGGAGATGTCGTTAGGCTGTACTGCACCAATGACGATGTAGGTGGTGTTCCTGTTCTTCATTACGGCACTGGCAGCTGCACAGGGAATGTTAACGAAGGGACACAGGGACATAATGATGAAGATAGGAAGAGTCCGGATAAGCTTCTCCATAAATCTCCAGGAGGTCGAATCCACAAACTGGGCCTCATCAATGATAAAAATAATCCTTTCCTCTTTCACTATCTGGACAAGATACAGAAAGAGAAAGAGAAACACCATAGGATGTCAGGTTTTTTTACATGTGTATGGGTATGCATATGTATCCACTGAGCTTCCTGGTTTGCTTACGATGCAACGAAAGAACTAAGTTCAATCTTTTCTTTCCAGTAACTTTGCATTAATTTATATTCCATTAACTTAGAATTTGTGGCTATTTGGACAGAGCTGGCTGGAATGGTCTCTTACTTGGTCAAAGCTTTGTGTAAAGATAGTGCAAATTTGGAGAATAGATGGAGTTTTAGGGGTACCCACAAAAGCTAACTGAAGTGCCCATTACATAAAAATCACTGGTTTGTTAATTATGAGTCATTTTAATCTATTGAACAATAAAGTTCTCCTGGGGAAATCTACTTGACATTTACTCAACCAACATGTATTCAACACATGCTTACTGAGCACCCCCTGGGCTAGGTGCTAAACAAAACTAGTCCTCGCCCTGCTGGCAGCTGATGCTATTCTAGTTTGAAATGTGGTGTGTGTTACACTTAAAAAACAGATCACGTGTCCCTTTTCTCATATAGACTACCCTCCCCTAAGTAGTCTGAATTATTTATTCACTCATTAAGCATTTACTGTGCATCTATCAGGGTCAGGTGCTGTTCTAGGTACTGGGAATACAGTCTCAAACAAAATATGGAGCCTACATTTTAGCGTCAACCACTTACGTAGCAGGCTCTGCCTTACCACTGTGTAAGGTGTCACAGTGCAGAAAACCGGCTCCCCAATTCTCACTGCTCCAGACTGCTAATGGCTGCTTTTTGTTTCCCTCTGAGAAGAGATTGAGTTAACCCATTCTTTCTCTTTGTGCTTGACAGTCATTATAAAGTGTTATAACCTGCCTTGTTCACACATACCTAAGTCTACTCCTGCAGCCCCATTCTGTCACCAAATACTTAGCCCTTTGACTAGCCCTGAGAACAGTTTAATTAATGAGGAGGTAAGCACTACATTGTTTGGAGTTTGACTGGTATCTTTAAAAAGATGGGGCAGATAGAAATTTAAGTTTTAATCTTGGGATAGCCTTGTTAATGAATTATTCATAAATTGAAGAGAATAAAGCAGGAACAAAAAATCATGAATTCAATAATAAAACATTGGCCTGGTTTCTTCTAATTTAAATGAGGACTGGGTTCTTTCTAAAGTGAAAAAAAGCCAACACTTACATTATACTTACTATGTTCCAAGTACTGCGGGATGCTCTTTACATAATTAATTCATTTAATCCTCACAACATCCATATAAAGTGGTACTATTGAATCTATTTGCTGAGAAAATTTGGGCACAGAGAAGTTAAGTAACTTGCCCAGGGTCACACAGATAGTTAATGGTCCAAAGACTTGTCAGTACATAATCAAACACAGCTTTGGTAGCAGTTTCCAAACAAGATTCTGCTTCAGTACCAACTGAAAAGTTTTAAAACAAAAGCAAACAACTAAACAGGTTCCTAGGCCCAATCCACATCCTACTTTTTTAATCTTTAGAGTTAGAACTCACAAATCCATATTTTTAAAGGAGCTTCTTGTAAATATTTGTGATGCAAACAGTCTAAACCCTGACACTTAGAAACTACTGATATTGTCTTGCCTATGACCTGAAGTACAGAAGAAGAAAGCTGTATTATAAATATAATACAATGCCACCAACTTATATCGATCATTTATTATGTACAATTATGAGGCACATTTCTCATCAATAGTGATATAGAAATGTTAAGAGACTCTCTGTTCTTAAGAAGCTCACAGGCCAGGTGTGGTGGCTCACACCTGTAATCCCAGCACTTTGGGAGGCTGAGATGGGCGGATCACAAGGTCAGGAGTTTGAGAACAGCCTGGCCAACATACTGAAACCCCATTTCTACTAAAAATACAAAAATTAGCTGGGTGTGGTGGTGCGTGCCTGTAATCCCAGCTAGTCGGGAGGCTGAGGCAGGAGAATTGCTTGAACCTGGGAGGTGGAGGTCTCAGTGAGCCGAGACCGCACCATTGCACTCCAGCCTGGGCGACAGAGCGAGACTCTGTCTCAAAAAAAAAAAAAAAAAAAAAAAAAAAAGGCTCACGATCTCCTGAGGGAGAGAGAAACAGATATATAAGTAATGAATGGCAATATGCCATAATAGTATAGAGTGTATAGTATAACTAGAAATGTGTTCACAGCCTTACAGAAGCCTGGTGGAAGAAGAATTAGTCATGTCTAGAGATCTGGGGAAGTTCTCACCAAAGAGGTGACATTGAAAGATGAGCACCATTTCTCTAGGTTAAAAAAAATCTTTTGGCCTTTATCTTATTACCACTGGGACTTATTTCGAGAGTATAAAGTATGGGTTGGTGTGATTTGCATATACTCTGAGAATTATATGAAGGATGAATTGAAGCAGAGAGGTGTGAAGCACAGAGTTTTTTGGAAAGCTATGGAAATAGTCTAGGAAAAAATGATAAGAGCCTGAACTATGGCAATAGGAAGGGAGGACAAGGAGATTCCAGAGACCGAGGTAAAAATAGTAGGACTTGGCAGTGAGTAAATGCGGGAATGTGGGCAAAAAAGAAGGCAAGGATAACTTTAAATGATACAGAATGGCATAATTTGCTACTAATGAAATCAAGGATCAGGATCAGGATGAGGAAGAAAGGGCACTATAGTAAAAAAATGAATTTGGCATTAGACACTCAACTCAGCGTGAGTCACTACATCCAAGTGGAATATATACAAGGCTCTTAGGAATATGGTTTTGGTGTTTATAAGAGAGGTGGGGACTGAAATATAAATTTGGTGATCAATATACAGCAGACAGTCGTGATATTACTGGGAGAGAGCTAACACTTGTTGAGTGTTTCTTATGAAAGAGACACTGTTCTAAGTGTTTCTACATATAATCTAGTCATTTAAACTTACATCCCAGTGAGCTACGTACTATTATTTTCCTCCATTTGATAGATGATAAAGCAGAAACATAGAGAAGGTAAGTCACTGCTTGAGGTTGCTCAGGTAGCAAGTGATAGGCCTGGGGGTTCAAACCTCAGTGGTCTGACGACAGAGCCTGCATATGTAACCACTTTGGTACATTATATCTCAACAAAGGATGAAAAAATGAGTGCTGAGAGAGGCCAGACTCCTAGGAGGAATGTTAAGGGACTCTTTCCAAGGCATCTAAATTCTAAACAGACCTTTCGCTTGAGGTTTGGAAGGATGGAGGAGAATGAAGCACTTTAGGACAAAGCCTTCACATACTTCAAAAGCCTCTTGCCAATGCGGTCTGAACTCCTCAAACCACCTGGCTGTGTGGTGATTTGCCCAGTTTTCTTCCCCCTACTTCTTGACCCACAGATGCTCTTACCAGCTTCAAGATCTTCATAAACAATATTTCCAATTGTTTTTGCTTTTTCAATTTGCTCATCCTGGAAATCTCCCGAGAAATAGGGAACTGTACAAAGAATTATGAGAATATTGAGTATGGGAAAATAGCAAAGGGAACTACTGGCTGTGCAACTTTGGGCAAAACACTTAACTATTCTGTGTCTTAAAATCTTCATGTGTTAGACAAGTGGTCCCAACCTTTTTGGCACCAGGGACTAGTTTTGTGGAAAACAATTTTTTCATGAACTGCGGCAGAGGGGATGATTTTAGGATGATTCAGGTGCATTACATTTATTGTGCACTTTGCTTCTATTATTACATTGTAATATATAATGAAATAATTATACAACTCACCATAATGTAGATAGAATCAGTGGGAGCCCTGAGCTTGTTTCCTTGCAACTAGATGGTCCCATCTGAGGGTGATGGGAGCCAGTGACAGATCATCAGGCATTAGATTCTCATAAGGAGCATGCAACCTAGGTCCCTTGCATGCACACAGTTCACAATAGGGTTCAGGCTCCTATGAGAATCTAATGCTGCTGCTGATCTGACAAGAGGAGGAGCTTAGGTGGTAATGTGAGCAATGGGGAGTGGCTATAAATAGAGATGAAGCTTCACTTGCTCACCCACTGGTTGCCTCCTGCTGTGTGGTCTGGTTTCTAACAGGCCATGAACTAGTACCAGGGGTTGAGGACCCCTGTGTTAGATAATTCAGGAAAAGACAGGGCACAGTCTGCACTGGTATCACTTGTAGGAACAGAGTGACTTTGTGTCCCGGAGTAGCTAGTATAGCTATGATAGAAAGGTAAGAAAAAAATTAGTCAGCAGATGGCCATTTGGATTTTCTTGAGTATGATATTTCAAGATACCTCTAATAATGTCAAGAATGTGGATGCACATCCAGAGAGGATTGGGAGCCATTTACTCACCATCTGGATACTCCAGATATACAGACCAAAGAGATGCTAAGTCACAATGCACCAGAGAGGAGTTGCTGTGCCTGCCCATGGCTATTTGTGCAGAAGTATAATACTAGCTAGTTACCTGAACATGGAAAATGTCATTAAGAAGACAGTAGAACTTTTCATCCAACAGTGTCATGACTTTATTTCGAAGGTTGGTCTGTCGTTCTTTATAATGTTTACAAGTGTCTAGGCCTAGGACACTGGCCATGAACATCTGGATGGTATAGAAAGTTTGATGGAAGCTGATCTTATTCAATGAAATGGCAATAATCCTGTTTGTGAGAAAATCGAGAATCAGAAGAGAGTTTTTAAATATATATTTTTGAAAATAATAGAGGTTGAAGGAAAGCTCTGTCTTCTCATATTCAGCTACAATGACGGAGATTTTCCAAGCTATCTCGCAATGGTTCTTTATTGCTGCTTCTGATATACTCCCTCTTCTCCTGTTCCTAAGCCCTGATTAATTTAACCTAGCTAATTCTCTCCTTTCTAGTCCTACTGCCACCCCATACTACCACAATAGCAAGCCACTACCCCCATCCAGGTCATGACCCTCTGACTGGGAGCTCCCATTGCCTAACGGCATGAACCCAGGCCTCCTTTATGTGACACACAAGACTTTCCAAAGCCTCATTCTATCCTTTCTTGCCACTCTCTGCCTAGCAATCTACTCTTCACCAACAGCAAGCAGGTGAGAGTTCCCTGCACACCCAGAGCTATTTCTCCTCTCCATGCCTTTGCTTATGCTGTCTCCTCAGCCCAGAGTGCTATCGCTTCTCATTGCCCCTCATTTGAGGTTCATCTTAAGTCTCAGCTCAGGTGTAGCCTCCTGGAAACTGTCATCAATGTCCTAAGGTTGACTACATACCCTTTCTTCTCTGAACTTCCACAATTCTCTATTGCATGACTCTATCATTGCCCTCACTACATTCAACTTTTAATGCTATCTGATATGGTTTGGCTCTGTGTCCTCACCCAAATCTCATCCCGTATTGCAACCCCCGAGTGTCAGGGGAGAGACCTGTTGGGAAGTGATTGGATCATGAGGGCGGTTCCCCCCATGCTGTTCTCATGATAGTGAGGGAGTTCTCATGAGATTTGATGGTTTAAAAGTTTGGCACTTCCTCCCTTGCTCGCTCTCTCCTGCCACCATGTAAGACATGCCTTGCTTCCCCTTTGCCTTCTGTCATGATTATAATTTTCCTGAGGCCTCCCCAGCCATGTGGAACTGTGAGTCAATTAAACCTCTTTTCTTTATAAATTACCCAGTCTCAGGTAGTTCTTTATAGCAGCGGGAAAACGACTAACACATTATCTCTCTCCTCCTCTTCTGTGAGAGCTCCTTGAGGGCAGAGAGCAGACTTTATTGATATTCAGGGCTTTGGCACTTGTTGACACATGTCCCCACAAAATTCATATATTAAATTCTTAGCCTCTAGGGCCTCAAAGTGTGACCTTATTTGAAAAGAGAGTCGTTGCAGATACAATTAGTTAAGATGAGATCATCCTTATATAAAGGAGAAATTTGGACACAAACAACACACAGGGAGAATGCCATGTGAAATGAAGGCAGAGATTAGGGTGATGCTTCTACAAGCCATCTTTGGAACACCAAAGATTGCCAGCAACCACCAGAAGCTAGCAGGTGGGCATGAAACAGATTCTTCCTCATGGTCCAGAGAAGAAAAGATGCCTTGATCTCAGACTCGTCTACCCCTGAGAACTATGAGACAAATTTCTGTTGTAAGCCATCCATTTGTAGTACTTTTTTACAGAGGCCCCAGCTAGTGAATACAGCACTTAGTAGTTCCTGAACATAGTAGGAAGTCAATTAATGATTGAATACATGAATAAACAAATGTCTTCTGACTGTTGTGAATTATCCCTTCAGCAATGATAAAGATATTTTAAAACTGGCCTTTCTCAGGCCTAACTTTAATGTGGGATAGAGATACAGCTAAGAATATTATAAGATTAACAAGCATTTTCCCCTCACACTGTTTAGGTTAGATGGGGAAGGGATATGAGACACCTTCATTATTGTCCTGGTCATCACCACTGTTATTGAATACCATACTATCTACTTCCATGAGGAAGTAGAATGGATTGTCCCAAAGATAGCCCTCATAATATTCCTTATATGAAAATAAATAAACAACATGAGACAAGTATATTAGATCTGTCTTCCAGGGAAAAATCCAAAGACCTCTTATTCTCTATCTCCAGTCTCAGGACTAAATGGTTTGAACTAGTGATTCCCTGTTGAGGGAAGAGACAGACCCTCTCATATTGTTTTATACTCAGAAAAGGAAAGAAAAGTGAAATTAAAGGCAGATAGCCCGGCGCCTAGGAACCAGACCCGAAACCAGGCCTGGGCCTGCCTGACCTAAGCCCGGTAGTTAAAATTCGACCCCTGACCTAGCAACTGTTGTTATCTATAGATTCCAGACATTGTATGGAAGGGCATTGTATGGAAGGACATTGTGAAATCTCTCGTTCTGTTCTGTTTCACTGTGACCACCGGTGCTCGCAGCCCCTGTCACGTACCCCCTGGCTTACTCAATCGATCACGACCCTCTCATGCGGACCCCCTTAGAGTTGTGAGCCCTTAAAAGGGACAGAAGTTGAGCATCTGACGAGCTCGGATTTTGAGACGCTAGCCTGCCGATTCTCCCAGCTGATTAAAGCCACTCCCTTCACTATCTCATCTCCCAGCTGATTAAAGCCACTCCCTTCACTATCTCAGTGTCGGAGGGGTTTTGTCTGCGGCTCATCCTGCTACATTTCTTGGTTCCCTGACCGGGAAGCAAGGTGATTAACAGATGGTCGAGGCAGCTCCTTAGGCGGCTTTAGCCTGCCCTGTGGAACATCCCTGCTGGGGACTCCAACCAGCCAGAGTGACGCGGATCCTGAGAGCTCTCCCGGGTAGGCATTTGCCCCGGTGGGACACCTCGCCAGAGCAGTGTGTGGCAGGCCCCCGTGGAGGATCAACACAGTGGCTGAACACCGGGAAGGAACTGGCACTTGGAGTCCGGACAACTAAAACTTGGTAAGACTAGTCTTTGGAACTTGCCCACTCCATTTGAGTGGAAGCATGGCCTGATCACCCACGGCGTGCCTTTATCACCACTTTGGTTTTGGTTTTGACTTGGTTTGAATTGCTTGACAGGACTGGTCTTGGGAACTTGCCCACCCCATTTGAGTGGAAGCATGGCCTGATCTGATCACCCACGGTGTGCCTGTACCGGCACTTTGGTTTTTGTTTTTGACTTGACTTAGATTGCTTGATACTTTGGTTTTGGTTTTGACCTGGCTTGGATTTCTGAATACTCTGATTTTGGTTTTGATTTTGGTTTAGTGTAAACTGCAAAAGTGTGTGTGTGCCGTTTTTACCTGTTCTTTGTTTTGTGGTGTGCATGTGGTGTGAGAGCGGTGTTTTGTCTCGAAGAAACATGGGTCAGGCACAAATAAGCCCACCCTACTAGAAACTATGTTGAAAAATTTCGAGAAAGGATTTAAGGGAGATTACGGTGTTACTATGATACTAGAAAAACTTAGAACTTTGTGTAAAATAGACTGGCCAACATTAGAGGTGGGTTGGCCATCAGAAGGAAGCCTAGACAGGTCCCTTGTTTCAAATGTATGGCACAAGGTAACCTGTAAGCCAAGGCACACAGACCAGTTTCTGTACATAGACAATTACAGCTGGTTTTAGACCCCCTTCGCCCCGACAGTAGTTAAGAGAGGCAGAAAGAGAGGAAGAAACAGAGGCAAAAGGAAAGTCAAAGAGAGAGAGAGGGAGAGAGAGAGACAGAAAGTCAAAGAGAGAAAGAAAAATAGAAAGAGAGAAATATCCAAGTAGTTAAGAAAAAAATAGTGTACCCTATTCCCTTTAAAAGCCAAGGTAAATTTAAAACCTAAAATTGATAGTTAAAGGTATTCTCCGTAACCCTGTAACACTCTAATACCACTTTGTTGTTAGTGTAAACAAGGGCGTATCCTGAAAGCACTGAGGCCTTCCTATCAAAAATCCTTAACCCAGTAACCCACAGATGGCCCAGATGCATTCACTCTGTAGCAGCAGCTGCTTTGCTAACAGGAAAAAAAAAAAAAAAAAAAGAGCTGGGGGAAGGCAAAATTTATGTAAAAAGAGTGTTATATGGTAAATTCTTGTCTTGAAATAAATTAACTTTTGTTTAAAGAAAGAAATATTTGTAATAAGTCAGAAAGTTGAGACATGTCGAAGAATTATCTGCGAAAGTCATAGAAAACAATGTTATAAAAAATTTATGCAAAAAATATTGTATAATTTGAAAGTAATAAGGCCTCCTGAGTACTATTGAAGAAACAGTTTATGTGCAAGGTGCATAAGAAAAGTAAAATATATTTTTGGTAAAAAGATTAGAAGGAGGCATAAGAATGTGGATTTTTACCTACATTAAAAGGTTAAAAAAATTATTGTTTTGAAAGTTTAAGCAAGTTTTAAAACGTAAATTGTAAAAAAAAAATTCTGTGTATAAACTAATTAGGTAAAGATAAAAAGGTATCATCCAGTTTTTCTGTGAACTGGACATTAAAGTAAAAATGCAACAGGTTTTTCTTGAAGCACCAACCTGCTCTTTAACAAAAATTATAAAAGGTTAAAAAGAGTCTGTAAAAACTTACCTTATGGTCAAACATGAAAAATTGGATAAATATGTCTATGAGGTTTTATTAAAATTAAGTTTAACATTAATAACACACTAATATAAAGGTAAAATTTAGCTTATCTGGTATAAAAATCATACAAGAAGTATTTTTAAATATAAAATGGTATTTAGCTTTCTTTGGTCTAAAAACTAATAAAAATAGGTCCTAAAGGAAACATTCATTTTACTAGAGGATCACAGAAGTTAAAGACTTAAAACAAACTTTGGCAATTAAGACAGCATACCAAGATGCAAATGCCTGGTTGAAATGGATCAAATATTCCATCTGCACATTAAACAAAAGCAGTTGTTATGCTTGTGCACATGGCAGGCCAGAGGCCCTGATTGTTCCCCTTCCACTAAAGTGGTCCTCCAGTCCACCAGGCGTGGGCTGCATGGTAGCTCTTTTCCAGGATTTTACAGCCTGGAGTAATAAGTCATGCCAAACTCTCTCTGCTATCCCTGTGGGTCAGCCCCCGAGGGCCATCCAACCTCCGTCTCCCAACACTAAGTTCACTTCGTGTCTCTCACCACAGAGAGGAAACTTAGGATTCCTTGGAGACCTGAAGGGATGCGATGAGCTTAAGAATTTTCAAGAGCTTATCAATCAGTCAGCCCTTGTTCATCCCCAAGCGGATGTGTGGTGGTATTGTGGGGGACCTTCACTGGGCACTCTGCCGAATAACTGGAGTGGCACTTATACTTTAGTCCAGTTGGCTATCCCTTTCACCCTGGCATTTCATCAACAAGAGGGAGGAAAAATAAGACATCGTAAAGCGAGAGAAGCCCCCTTAATAGGTCTTTCGACTCTCACGTCCATTTAGACGCAATTGGAGTCCCACGAGGAATACCAGATCAATTTAAAGCTTGAAATCAAATAGCTACAAAATTTAAGTCAATATTTTAGTGAGTGACGTTAATAAAAATGTAAATTAGATAAATTATATCTATTACAAACAACAGCAACAAGCTTTTCATGAGTTGAAAGAAAAACTCAGGTCGGCCCCAGCCCTGGGGCTACCTGACCTGACGAAAGTGCACACTCTATGTGCCAAAAAAAAAAAGGGGCCATCTATACCAATTCTAAGTTAATTTAGACTAAGCAAGGTCTTACTAACAGCAAAGGATAATTGAAATCCCAAACTTACAAGGTTTTCAACAAAAGTAAAGTTTGCTAAAAGTTAACAGTGTAACATGTATTATAGTAACTTCTAATCTTGTGGCCTTAGACAGTCTAGTCCACAGATATAAAGAAAGTTCACTTTAAAAAAAAAAAAAAAGAATGGTTATCTTCAAAAAAAAAAAATGGCAGTTGGAGTTTTAACCCAGACTGTAGGGCTCTGGCCAAGGCCAGTGGCCTATCTCTCAAAACAACTAGATGGGGTTTCCAAAGGCTGGCCCCCATGTCTAAGGGCCCTGGCAGCAACGGCCCTGTTAGCACAAGAAGCAGATAAGCTAACTCTTAGGCAAAACCTAAACATAAAGTCCCCCCCATGCTGTGGTGACTTTAATAAATACCAAAGGACATCATTAGCTAATGAATGCTAGACTAACTAGATACCAAAGCTTGCTCTGTGAAAATCCCCACATAACCATTGAAGTTTGCAACACCCTAAACCCCGCCACCTTGCTCCTGGTATCAGAGAGCCCAGTTAAACATAACTGTGTAGAAGTGTTGGACTCAGTTTATTCTAGCGGGCCCAACCTCCGAAACCATCCTTAAACATAGTAAACTGGGAGCTGTACATGGATGGGAGCAGCTTCACCAACCCCTGCAAAGTGACTCAGAAAAAGCCCTGCTCCAGTCACACCCGGAAGCTGACTGGTCCACGCACGGCCGAAGCATGAGAAAACTCATCGCGGGACTCATTTTCCTTAAAATTTGGACTTGTACAGTAAGGACTTCAACTGACCTTCCTCAGACTGAGAACTGTTCCCAGTATATACATCAAGTCACTGAGGTAGGACAAAAGATTGCTACAGTCCTATTATTTCATGGTTATTATAAGTGTACAAGGACTCTAAAAGAAACTTGTTTGTATAATGCTATTCTATCCAAGGTATATAGCCTAGGAAATAACCAACCTGATGTGTGTGTTATGACCCATTTTAAGCCTCCAATGATCACAGTTTTTTAAAATAAATTAAGGACTGGTCCTTTTCTAGGTGACACAAGTAAAGTAATAGCTAAGACAGAAGAAAGAGGGGTCCCCAAGCATGTAACACTAAAATTTAATGCTTGTGCCACTATCAATAGCAATTGGCATAGAATAAGATGCGGTTCTTTAAACTGAAAAAAAAAAGTTACACAGCAGGAAATAAGTATATCTGCCACGAATTAAGCTCATGTGCAAATGTGTGTAATTACTGGTCTTGTGTCATCTAGGCTACTTAGAAAAAGGAGGAAAAAGACCCTGTTTAGCTCCAAAAAGGAGAAGGCAGCCCCTCCTGTACGAGTGGAAGCTGCAACCCCTTGAAATTAGTAATTACAAATCCCTTAAACCCAAGGTAGAAAAAAAGAAGTACACGTATCTCTGGGCGTCGATAAAAAAGGACTAGATCCTAGAGTAAATACCTTGGTAAAAGAGGAGGTTCGTAAACTCTCTCCGGAACCAGTATTTCAGACTTTCTATGATTAACTAAATGTGCCAGTACCAGAGACTCCAGGAAAAACCAGAAATTTGTTTTTGCAATTAGCCGAGCATGTAGCCCAGTCTCTAAATGTCACCTCATGTTACGTCTGTGGAGAAACTGTAATAAGAGATCAATGGCATAAGAAGCCCGAGAATTAGTGCCTACAGACCCAGTTCCTGATGAATTCCCGGCCCAAAAGAATCACCCTGATCATTTCTAGGTTCTAAAAGTCTCAATTATTAGACAATATTGCATAGCTGAAAAAAGGAAAGAATTCACTCATCCTGTAGGATGACTTAGTTGCCTAGGACAAAAACTGTATAATGGTACCACAAAAACAGTTACATGGTGGAGTTCAAACCACACAGATAAAAATCCATTCAGTAAATTTCCAAAGTTGCAGACCATTTAAGCCCACCCAGAATTCCACCGGGACTAGACAGCCCCCAACTAGGCTATACTGGATACGTGGACATAGAACCTACGCTAAGCTGCCTGACCAGTGGACAGGTAGTTGTGTTATTGGCACTATTAAACCATCTTTCTTCCTACTGCCCATAAAAATAGGCGAACTCCTGGGCTTCCCTGTCTATGCTTTCTGCGAAAAGCGAAACGTAGCCATAGATAATTAAAAAGATGATGAATGACCACCTAAAAAATTATACAATACTATAGGCCTGCCACTTAGACACAAGATGGCTCATGGGTATACCAGACCCCCATTTACATGCTCAACTGAATCATATGGTTGCAAGCTGTTTTAGAAATCATCACTAATAAAACCAGTCAAGCCTTGACTATTCTGGCCCGGCAAGAAACTCAGATAAGAAATGCTATCTATCAAAATAGATTGGCTCTCGACTACTTCTAGCAGCTGAAAGAGAGGTCTATAAAAATTTAACCTTACTAATTACTGTCTACACATAGATAATCAAAGGCAAGTAGTTAAAGACGTAGTTAAAGACATAGTTAAAAACATGACAAAACTGGCACATATGCCCGTACAAGTGTAGCACGGATTCGACCCTGAAGCCATGTTTAGAAGGTGGTTCCCAGCACTAGGAGGATTTAAAACTCTTATATAGGAGTTATAATAGTAATAGAAACCTGCTTACTGCTCCCTTGCTTGCTGCCTGTACTTCTTCAAATGATAAAAAGCTTCATTGCTACCTTAGTTCACCAAAATGCCTCAACACAAGTGTACTATATGAATCACTATCAATCTATTGCACAAGAAGGCATAAGTAGCAAAAATAAGAGTGAGAACTCCCACTAATAAAAAGTGAGAGTCTCAAACGGGGGAAATGAGGGAAGAGAGAGACCCTCTCATATTGTTTTATATTGTTTTATACTCAGAAAAGGACAGATAAGCGAAACTAAAGGCAGGTAGCCCGGCGCCTAAGAACCAGACCCGAAACCAGGCCTGGGCCTGCCTGACCTAAGCCTGGTAGTTAAAATTCGACCCCTGACCTAGCAACTGTTGTTATCTATAGATTCCAGACATTGTATGGAAGGACATTGTGAAATCTCTCGTTCTGTTCTGTTTCACTGTGACCACCAGTGCTCACAGCCCCTGTCACGTACCCCCTGGCTTGCTCAACTGATTACGACCCTCTCATGCGGACCCCCTTAGAGTTGTGAGCCCTTAAAAGGGCAGAAGTTGAGCACCTTGACGAGCTCGGATTTTGAGACGCTAGCCTGCCAATTCTCCCAGCTGATTAAAGCCACTCCCTTCACTATCTCGGTGTCTGAGGGGTTTTGTCTGCAGCTGGTCCTGCTACACTGTCAGCTAGCTGGATAAACTTAAGTGTTTGTTCTGCAGACCAAATCTAGCCTTGATCTCAACATCTATGCCAGTTGTTCTCGATCTGTCTGAATATTGGGATTACTTAGGAAACTTTAAGTAACCAAGCCCTACCTGGCATTAAATCAGGATATCCATGGGTCAGCCCAGTTTCTCTTTTTCTTAGCTCTATGTGTTTATTGTTAGTTATCTATTTAGCACAAGGGTCATGGCATCCAATAATCATAGGTTATAGATAATTTACATAAGGCAAGTTATAGGAAGGAGAGGAGCATCAAAATAAATCAGGATTCTATGGATTCACACAGAACAATCATTCCAAGACACTCACCTGTGATTCTTACCTTGGGCCAGGTACTCAATTTTCATAAGTATCTGGCTTTTTCCATATCCTGGTAATCCCTCATACATTAAGACTTGGCTGCTGTTAGATATCAAAAATTTCTTCATAGTATACATGAAGTAGTTGATCTCTTTATTACGTCCTGTTATTTTTAGTTTTAAAAAAGAGCAAACTCAATCAACATAAAATAGTCTACAGATATAAAAAGTCACATAGAAACACTCCTTCTAAAAATATCCTTGGTCCAGGCGCTGTGGCTCACTCCTGTAATCCCAGCACTTTGGGAGGCCGAGGTGGGCGGATCTGCTGAGGTCAGGAGTTCGTGACCAGCCTGGCCAACATGATGAAACCCTGCCTCTACTAAAAATACAAAAAAAAAAAAAAAAAAAAATTAGCCAGACTTGGTGGCAGGTGCCTGTAGTCCCAGCTACTCAGGAGGCTGAGGTAAGATAATTGCTTGAACCCAGGAGGCGGAGGTTGCAGTGAGCCGGGATCGTGCCATTGCACTCCAGCCTGGGCGACAAGCAAAACTCCATCTAAAAAAAAAAAAAAAACTTGGAATTTCCATGGCATTGTTCACAGACTTTCTTCAAGCCTTATGCACTTTCAAAATTGTTTAAATCTCCCTGGGAGCTTTTTAGCTAACCATGTGGTTTTGCAGTTTTATTTGATTAGAAGCTGTGAGGGAAAGTATTCTTATAATCCTCATTATAATGTTTAATTATAGTGTAGAAAACTGAGATTTGCTTAGATTACACAACCAGGAATTAAGCCAAGGCTATCTAACCCTAAAGCTTGTTTTTTTTTGTTTTTTGTTTTTTGTTTTTATTCAATACTCTAGAAGTAATATATAGACTATTACATTAGGAAATAAATTTATTAAAGTTAGTTTTCCTACATTAAACAATTATGGATAAAATATTTTTATTTCTGATTCTGTGATAAAGGAAATTTGCCCTCTGTAAATGAAGATTATACTTAATTCAGGGCTACAAAAAGCATTACCAGGGATAAAATTCAATTTGCCTTCAGAAATCATGTACAGATTATTTCTATCATAAGAGCAACTTAAATTCTTAGTGAAAATAGATTGTAGGTTTTTTCTGATTATAAAACTAACATATGCTTACTGTAGAAAATATGGAAAACTTGGAAAAGAAAAAAATAAAAATCACCTTGGGTTACAACCCTTATTTTTCTTGTGTGTTTTTAAATACTGTAACAGCCCTGGGTGAAATCTGAAACCCTGCTGTAAGGAGCTGTAAGAATTGTAATTTCTAAGCAGTGAGCAATTTCTGTCAAAAAAGTTGGAGACTCATTGAGAGCTAACTATTTCTTCTTTGCTGGGCAGATGAATGTGGAGGCCCATTTTGTTATTCACTGATAGAACAAATAAATATCCAGGTATTATCTAATGTCTTTGTTGAAGGACCATTAATTCAAGTGTAGACATTTAATAAAAAGAAGCTAAGTGCTTTGCTTGGTAATATACATTTCTGAGTATGGCTTAGTGAGAACTACTTAGCAGACTGTATTGCTTCTTTTGGGTGAAATATTCCCTTTCTGAAAATGCATTTGAACCTCAATTTTGTGAGATGTTTTGTGTTTTTCTTTGGCCTGAATGAAGCTCACATAGGAACTTAGAAGATGAGGCTTCAAAGGCTGCATAGCTGCACACCAACATGGCACATGTATACATATGTAACAAACCTGCACGTTGTGCATGTGTACCCTAGAACTTAAAGTATAATAATAAAAACTAAATAAATAAAAAATAATAAAGTTTCCAGGCTGGGAGCGGTGGCTCACGCCTGTAATCCCAGAACTTTGGGAGGCCGAGGCGGGCGGATCCCCTGAGGTCAGGAGTTCGAGACCAGCCTCAACATGGAGAAACCCCGTCTCTATTAAAAATACAAAATTAGCCGGGCATGGTGGTGCATGCCTGTAATCCCAGCTACTCAGGAGGCTGAGGCAGGAGAATTGCTTGAACCTGGGAGGCGGAGGTTGCAGTAAGCCGAGATCGCGCCATTGCACTCCAGCCTGGGCAACAAGAGCGAAACTCCATCTCAAAAAAAATAAAGTTTCCTAAGGAAGCTTAAAAAAAAAAAAAAAGCCTGCATAGCTGACTCTTCCAGCTCCCTGTGTTCTATTCATACAGAACACCTACCGGTAGAACCTTATGGAGTATCTTTAGCTGGATTCTAAAATGAGATTGTCTCCTTAACTTGAAATGCATGCACCTTGTTTCTATCTAAGCAAAGCCTCAATATCGGGGACTGTTGTATGCAGTTTTTACCCTAAAAAGCCACTATTTATTTATTATAGTTTTGTTGTCAACCATGCTGTTGCAATTTCATTTATAGCAGCCCTTGTAAAAGAAGGGCATTTCCCATGCTGCTAGCCTCTGTCAATGTGTTTGGTTATAGCTTGAAGGAAAGGTATGTGGACCTGATCTTTATGTCATACTGGTGGAATCAGTGCAAAAGGGCAACTAGATCAGACTGAGAAATATACACATAGGCTGCAAGCAGTGGCTCACGTCTGTAATCCCAGCACTTTGGGAGGCCAAGGCGGGCAGATCACGAGATCAGGAGTTCAAGACCAGCCTGGCCAATATGGTGAAACCCCGTCTCTACTAAAAATACAAAAATTAGCTGGGTGTGGTGGTGTGCACCTGTAATCCGGGAAGCTGAGGCAGAAGAATCGCTTGAACCTGGGACGCAGAGGTTGTAGTGAGCTGAGATCGCGCCACTGCACTCCAGCCTGGGCGACAGAGTGAGACTCTGTCGCAAAAAAAAAAAAAAAAGAAATATCCACATAATGTGTTCTAATGTGACTGTCATGTTGGGTCTGCAATCTTGTAGAAAGAAGGTTAGGATTCTGTTGCTGTCAGTTAGTAAAATAAGTATATCCTAGGATGAAAAGTAAGGCCTCTGAGGAGGGTGAGAGTGGATATTCCTTCTCTCTAGCTTCAGGAGTTTTGGAATCTGGACTTAAATGAAGTGATTGGCTTGAAGACCCTGAAAACTACCTGAAAGCAGTGAAAGTGAGGCATTTCTGCTGGCCCAAGTGTTTTTTTGCAGTTCTGGAACTGTTGCCCTCCTTCAGGCTCTGCTGGCACCAAGATTGTGGCCTGATATTTCTCCAAAGTGTGAGACAGAGCCTCCTCTTAATTGCCTTGACACAGTTAGGACCAAGATTTAACTTATGATAAGACTTTTGGGGATGTTCGTGTCTGACAGAAGGAGATTACAAGTGCTACTAGAAGTGGCTGCCTTCAGAATCCACAGGTCAATCTTCGTTGGGTCTCTTCTCTTATAGGTATATCCCTTCCTCATTTTAGGTCTACTCCCCTGTCTAATCTCAAGTTATCTTTCTTACAATAAGGTCCCTATCACCAGGAATCACAAAAATATCAATTCCAAATGGATTGAAGACTTAAATATAAAAGGTAAAAAGAAAATTTCTGAAAAAAATGCTAGAAAAATATCTCCATGATTTTTGGGTAAGGAAAGGTATCTCAAATAGTATACAGAAGCACTAACTATAAAAGACAGGTAAATTTGATTACATTAAAATTAAGAATTCTGTTTATTAAATGCATAATTGAGAGTAAAAAGGCAAACACAGAGTGGGAAAAGTGATATACAGTAGAAACAAATGACAAAGGACCCATCTCTAGAATGTGTAAATAATTACAAAAGATAATCAAAATACAACCCAGTTGAAAAATAGGTGAAAAATTGTACAGGTACTTTAAAAAAATGTCTGGGCTGGGCACAGTGGCTCACGCCTGTAATCCCAGCACTTTGGGAGGCTGGGGCAGGCAGATCACTTGAAGTTAGGAGTTCAAGACCAGTCTGGCCAACATGGTGAAACCCTTCCTCCACTAAAATACAAAAATTAGCTGGGCATGGTGGCGGACACCTGTAATCCCAGCTACTCAGGAGGCTGAGTCATGAGAATCACTTGAACCCAGGAGGTAGAGGTTGTAGTGAGCCAAGATTGCTCCATTGTACTCCAGCCTGGGCAACAGAGTGAGACTCTGTCTCAAAATAAATAAATAAATAAATAAATCCAAATGGCCAATAAACTTATGAAGAAGGAGCTCAACCACATCAGGGAAATACAAATGGAAACCATAATAAGATACCACTATACACCCAACAGAATTATTGAAAGGATAAAGATTGATAAAACTAAGTTTTTGCCAAAGATGAAGAACAGCTGGAACTCTCTTAACATTCTCAGTCAGAATATAAATAAATACAACCATTTTGGAAAACTATTTGGCATCATCGACCAAAATTGCACCCTTTGTCCCAACAATTTCAGTCCTACGTTTTACTCCTACCTTGTACTCAACAGAAATGCATACATGCATTCACCAAAAGACTTGTGTAAGAATGTTTATGGCAATATTATTCATAAGAACCAAAAACTGGAAATAACCCAAATGTTGCACAGCAACAGAATGGGTAAATTGTTGTATATTTATAAAAATGGAATACTACATAGTAATGACATAGAATAAATTATAGCTACACCCAACAATATGGATGAATTATATAACATACCATTGAGTAAGAGAAAGTATATATAAGCCGTATATAATTATACAATGTATGATTCCATCTGTATCAATTTTTTAAACAGGCATAAGTAATCGAGGGTGTTAGAAGACTTTGGGGAAAGGAAGAAGGAAAGAGTAATCCTGGTGTATTCCTATTTTTCTATTTCTTAACCGGGATGATGATTATATTTTCATTTTGTGATAATTCATTAAGCTGCACAGTTATGATTGATGTACTTTTCTGCATGTTTTGTTTTAGTTCAATAAAGAAGTTTAAAATCAAGGCCTACTACCTACCCAGCAAAGGGTAATCCTCCTTTCTGTTGCAGATGAGGCACGCCATACCAAACATGCTGAAGAGAAGAACAAAAGAACAGATGCTAGATTCAAAACAGGGACATATTGAGAGCAAGAGTGATTAGTTCTTAGTTCCCAGAAAGTTTCCTTCTCAATTGCTAACAAGAATCTATCCCCTGACTCAAGGGTCGCAAACGCCAAAAGAAGGAGAAAGGAGAAGGTCTGACTTGGTAGTGGAGAATCCAAAGAACTCAGGTAGCATCTGTTTCCATAGCATCTGGCACATTGTTCAATAAATGCTTGTTGAGTCTGCACTGGTAGAGAAACCCCTTTCTGGGGAGATCAGACACCTGATATACGACCCAGTAGATTTCAATGTGGTGCAGAGTCACACATCCTGCAAAGATTCCACCAATTGCTCAAACAATAATAGCGCGCCTTTTATTGGAGCACATGCTATGTGTCTGGCGCAGTTCCAAGTGCTTTACATGCATCATTTTCTTTAATCCTGACAAAAACACTGTTAAGAAGTACTACTTGGCTGGGCGCAGTGACTCACGCCTGTAATCCCAGCCCTTTGGGAGGCCGAGGTGGGCAGATCACGAGGTCAGGAGATCGAGACCATCCTGGCTAACACGGTGAAACCCCATCTCTACCAAAAATACAAAAAGAAATTAGCCAGGCATGGTGGCGGGTGCCTGTAGTCCCAGCTACTCAGGGGGCTGAGGCAGGAGAATGGTGTGAACCCGGGAGGGGGAGCTTGCAGTGAGCCGAGATCGCACCACTGCACTCCAGCGTGGGCAGCAGAGCCAGACTCCATCTCAAAAAGAAAAAAAAGGACTACTGGCCAGGCACGGTGGCTCATGCTTGTAATCCCAGCATTTTGGGAGGCCGAGGCAGGTGGATCATCTGAGGTCAGGAGTTTGAGACCAGCCTGACCAACATGGTGAAAACCTGTCTCTACTAAAAATACAAAAATTAGCTGGGCGTGGTGGCGTGCGCCTGCCATCCCAGCTACTCTGGAGGCTGAGGCAGGAGAATCGCTTGAACCCAAGAGACAGAGGTTGCAGTGAGCCAAGATCACGCCATTGCATTCCATCCTGGGCAACAAAAGCAAAGCTCCATCTCAAAAAAAAAAAAAAAATAGTACTACTCTTATGTTCATTTTGCCAGTGAGGAAATTCAGGCACAAAGAGTTTAATTGCCCAAGACCCCATAGCAGGTGGTAACACAGGATACTGACAGTATCCAAACATAGGCCAGGGTGCATATGTTTGCTCACTCCATAACACTATCTCTTGAAGAAGCCTTTTAGTCAAAATGGATTATGCCCTTCTCTGAACTACAATACTACTTTGTTATGCCTCTCTTATAGCATATATCAAATGTTCCCATGTAACATACAGCTAAGTTTGTGTATGTTGGTCTTCCCCACTTGATTGTGAGTTTTCTGGGCAGGAACTAGGCCCTGTTCATACTGTGTGTGTATTTCTACACTCTTATCTGCAGAGGTGGTACAGAAAAATCATGAAGAATACAGGCTTTGGGATCAGATAGTCCTGGGTTTGCATAGTAAACTGATTGCATTATTGGCCCCAGTACCTGCCTCTGTGCCCTTTGCTGTGTAACTTGGCAGAGTCCTCTCATTCTGGACTCAGCCTTGTGAATGCTTTCGTCAATGGACTATCTGCAAACATAAGACATAGGAAGAGGCTTGAAAAATGCTTTTGCATTGGGCCTGCTCTCTTGCTCCTCCAGTATTGCCAGGACAAACATGCTGGATGGAAGATGAGACACATAGAGCCAGATTGCCCTAGTTATCCCAACTGAGGCCGCTAGGTTGGCCAACAGTCTGTTGAACCCCAGGCACGTGAATAAGCCAAGACAAGATCAACCAAATCCAGCCAAGATCAATTGAACCCCACATTTGTGAGAAAAATAAATGTTTATTTTTGCACACCACTGAAGTTTTGTGATTGCCTGTAAGGCCACATTATTGTGACTGAATCTTGACTCCATTGCTCACTATAGATATGGCCATAGACAAGTCATTTAACATCTCTGAGCCTCAGTTTTTGAATTTATAAAATGGAAATTATAATAGTTTCTACCTCATATGGTCAATATTAAGACTGGATTATATATTTTGAGGTAAAGTACCTGATGTTTAATAAGTACTCACTAAAAATTATTATTCATTCATGTATTCAAACTGCACTTTATTGATGGCCTATGTATGCCAAGCACAGTGCTAAGCCTCAGGAATACTGAAGGGAATAATAAAGACACCTTGACCCAACTGCAGCCCTGGTTCTGTTATCTGACTCTTGAAGACCTCGATTCCAGCTTGCTAATCTAATGAATAACAACTTTCTGCTCTCTGTGCCATTCATTTATTCATCATTATTGAGGACCTACTGTATACCAAGCACTGGGGATATAAGAATAAAGAAATAATTAGTATCTTCAAAGAGTTCACAGTGTAACAAGTGAAAACTGTAGGAAGTGAATAATTGTGATATAGGGCGAGGAGTGTTCTAATAGAAGCATATGCTATAGGAGGAAAAAAGGAAGAGGAAGAAGGAAGACAAAGGGGGAAAGAGCTTAACTGTCTAGCTGGGATGGGGAATTCATAGAGGAATGTCTATGAATCCCTCGAGCTGGGTTTCAAAAATTGACTGCGGTTTTCCCAATAGACCAGGATTAGGTGGGTGCTGATGAGGACAATCTACTTAAACAACCCAGAGGAGGGGGGACAGGAGGAGATGAGGTTGGAAGGGCAGGTGGTACCTTGTATGTCACTGCAAAGATTTTGAACATCACCATGAAAATGACTGAAAGCCATTGAAGGATTTTAAGCTTCAAAGTGACACCCATAAATCTATGCTGAGCTTTTGGGGAATGTATTTCACTAAAGACTTAGAGGAGAAATAATATCTTATACTCTTTTAACCCTAACAATGCCTCGGCATACAGTTGACATAATTAGTAAATAATATTAAATGGTTGGTGATTGGGCCCATTTGGGTGCAAATAGATACTCAAATGAGAGGATTTTTTGTTTGGTTTGTACAACCTTTGAAGAATTACCCTCATATTCTCAGATCTGAGGAGAGAATGGGATTTTCCACCATGCCATAGTGTCAGTCAGACGGAGGAAAGATTAAGGATTTTGAAGTCTGGGCCTTGGTCTGGGGAAAGCATAGATTTCAACTTCTTGAACTGGCTCCAAATCTTAAATGGGTGACTGCTTTGCTATCATAATTCTCCCGCTTCTTTACTAAAATATACTTCAAAACTAATGCTCCACACTCACACTTTCTCAGTACGGCCCCAGTACTGATACAATGGTCCAGAATCTGCAACACCTTTCATAACTTTCTTTGGAAGCTCTTTAAAAAAGTACGCTGGTAGGTTGCTCCCATTGTAGGTGACAGAGTCGCAGGTCACAATTCCTGGGTAGTACATCATCATCCTGGCAGCTAAGTTGACTTTTTGACCAATGACTATAGCAAGAAAGAGAAAGTCAAAGATCAGGGAAATAACAGGCATTGAACTGAATGTAATCTGAAACATTGTCCCCAAATAGCATTTTTACCCTTTACTCCCTTTGCTGCTCATGAGTGACACAGAAGCCTAGTCTCAAGACCCATATTCAGCCAATGGCTATTCACAAAATGTGCAGGGAGTTAGTTAGCCATTAGCAAAGTTTCTGCCTCACTTGGGAGGTCAAGAGAATGACCTGCTCAGGGATGGAAGGGCCTTGAGTATGGAGCAGGCTCTGTAAGTGGGATGGCCACAGCACTGAAGGCTCTCAGAGAAGGTGTCAGTTGGTCTTCTGCCACAAGGTGGACAAGCACAAGCTTGGGCCTGGGGTACTGATCCCCATATGAGACACAAAATTGTGTCTGTATGCTCCTATGAATAAACCTTCATTTGGCGATTTCTCGATTTAGTAAATGGGCTAGAAGAGGCGTGCATGGAGGATTGAAGCACAGGCTCTGAAGGCAGACTGTGCAGGGTTGAACAGCAGCTCTACCCCTAACTATGTGCAAACTGCTTGGAACAATTACTTTAAATAACTCCTCATGCCTCCATTCTCTAACCTATAAAATAGGGATGATAATAGTAACTATCTGAGAGGGTAGTTTATGAAGATTAATGAGTTAATACACGTTTATCACTTTCAACAGCAGCTGGCTGCTTGCAAGCCTTCAATTAATCTTACTACAAATGTGGTAGCAAATGTGTCACTTTAACATAAACTTGAATACTTCTGAACAAGATACTCTTTTTAAAAACTATTTATTGTGGAGAAATTTGACCATAAAATAAAATATAGTGAATTTCCATATACCCATCACCCCATCCCAACAAGCCATTAGCCCATGGCTAATCCTGCCCCATCCTCACCCCCATACACTCCCCACCCTGTGTACTTTCGAAGAAAATCTCAGACATTGTATCATTTCAGACATAACTATCGTGGTATTTTACATATATTCAGTATTTTAGATGCATTATTGCTGAAAATCTTAAACCCTGATAGGATGGAAAAGGGAAGTAATAGAGTTGTGAAATCTGGAGATAAGATTTACTTATTACTACTCTCTTTTGAGAGTGTCATTATTTTTCAGTAATATCAACATTCATAATTTTTAAGGAGTTCTAGCTTATTCCAGGAATTAAGAGAAGTAACTATTTAATGTTAACAGGAAAGTATTACAGGAGCCCCTCATTCCATCAACATTTAGCCTCCCACTGCTCCCCTCTCATGACTACATATTTCTCTACTTATACGTAGCCCCAGAAATGCACACTCTGCAAGCATTGAGAGCTCCATGGCTTGGCTCCATCTGGAAGACTCTAAAGTTTCTGAGGGCAGGGCTCATGTCTCACTCATTTTTGTGCTTCCTCCCGCAAAGCCCAGTGGCAAGGTGCTGTGTCTGTGGAAAGAAAACTGGAGATGAGCTGACTCAGCACACCTGTGTACTCGTGTCTCACAGTGTGTCCAACGATCCCACAGAAGACAATCCCACTGGCGATGCCGATGGATACAGTTCTGGTGCAGGGGAGACAAGATTTGTGGGGAAAGAAATAAAGATAATGAGCGTAGAGAAAGTGGGAAGGGTGGGAAATAATGTCTGGGTTGGGAAAGGGTGGGAAAGGATTTTCTCTACCCGTTGGAATTAGTTTATGGCATTTCTACATGGCCCGGAGATGCGAAGGAGGAACAACAGTTTGAGACACAGGACTAAGTTCTTAATTAATTCTTCTTTCTTTCCTGTTCCCTGCATGCCCTCCCTACTTATGCCTCAAAAGGGTCAGGGACCACTGGGTGGGACCAGGGTCAATACTCACTGGATTTTGTGGACTTGAGAGCAGAAGTCAAATATACCCATAGCACATTCCAGAGCATGAGTGAGCTCATCATGTACCTTTTCCCCAGGGAAGCCAAAGACACAGAGGAAAGAGCAGCCCTGTGAGGGAGAGAGACAGCAACCACAGCTGATGGACAGTGTGCTTTAAACTGGACTGGCCAGAAGGCTCAACAGAGAGCCGGCGGCAATTTTTGGCTTCTGAATCAGATTTCATCATGATTTCTCTCACAGTATTTTATTTTTAGTACACTTCAACACTTCTACTGCATCATCAACAGGAGGGCTTTAGCCCTTGAGAAGGGGTTGTTTTGCTCCAGATATAGTGAATAGGGCTGAGCTATCTGTGTGCATGCTTCGGCCTACTCTCTCCTGTGGCCAAGGTCCATGCTGCAAAGTGCTCAGTTTAAGTCTATGAAGCAGCAGCACAGAGCAGTGGAAAAGGCACCAGCTCTGGAATCAGAAAGTCTCTGTCCTCAAGCCACTTCTCAAGTGTGGAAACTTAGATAAGTCAATTACAATCTAGGAACTTCCATTTATCTCTCTGAAAATGGATATACTGTAGACCTGCTGAGATGTTTTTGGCTACTAAAAGAATGAATGTTATATATATATTCAAAAAGTCGTCGTAAACTATAAAGTACTTTGCAGATACTGTTATTCTTAGGGATAAAGTCTTAGGCTGTGAGTAGGTTTTCTTATCATAAAGCTAACTGTTCCATGCAATGATTCAACTCTAAAACTTGGCATTTGTAGTATTAGTCACTTAAAAAATGACCTCAGTCAGGTGCTGTTGTCTATAAGAAAAGGGCATTGTGAATACAGGGTGATGGGTTGAAATTTTGAGTTTTTGACATGTTACATCCTGATAAAATGCAAAGAACACTAAAATACCTCAATTTCTTCAACCCTCTCCAAAAGAATTTGATCAACTGTTAGATCTTAAAAAGGACTGGGATCTGCCTTGACATGAAGGGGTAAACCCTGCTTCTAGGTACGTGTAAAGAGGGCAACCCCTTTGGGGGAAGCAGGGAGCTTTTGCCTGCAAATTTATGTAGCGGCCTGGCAAGAGCTTTTGATTCCCCCTAGCAATGGAATGACAGCTCTCATTATTGACTCTAAGATAAGCATTACACCAAGTGCCTCACACATATTACATTATTTAAAACTTTCCACAATCATTTGAGGCAAATACTATCCCCATTCAAAGAGGAATAAACCAAGGCTCAGAGAAGTTCAATGACTTGCTAAGTCTCACAGCTGGGAATCTTTGGAGCCATGTCTGCAAGACACGAAAGACTGTTCTCTTAGATTCTACACTCTTTTCTTATGATACCCATGAGTCAGTATTGAAGAAGATACTGGAGGCACCAGGCTGGAAGTAATCCCTTTCCCAGAACTCCCATAGCACAGAGTTAGTTCGTCTCATATGGAATGCGTGCTTCCTGCCTGGTTGTGTCAATATGTGTGTTACTCATCTCTGCTGCCCAGCCCTAGCTTTTTCGTCTTCTATGAAATGCTCAGTAAATGCTTGTTGAATTAGTGAGTGAGAGGATGTGGGGCAGTAATTAAGTGCTCTGCTTTTAATACACAAAATGAATTGAGATGGGAAATCAATTCTCACATATGCATCTGTGGGCATTTGTTCATCACATCACTTTTCTCCGAATTGATTAAGAACAGAGTGAAGACCAGGTGCAGTGGCTCATGCCTGTAATCCCAGCACTTTGGGAGGCCGAGGCAGGTGGATCACTTGAGGTCAGGAATTTGAGACCCACCTGGCCAACATGGCGAAACCTCATCTCTACTAAAAATACAAAAATTAGCCAGGTGTGGTGGCGCATGCCTGTAATCCCAGCTACTCAGGAGGCTGAGTCAAGAGAATCACTTGAACCCGGGAGACGGAGGTTGCAGTGAGCCGAGATCGTGCCACTGCATTCCAGCCTGGGCAATAGAGCAAGATTCCGTCTCAAAAAAAAAAAAAAGAACAGAGCGAAAACACCTGGGAGCCAGAGGCAGTCCCCTCCCTGCCATGGATGAAAATAAAAGGGGAACTGGAGGTGTTGACATGGCAAGTGGGCCTTCTTGGAAACAAGCTTCTGGGGTGTGAAGGTTACTAGACTCCTGACCTGAAACCCCTGGGTAATACATCATGCGCTGGGCTAGAGACTTATGTGTAGTGAGAGGTAGCCCAGCATAGTGAGCTCAGACGGGGATGGCAGACTGCCTGGGTTTGAATCCCAGCCTCCCCCTTACTAGCTTGATGATCATGAGCAAAACGTAATCTCGCCTTGTCCTGGTATCCTAATCTGTGTTTCAGCATCCTCATCTATGTAATGAGGATAATGACAAGAGCACCTACTGCTCAGAGTGGTCACGAGGATGAAATGAGTCAACACAGATCAGGTCCTGAGAGCAGTGCCTGGCACATAGTAAGTGCCATATCCACCATAGAAGTTATAATTATAAATAAAGACTGGCCTTCTAGGTTAAATTTCTTTTTTTGTTTAGTTGAGACGGAGTCTCACGCTATAGCCCAGGCTGGAGTGCAGTGGCGCGATCTCGGCTCACTGCAACCTCCGCCTCTCAGATTCAAGCCATTGTCCTGCCTCAGCCTCCTGAGTAGCTGAGATTACAGGCACGTGCCACCGCACCCAGCTAATTTCTGCATTTTTAGTAGAGACAGGGTTTCACTATGTTGGCCAGTCTGGTCTTGAACTCCTGACCTCAAGTGATCCGCCCACCTCTGCCTCCCAAAGAGCTGGGATTACAGGCGTGAGCCACCACGCCCAGCCTCTAGGTTAAATTTCCTGTGTCTATTCTCACCAATGTGCTTGTGCATGAATGCTAACCTCAAACTATTGGTAGGTTCCCATCCCATAGTTCACACTTACCTTGTCAAACATGAAGACTTTATTGATTTGGCCTTGGAAGATCTTCAAGACAGAAGTGATGTGCATATAGGCATCCTGGATGGCCAGGCCTATCTCTTCTGCTTTGTCTTGGTCTTCAAACATCAGGTTCACAAACACAATCGTCACTGGGCGAAGCTCAGACAAATAGCCCTGAAGCTGTTTGTTATCAATCTACAAAGTAGAGAGCAGCTTTCTGTAGGTGTCCTTGGCAGTGGATCCCTCCCCCAACACCACCCCACCTCATACCCGAAATCATCTAGGGAATGTCTACCTCAGAATGGGTGAGGTACAACATGACAGAGCCAGCATGCCTGAAGTGGAGCAGATGGAAATAGAATCAAAATCCCTCTCTTCCAGTGGGGACTTATGCAGGTGCTAATTTTTGGCCAGCAACCACTCCATTACCCCAACTGCTGGCTTCCTCATGCCAATATGAGCCATTGCAATAAGGGAAATAACTACTGTTCTTTTTGGCTCTCCTATTTTTAAAAAAATTTAAAATTTTTAAATTTTTGTAGGTCTATAGTAGATGTATATATTTTTGTGTTACATGAGATATTTTGATACAGGCATGCAATGCGTAATAATCACATCAGGGTAAATGGATTATTCATCCCCTCAAGCATTTATCCTTTGTGTTACAAACAATCCAATTATACTCTTTTAGTTATTTTTAAAATGTATGGTTGTATTAGTCCGTTCTCCCACTGTTATAAAGAACTACCTGATACTGGGTAATTTACAAGGAAAAGAGGTTTAATTGACTCACAGTTCCATGGGCTGTACAGGAAGCATGGCTGGGGAGGACTCAAACTTATAATATGGCAGAAGACGAAGGAGAAGCAGGCACTTCTTATATGGCCAGAGGAGAGCAGGGGGAAGTGCTACACACTTTTAAACAACCAGATCCCATGAGAACTCATTCACTATCACGAGAATAGCAAGGGTATAATCCACCCCTGTGATCCAATCACCTCCTACCAGTCCCCTCCACCAACATTGGGGATTATAATTCAACGTGAGATTTGGGAGGGGATACAAATCCAAACCATATCAATGATTAAATTATTTTTTACTATAGTTACCCTGTTGTACTAGCAAATACTAGGTCTTTCTCATTCTTTCTCTTTTTTTGTACTCATTGACCACCCCCAATTCCTCCTCATCCCCCACTACCCTTCCCAGCCTTTGGTAACCATCCTTATATTCTCTACCCCCGTGAGTTCAATCATTTTAATTTTTTTTTTTTTTTTTTTTTGAGACGGAGTCTCGCTCTGTTGCTCAGGCTGGAGTGCAGTGGCGCGATCTCGGCTCACTGCAACCTCTGCCTCCTGGGTTCACGCGATTCTACTGCCTCAGCTTCCAGAGTAGCTGGGATTGCAGGCATGCACCACCGCACCTGGCTAATTTTTGTATTTTTAGTAGAGACGGGGTTTCACTGTGTTAGTCAGGCTGGTCTCAAACTCCTGACCTCATGATCTGCCTGCCTTGGCCTCCCAAAGTGCTGGGATTACAGGCATGAGCCACCGTGCCCAGCCCAATAGTTTTAATTTTTAGCTCCCACAAATAAGTGAGAACATGTGGTTTCTCTTTCTATACCTGGTTTATTTCACTTAATATAATGACCTCTAGTTCCATCCACGTTGTTGCAAATGACAGATCTCATTCTTTTTTATGGCTGAATAGTACTTTGTTGTGTATATGTACCACATTTTCTTTATCCATTTCTCTGTTGATGGACACTTAAGCTGCTTCCAAGTCTTAACTACTGTGAATAGCACTGCAGTAAACATGGGAGTGTAGGTATCTCTTCAATATATTGATTTCTTTTCTTTTGAGTATGTATCTAGGAGTAGAATTTCTAGATTGTATGGTAGCTCTATTTTTAGCTTTTTGAGGAACTTTCAAACTGTTCTCCATGATGGCTGTGCTAATTTACTTTCTCATTAACAGTGTACAAGGATTCCCTTTTTTCCACATCCTGTCCAGCGTTTGTTATTGCCTGTCTTTTGGATAAAAGTCATTTTAACTGGGGTAAGATGATAATCTTACTGTAGTTTTATTTTCATTTATCTGATGATCGGTGATGTTTAGCACCTTTTCACATATTTTTCACATACTTGTTTGCCATTTTTATGTCTTCCTTTGAGACATGTCTATTTTGATCTTTTTTTTTTGAGATGGAGTCTCACTCTGTCACCCGGGCTGGAGTGCAGTGGCACATCTCAGCTCACTGCAACCTCCGCCTCCTGGGTTCAAGCGATTCTGTTGCCTCAGCCTCTGCGTAGCTGGGATTACAGGCGCCCACCACTACGCCCAGCTAATTTTTTGTATTTTTAGTAGAGACGGGGTTTCACCATGTTGGCCAGGCTGGTCTTGAACTCCTGATCTCGTGATTTGCCCGCCTCAGCCTCCCAAAGTGCTGGGATTACAGCTGTGAGCCACTGCACCTGGCCTTATTCAGACCTTTTACCCATTTTTTAATCAGATTATTAGATTTTTTTCTATAGAGCTGTTACAGCTTCTTATATATTCTGGTGATTAATCCCTTGTCAAATGGGTAGTTTGCAAATATTTTCTTTGATTTCTTCACTTTGTTGATAGTTTCTTTTGCTGTGCAGAAACTTTTAAAACTTGATGTTAAAACCAATGTGCAAAAATCACAAGCATTCCTATACACCAATAACAGACAAACAGAGAGCCAAATCATGAGTGAACTCCCATTCACAATTGCTTCAAAGAGAATAAAATACCTAGGAATCCAACTTACAAGGGATGTGAAGGACCTCTTCAAGGAGAACTACAAACCACTGCTCAACGAAATAAAAGAGGACACAAACAAATGGAAGAACATTCCATGCTCATGGATAGGAAGAATCAATATTATGAAAATGGCCATACTGCCCAAGGTAATTTATAGATTCCATGCCATCCCCATCAAGCTACCAATGACTTTCTTCACAGAATTGGAAAAATCTACTTTAAAGTTCATATGGAACCAAAAAAGAGCCTGCATTGCCAAGACAATCCTAAGCAAAAAGAACAAAGCTGGAGGCATCATGCTACCTGACTTCAAACTATACTACAAGTCTACAGTAACCAAAACAGCATGGTACTGGTACCAAAACAGAAATATAGACCAATGGAACAGAACAGAGCCCTCAGAAATAATACCACACATCTACAACCATTTGATCTTTGACAAACCTGACAAAAACAAGAAATAGGGAAAGGATTCCCTATTTAATAAATGGTGCTGGGAAAACTGGCTAGCCATATGTAGAAAGCTGAAACCAGATCCCTTCCTTACACCTTATACAAAAATTAATTCAAGATGGATTAAAGACTTAAATGTTAGACCTAAAACCATAAAAACCCTAGAAGAAAACCTAGGCAATACCATTTAGTACATAGGCATGGGCAAGGACTTCATGACCGAAACACCAAAAGCAATGGCAACAAAAGCCAAAATTGACAAACAGGATCTAATTAAACTAAAGAGCTTCTGCACAGCAAAAGAAATCACCATCAGAGTGAACAGGCAACCTACAGAATGGGAGAAAATTTTTACAATCTACCCATCTAACAAAGGGCTAATATCCAGAATCTACAAAGAACTTAAACAAATTTGCAAGAAAAAGATCAAACAACCCCATCAAAAAGTGGGCAAAGGATGTGAACAGACACTTCTCAAAAGAAGACATTTATGCAGCCGACAGATGAAAAAATGTTCATCATCACTGGCCATCAGAGACATGCAAATCAAAACCACAATGAGATACCATCTCACACCAGTTAGAATGGCAATCATTAAAAAGTCAGGAAACAACAGGTGCTGGAGAGGATGTGGAGAAATAGGAACACTTTTACACTGTTGGTGGGACTGCAAACTATTTCAACCATTGTGGAAGACAGTGTGGTGATTCCTCAGGGATCTAGAACCAGAAATACCATTTGACCCAGCCATCCCATTACTGGGTATATACCCAAAGGATTATAAATCATGCTGCTATAAAGACACATGCACATGTATGTTTATTGTGGCACTATTCACAATAGCAAAGACCTAGAACCAACCCAAATGTCCATCAGTGGTAGACTGGATTAAGAAAATGTGGCACGTATACACAATGGAATATTATGCACCCATAAAAAGGATGAGTTCATGTCCTTTGTAGGGACATGGATGAAGTTGGAAACCATCATTCTGAGCAAACTAACACAAGGATAGAAAACCAAACACTGCATGTTCTCACTCATAGGTGGGAATTGAACAATGAGAACACTTGGACACAGGGTGGGGAACATCACACACCGGGGCCTGTCATGGGGTGGGGGGAAGGGGGAGGGATAGCATTAGGAGATATACCTAATGTAAAAGACAAGTTAATGGGTGCAGCATACCAACATGGCACATGTATACATAATGTAACAAACCTGCACGTTGTGCACATGTACCCTAGAACTTAAAGTACAATAAAAAAATAAATAAATATAAAAATAAAAGATTTAAAAAACTCATCAATGAAACTAATTTTTTATCTGATAAAATAATTCTAAAAAAAAAAAAAACACTTGATTTTTTTTCAGTTATCCCATCTGTCCATTTTTGCTTTGGTTGCCTGTGCTTGTGGGGAATTACTCAATAAATCTTTGCCCACTCCAATGTCCTTGAGAGTTTCCCCAATGTTTTCTTGTAGTAGTTTCATGGTTTGATGTCTCAAAGTCCATTTTGACTTGATTTTTGTATATAGCAAGAGATAGGAGTCTAGTTTCATTCATCTGCATATGGATATCCAGTTTTCCCAGCACAATTTATTGAAGGGATTGTCTTTTCCTTTATATTCTTGGCTCTTTTTCAAAAATTAGTTCACTGTAGATGTATGAATTTATTTCTTGGTTCTCTATTCTGTTCCACTGGTCTTTGTGTCTGTTTTTATGCCAGTACTATGCTATTTGGGTTGCTATAGCTCTGTGGTATAATTTGAAGTCAGATAATATGATTCCTCCTGATTTATTCTTTTTGCTTCAGATAGCTTTGGCTACTCTGGGTCTTTTGTGGTTCCATGTAAATTTTAGAATTTTTTTTTTCTATTTCTGTGAAGAATGTCATTGGTATTTTGTTAGGTATTGCATTGAATCTGTAGATTGCTTTGGGTAGTATGAACATTCTTCCAATCTATAAGCATGGAATATCTTTCATTTTTTTTTGTGGCCTCTTCAATTTCTTGTGTCAATATTTTATAGTTTTCACGGTAGAGATCTTTCACTTCTTTGGTTAATTACTAGGTACTTTATTTTATTTTTAGCTATTGTTAACAGGATTACTTTCTTGATTTCTTTTTCAGATTGTTCACTGTTAGCATATAGAAATGCTGATTTTTGGGCCGGGCGCGGTGGCTCACGCCTGTAATCCCAGCACTTTGGGAGGCTGAGGCGGGCGGATCACGAGGTTAGGAGATTGAGACCATCCTGGCTAACACGGTGAAACCCCGTCTCTATTAAAAACACAAAAAATTAGCGGGGGGTGGTGGTGGGCGCCTGTGGTCCCAGCTACTCAGGAGGCTGAGGCAGGAGAATAGAGTGAACCCGGGAGGCGGAGCGTGCAGTGAGCCGAAGCGTGCAGTGAGCCGAGATAGCGCGACTGCAGTCCAGCCTGGGCGAAAGAGGGAGACTCCGTCTCAAAAAAAAAAAAAAAAAAAAAGAAATGCTGATTTTTGTATGATGATTTTGCATACTGTGACCTTGCTGAATTTGTGTATCAGTTCTAATGGTTTTTTGGTGGAGTCTTTAGGTTTTTCCAAATATAATAAGATCATCTGAAAACAAGGATAATTTGACTTCTTCCTTTCCAATTTGTATGCCATTTCTTTCTTTCTCTTGTCTGATTACATAGGACTTCCAGTATTATGTTGAAAAACAGTGGTAAAGTGGGCATCCTTGTGTTCTAGATCTTAGAGGAAAGGCTATTCATTATGATACTAGTGGTCGGTCTATTCTATATGGCTTTTCTTATGTTGGGGTATGTTCCTTCTATACACAGTTTTTTGGGAATTTTTATCATGAAGGGATGTTGAATTTTATCAACTGCTTTTTCAGCATCAACTGAAATGATAATATGGTTTTTGTCCTTCATTCTGTAGATAAGACATATCACAGTGTTTGATTTGCATATGTCCAACCACCCTTGCATCCCTGGGATAAATCCCACTTGATCATGATGGATGATCTTTTTAATATGTTGTTGAACCCAGTTTGCTAGTATTTTGCTGAGGATTTTTACATCAATATTCATCAGAGATACTGGCCTGTAGCTTTCTTTTTTTGATGTACTTTTGTCTGGTTTTGGTATCAGGGTAATACTGGCCTTGTAGAATGAGTTTGGAAGTATTCCCTTCTCTTCTATGTTTCAGAGTAGTTTGAGTATGGTTGGTATTAGTTCTTCAAGTCTTTGGTAGAATTCAGCAGTGAATACTTCGGGTCCCAGGCTTTTCTTTGCTGGGAGACTTTTTATTATGGCTTAGATCTTGTTACTTGTTATTCATCTGTTCAGGTTTTAGATTTCTTCAGGGTCCAATATTGATAGGATGTATGTGTATAGGAGTTTATACATTTCTTCTAGATTTTCCAATTTATTGGCATATAATTGCTCATAGTAGCCACCAATGATCCTTTGAATTTCTGTGTTATCAGTTGTAATGTCTCCTCTTTCATTTCTGATTTTACTTATTTGGGTCTTTTCTCTTCTTTTCTTAGTTAGCATGGCTGAAAGTTTCTAAATTCCTTCTCTGTGTTATCTTGAATTTCTTTGAGTTTCCTCAAACAGCTTTTTTGAATTACCTGTCTGAAAGGTCACATATCTCTGTTTCTCCACCCTGGTGCCTTATTTAGTTCCTTTGGTGAGGTCATGTTTTCCTGGATGGTCTTGATACTTTTGAAAGTTCATCAGTGTCTGGACATTGAAGAGTTAGGTATTTATTGTAGTCTTTGACATTTAGGACTGTTTGTACCTGCCCTCCTTGGGAAGGCTTTCCATATACTCAGAAAAACTTGGGTGTTGTGATCTAAGCCATATCTATGTTACAGAGCACTGCAAGTGCAGTAATGCTATGGTTCTTGCAGACTCATAGAGGTACCACCTTTGTGGTCTTAAATAAGATCCAGAAGAATTCTCTGGATTACCAGGCAGAGACTTTTGTTCTCTTCCCTTACTTTCTCCCAAACAGATGGAGTCTCTATTTCTCTGTGCTGAGCTGCTTGGAGCTGGGGGTGGGGTCACACAAGCACCCTTGTGGCTACCATCATTGAGACTGCACTGGGTCAGACCTGAAGCCAGCACAGCACTGGATATTGCCCAAGGCCCACTGTGACTACTACCAGGCTACCACCTATTTTTGTTCAAGGCTCTAGCACTCTACAATCAGCAGGTGGCAAAGCCAGCCAGGCTTGTGTCTTTCCCTTCAGGGTGATGAGTTCCCCCAGGCCCCAGGCAGGTCCACAGATGCCATCTGGGAGTTTGGCTCTCTTATTTTTATAGTTAGGGATAAGAATAGCATGCTATGTAATTCAACCTTCTATTTTCATTAGGTATCTTCTGGAATGTTTTCACATTCTATCCTACTCTACGTTCAAACAAAATGAAATCAGTATTATTATCCCCATTTTACCAATTAGATAACTGATGTATGGAGCAGTAACACAACTTTCCCAAGGTCACATAAGGACACAATAAACTAGAACCCAAATCTCCAGACTCCTCATCCAACATTTATTTATTTATTTATTTATTTTTTGAGACAGAGTCTCACTCTGTCACCCAGGCTGGAGTGCAGTGGCGCAATCTCGGCTCACTGCAACCTCCGCCTCCTGGGTTCAAGCGATTCTCCTGTCTCAGCCTGCTGAGTAGCTGGGATTACAGGTGTGTGCCACCACGCCTGGCTAATTTTTGTATTTTTAGTAGAGACAGGGTTTCACCATGTTGGTCAGGCTGGTCTTGAACTCCTGACCTGGTGATCCGCCCACCTCGGCCTCCCAAAGTGCTGGGATTACAGGCATGAGCCATCACGCCTGGCTCATCTAACGTTTAATCTGCCACACTCTCCTGCCTCTCTGGGGTAGTATATTTCATTTAGGTCCCCTCTTCTCTCCAACACGACAGGCACAGGGAAAAGAAAGGAGAGTGTTGGGCCGGGCGCAGTGGCTCACATCTGTAATCCCAGCACTTTGGGAGGCTGAGGCAGGAAGATCACGAGATCAGGAGATCGAGACCATCCTGGCTAACACGGTGAAACCCTGTCTTTACTAAAAATACAAAAACGTAGCCGGGCGTGGTGGCGGGCGCCTGTAGTCCCAGCTACTCAGGAGGCTGAGGCAGGAGAATGGCATGAACCCGGGAGGCGGAGCTTGCAGTGAGCCAAGATTGCGCCACTGCACTCCAGCCTGGGTGACAGAGCGAGACTCTGTCTCAAAAAAAAAAAAAAAAAGAAAGGAGAGTGTTCCCAAATTATCCCTGCCAATCATCATCCCTGAATTTTGTTAATTAAATACATAGCAAATCAATGGGGGAAAATCACTGCACTTTCTCCCTGAAATAGCACAGAAGTGTCAGATTCTTCAACGACAATGTGAAGCACATTTTCTAGATTAAAGAAGAAATTGGTATAGGGAATAATGCAGCCATGCTTCCTAACTGCCTAGAAGGTCCTGGTTTCATGTAATTTTATTCTTTTTATAAAAGAGATTTAATAATTTCTAATTAACCAATGTGCTGATTTTTTTCTTTTCTTTTCTTTTCTTTTTAGAGACAGGGTCTTGCTCTGTCCCCAAGGCTGGAGTGCAGTGGCACCATCTCGGCTCACTGCAAGCTCCGTCTCCTTGCTCAAGTGATCCTCTCACCTCGGCCTCCCTAGCGGCCGGGGCTACAGGCACGTGCCACCACACCCAACTAATTTTTGTATTTTTGTGGAGATGGGGTTTTGCCATGTTGTCCAGGCTGGTCTTGAACTCCTGGGCTCAAGTGATCCACCTGTCTGGGCCTCCCAAAGTGCTGGGATTACAGGCATGAGCCTGGCCTTGATTTTTCTTTATTTTTTATTTTTTTATTTTTTATTGATCATTCTTGGGTGTTTCTCGCAGAGGGGGATTTGGCAGGGTCACAGGACAATAGTGGAGGGAAGGTCAGCAGATAAACAAGTGAACAAAGTTCTCTGGTTTTCCTAGGCAGAGGACCCTGCGGCCTTCCGCAGTGTTTGTGTCCCTGGGTACTTGAGATTAGGGAGTGGTGATGACTCTTAACGAACATGCTGCCTTCAAGCATCTGTTTAACAAAGCACATCTTGCACCGCCCTTAATCCATTCAACCCTGAGTGGATACAGCACATGTTTCAGAGAGCACAGGGTTGGGGGTAAGGTCACAGATCAACAGGATCCCAAGGCAGAAGAATTTTTCTTAGTACAGAACAGAATGAAAAGTCTCCCATGTCTACCTCTTTCTACACAGACACGGCAACCATCCGATTTCTCAATCTTTTTCCCACCTTTCCCCCCTTTCTATTCCACAAAACCGCCATTGTCTTCATGGCCCGTTCTCAATGAGCTGTTGAGTACACCTCCCAGATGGGGTGGTGGCCGGGCAGAGGAGCTCCTCACTTCCCAGTAGGGGTGGCCGGGCAGAAGCGCCCCTCACCTCCCGGACGGGGCAGCTGGCCGGGCGGGGTCTGACCCCCCCCACCTCCCTCCCGGACAGGGCGGCTGGCCGGGCAGAGGGGCTCCTCACTTCCCAGTAGGGGCGGCCGGGCAGAGGCGCCCCTCACCTGCCGGACAGGGTGGCTGGCCGGGCGGGGGGCTGATCCCCCCACCTCCCTCCCGGACGGGGCGGCTGGCCGGGCGGGGGGCTGACCCCCCCACCTCCCTCCTGGACAGGGCAGCTGGCCGGGCAGAGGGGCTCCTCACTTCCCGGTAGGGGCGGCCGGGCAGAGGCGCCCCTCACCTCCCGGATGGGGCGGCTGGCCGGGCGGGGGGCTGACCCCCCCACCTCCCTCCCGGACAGAGCGGCTGGCCGGGCAGAGGGGCTCCTCACTTCCCAGTAGGGGCGGCCAGGCAGAGGCGCCCCTCACCTCCCGGACGGGGCGGCTGGCCGGGCGGGGGGCTGACCCCCCCACCTCCCTCCCGGACGAGGAGGGAGGACGCTCCTCACTTCTCAGACGGGGTGGCTGCCGGGCGGAGGGGCTCCTCACTTCTCAGACGGGGCGGTTGCCAGGCAGAGGGTCTCCTCACTTCTCAGACGGGGCGGCCGGGCAGAGACGCTCCTCGCATCCCGGACGGGGCGGCAGGGCAGAGGTGCTCCCCACATCTCAGACGATGGGCGGCCGGGCAGAGACGCTCCTCACTTCCCAGATGTGATGGCAGCCGGGAAGAGGCGCTCCTCACTTCCTAGATGGGATGGCGGCCGGTCAGAGACGCTCCTCACTTTCCAGACTGGGCAGCCAGGCAGAGGGGCTCCTCACATCCCAGACGATGGGCGGTCAGGCGGAGACGCTCCTCACTTCCCAGACGGGGTGGCTGCCAGGCAGAGGCTGCAATCTCGGCACTTAGGGAGGCCAAGGCAGGCGGCTGGGAGGTGGTTGTAGCGAGCCGAGTTCACGCCGCTGCACTCCAGCCTGGGCGCCATTGAGCACTGAGTTAACGAGACTCCGTCTGCAATCCCGGCACCTCGGGAGGCCGAGGCTGGCAGATCACTCGCGGTTAGGAGCTGGAGACCAGCCCGGCCGACACATCGAAACCCCGTCTCCACCAAAAAAATACGAAAACCAGTCAGGCGTGGCGGCGCGCGCCTGCAATCGCAGGCACTTGGCAGGCTGAGGCAGGAGAATCAGGCAGGGAGGTTGCAGTGAGCTGAGATGGCAGCAGTACCATCCAGCTTCGGCTCGGCATCAGAGGGAGACCGTGGAAAGAGGGGAGAGGGGAGAGGGGAAAGGGGAGAGGGAGAGGGAGGAGGTTGGACTTCTAAGGCATTTGGATTGAGATACTAAGAGAGGAAGCTAGAGGAGAACTCAGGGACAGAGAAAAAGTTGGATGTGGCCACTGATTTTTCAAATAAAATCATTCACAAATAAATAATAAACTTCTGTCAGACTATGTATTCTGAGTTTTGGCTTGGAAAAGAGGACTACGGTATCTTTAAGGACTTCTCTTCTTTGGGTGCAGGGTCTGGTTTTGGTAAAGTTGTAAAAGGTTGTCTTTGGTCTTATTTTCAACCCCCTTAGCTGTACCTCTTCACCAGGTAAACATTTTTCCTGCCTGGAATTTTCCCAGTGACTCACAGAGTCCATCTTATATTCCATTGCTAAAGACCTTGTTTTCAACTGGTTGCAATTAAAGAAGCATAATGTATTATATCTCTTGAGAATGGCTGGGGGAGAATGGGGTGACTTTTTTAAGCTTCAAAAGCCATGAAGAGTCAAGCAATGCAGGCACTAGGGGTAATGTTTTTACAATGGGCTGAAGGTGGCAGGGTGCATTCTGATACCTCTCCAATTCACTCTATGAAGGCAGCTACCCACTGGACAGGCCTTTGTTACAAAGATTTCCTCCAGGACACAACAGCATTTTGATGGGACTAAGTATTAAAGCAGGCATATATTAGGAGGGTGGATAGCCTGTGCAAAAATTGTAAAAGTCAGATAGACCAGGGTCCAAATCCTAGCTATATCTTTTACTTGACAACCTCAGGAAAGGCTGTAGTGTTCTCTGGGTCTCAGTTTTCTCATGCATATAAAATGAGGATAAAAATATCTACCAAGGACTGTAAAGAATAAATACATGAACTAGCAGAGTGACTGGCATATGGTGAGTGATAAGAGATAGTTATAATTCACATGGATTAATAAATTTGAGAGAACCAAGATTAAGAGAATAAAAAGAGAAAATATTGGGGGGTGGAGGTAGCTCAGAGTATTCTAATTACCTGCATTGTTAAATCTCAAAACTTAAGAGCTAATGCAAATGACTTGGAGAAATAGTGTACCAATGTTCATCCACTTGAAGTCTTTCTGCTATGTGGCATATAGAAAGGGTGCCCACGTGTTCTTATATGCTTGCAACAGCTCCCATTTGCGCAATTATATAAGGCAACGCAGTCCTATTTTATGCCTGTTGTCATATTATAATTATGAATAATGATCTCTTTGAAAGTATTGAGATTTGAACAATGAATTTCACAGTCACCTACACATAGAGAATGTCTTTTTAGGCTCAGTGTGGTGGTTCATGCCCATAATCCCAGCACTGTGGGAGGGTGAGGCGGGCAGATTTCTTGAGGTCAGGAATTTGAGACCAGTCAGGCCAACATGGTGAAGCTCCATCTCTACTAAAAATACAAAAAGTTAGCTGGGTGTGTGGCGCATGTGGGAGGCTGAGGCAGGAGAATTGCTTGAACCCGGGAGGCGGAGGTTGCAGTGAGCCAAGATCATGCTGTTGCACTTCAGCCTGGGTGACAGAGTGAGACTCTGTCTCAAAAAAAAAAAAAAAAAAGGAAGTCTTTTTATTTTAATGGAACATTTTACTATTTACTAGTAGCTGCTGTTTTTTTTTTCTTAAATCTTAAAATTCTAGCTGTCCAGATCCCTGATATCCCCAAAGCCAGTAAATTCAATTTTGAAAATACCTGCTTCAAAATGCTTTCCATCACATACTTTTGTAGGGACACCTCCAGTTCAGGATCAGGCTTCAGCGTGCATGCAAGCCTCAGGAGGTCTAAGAAGGCAGAAGGAGGGTGCAGGCTCAGAGAGGGAAGTTTGGCTCTGCAGTGCTAGCGAGAGGAGGCTCCCAGTCCCTATTCTCTTGGGCAGTGGGCCTTCCTGTCCTTACAGTTGTCAGGAGACTCTGGGACACCTAGGGGCTGAAAGGGCCAGGGGAAATCCAAAGAGGAACTCTTAGAGGTTACAGGTTTCCCAAAATTCAGTCACATGTAGCTCAAAACCTTGTTCAAACTGACATGACACTTTGAGACTTAGGGAGATTTTCACTTCTGAACTTGGTTTAGAACTATAGCCACAGGAGATGGGAACAAACAAATGAGGGAATGACAAGAGAGGAGCATGGTGACAGAATGAAGGGGATGGTAGAGTTGAAAGGGCAGCAGGAATAACATTAAGAAGACTGGTTTCTGATCTCAGGCTTGATACCGCTTCACTGTGTGACCCTGGAGAAGTCACTTTGCTGCCCTGGTTGCCTCCTATTTCCTCACCTGGGAAAAGAGTAGTTGAGCTTCATGATCTCTATGGTTCCCTTCACTATAAAGATTGATAGTTTTATGCTCTAGGATAGACTGATAAGAGATGGTAGGAATGAGTTTGAGGGAGTCAAAAAATAAGGGAGACAAATGGCAAAGGGTTTTCAGCAGGGAAGAAAATGATAATGTGAAAAAAAATGTGTGTGTGTGTGTGTGTGTGTGTGTTTAATTTGGCTGGTCCTGATTTGTAGCCTTTATAATAAAACCATAACTGTAAGTGTAGCACTTTGCTGAGTTCTGTGAGTCATTTCAGTGAATTACTGAACCTGAGGGCATTAAGGAGATCCCCAGATTTGTAGGTAGTTGGTCAGAAGTGCCGGTGGTCTGGGGATCCCAGAGCCTGCAGCTAGTGTCTGAAGTTTGTAGAGGATTCAACCAATGAAATCCTGCACTAGCTCCAGGTGGTTATAACATCAGAGTTGCACTGCAGGCCGAGCATGGTGGCTCACACCTGTAATCCCAGCACTTTGGGAGGCCAAGGCAGGTGGATCACGAGGTCAAGAGATGGAGACCATCCTGGCCAACATGGGAAACCCCGTCTCTACTAAAAATACAAAAATTAGCTGGGTGTGGTGGCACGCATCTGTATTCCCAGCTACTCAGGAGGCTGAGGCAGGAGAATCGCTTGAACCCGGGAGGCAGAGGTTGCAGTGAGCCCATATCGCGCCAGTGCACTCCAACCTGGTGACAGAGCGAGACTCCATCTCAAAAAAAAAAAAAAAAAAAAAGGAATTGCATTGCAGTATTATGGTGCTCAAAGTAAGGCCTGAAGAAACCCTTTATAGAAGGTACCATTAAGACCCAGGAGATGGCATTAGTAAAGCTCAAGGAGTGGGTAATGTCATGAGGCTTTCTCCTTCATCTCTGGAGCTTCTGAGGTTCTTGGCCTTTCCTGATCAATGTTTGTACAGTCTCCCCACTCCCCACCCCACTGCCTATTGTGGCTTTGTAAAAGTACAGTCTTCTATTTGTAACATCTAAAATACTCCAGACCTGTACATAAGTGATGAGAAAGAATGATTCAAAGATGTTTCTGATGTTTCTCACTTGGATGGAGTTTCCAGGGAAGGGTAAGTAGCTAAAGTTCAGATACGTTAATATTAGATGCCTATTTGACATCCAGTGGAAGTCACCCACAGGTAGGGTATTTTGGTTGTTTTTTATGAATTCAGGACAAAAATCTGTCCTAGAATTCAGGACAAAAGACTGAAGTGAATTCTGGCAGTTAGGTCTGAGACTCGGGTGATATAAGCAACTTGCAGGACCTTGAGAGTGAGTGTCTGCTTAAGTTTTGTGATACAGTCTTCTCACTTGCCTCATCTTACTCATATGGAAGTTAAGCATGAATAAATGGTTCACTAAGAAGTGAGTAGAGAAGACTAGAAGGTCAAAGACAGATACCGGAAGTCACCAACATTTAAGACATGGGAAGGAAACTAAGCAAAGAGGACTGAAAACAGGTGATTTGAGAGGTTAAGGCAAAACTAGAAAAGAATAATACTTTTGAACCCAAGGAAAAAGGAGAAGGTAGTGTCCAAGAAAAGAGCATAAGCTATGGTCAACCATCTAGGATGAGGCCTGAGAAGAGGTCACCTGGTCTGGCAAATTAATGGTCCTTAGTGGCCTTGACATAAACAGTCTCAGTAGACAGCAGGGGACTAGCGTAGAAGCTAGGTGTCAGCGGTGCAAGACTGAAGAGCAGGTGAGCACAGACATCAAGGTGCTTGCAATCAATATTTATTGGATGAATAAATAAATAAGGGGACATGAGAGCAGGTATAAATACATTTACAGATTACTTTTCCTAGAAGTTTATTGGTGAAGGTTAGGAGGGGAAAGCAGCACGGAAAGAAGCTTTACTTTTTCTTTTATCCTAGGGGATACTTATTAATGTTTGATGGATGAGGGAAAGGAGTCAGTGCCTAGGGAGAGGTGGATGGTGTGGGGAGTGTCATACTTAGAATTGCTGTCCCGGAGAATGGGAAGTAGGTCCCTTTTGTGTGCTGGTAAGGACCAGGAGCTGTGTTGAGTAGCCCACCCACCAGTAATGAAGCTGTTGGCATTGATATAAGACCCTACTGACCACTGGTAGGGGCAAAGGCATTTTTCCATGGTGGGTACTTACTTTTGTGCTCACCAGAAGGATAATAATGCATGAAGGTCATACACTTTGTGAAAAATTCATCAAAATTAAAATTAGGGGGTGGTTTTAAGAAGTTAACCTAAATAAAAGCAAATGAGAAGTTTTCAGTTATTCTGAGAACTGTTTAATCCTTTGAAGTGTAATTTCTTAGCAGAAAGTCAGAGAGTATGCTTTTGACTGAACAGTGATTGGCACACTTAAACACCAAAACTCTTTGATTTGTAAAATTGAAATTTTAAACTGAAAATCTAAAAAATATTTCCAATTACAGTGTTCACTCACATCTCAATGTTTGGTATATGTACAGAGAGGGTCATTCCAAGGGGGACTAATCTTATACTTTTCTGCCCTTAGAACTTTTTCCTGCTTTTTTTCCTTCATAACATTTTAATTCAAATAAAACCTGGTTAAACTGCACACCATTTCTTCCTTATAAGTGTTAAAGGACGGGGGCTGATGGCCAAAAAGGAATTAGGAGCATCACCAGTCATAAGACATCAAGATCATGAGACACATGTGATGACACACTGAGGATGGCACAACCTCATTTTTGTGATATTCTTGGTTAAAAAAAAAAAAAAAGCATCAACTTGGTCCAATAAAGCGAAAACATCAGGCCTGTAATCCCAGCACTTTGGGAGGCTGAGGTGGGCAGATTGCTTGAGCTCAGGAGTTCGAGACCAGCCTGGGTAACAATGGTGAAATCCTGTCTCTACCAAAAATACAAAAAAAAAAAAAAAAATTAGCCAGACGTAGTGGCACATGTCTGTGGTCCCAGTTACTCAGGAGGCTGTGGTGGGAGAATCGCTTGAGACTGGGAGTTAGAGGTTGAAGTGAGCTGAGATCATGCCACTGCACTCCCCACTGGGTGACAGAGTAAGATTCCATCTCAAAAAAAAAATATATATATATATAGAGAGAGAGAGAGAGAGAGAGAAAACATCAGGCAAAACTAAACAGAGATATGTTTGACAAAATAACTGACAACTCTCAAGTGTCAAGGTCATAAAAGACAAGGAAAGACTGAAGTGCTGTTACAGACTGCAGGAGACTACTCAAAAATATCAACAAAATGCAATGTGAGATCATGCATACAGTCCTGGAACATTCCACTAAGTGGACCACAGTGGGAAAACTGGTGACATTCAAATAAGGTCTTTAACTAGTGCATAGTATTGTACCAATGTTAATTTCCTGGTTTTGACTATTGCAGTCTTGTTATGAAAGATGTTAACATTAGGGGAAGGTAGGTGAGGGATATATGGAAACTCTGTATTATTTTTTCAACTTTTCTGTAAGTCTAACATGAATTCAAAGTTAAAACAATTTTTAAAGGTATCAAGAATGATTGAAGAGAGGCTGGGCGTGGTGGCTTACACCTATAATCCCAGCACTTTGGGAGGCTGAGGTGGGTGGATCACGAAGTCAGGAGTTCAAGACCAGCCTGGCCAAGATGGTGAAACCCCGTCTCTACTAAAAATACAAAAAATTAGCTGGGCGTGGTAGCGGGCACCTGTAATTCCAGCGACTCAGAAGGTTGAGGCAGGGAATTGCTTGAACCCGGGAGGCGGAGGTTGCAGTGAGCCAAGATCACGCCATTGCACTCTAGCCTGGGCAACAGAGCGAGACTCCGTTTTTTTTTTTTTTTTAAAGAATGATTGAAGAGCATGGGAATGGGCTATTGCTTTAGCCAGCTAGGCCATGCAGGCTGGATATGTCTTGCTGGAAGAGTGAGGAGTGGGTGGTGGTGGTGAGGGTTGTAGGCTGATGCATGAGTGTGGGAGTGCTTCCTATCTTGACCAGCATCTGCAAGGATTCTCTGTCTTTTCTTTCTTTCTGCCGCGTAGTCCCATTCCTTTGGCTCATCTAGCAGCACACCTTTCTTCCACTTTCATACCCTCAAAGCACAGCTTTTTTAATTGTCCATATCCCAGGGACAGTTCTGCTTATAGTCAATCTGCAACTTAACCACAATGTTTTCTACTAGGCAGAGCCACAGGAAGAGAAGTCTCTCTTCTATCACTGAACTTCGCCGCACTTGCTCAACTCCAACCTTTACCCTCAGTGATCCCTCATCCTGGGTTAGGAGAGGGTGTTGCGTAAAGAAAGTGAGGGTCAATGACAGCCTTTAAAACTATTCCCCTCTGCTCCTGGATGAACCGGCAGACCCTTCTGGTTCCTTAAGCAAGGTCGCTAGCCCCTCAAAAGGCCTCAATCCCCAAATTCCATATCCTCAGTTACCCATAAAGAAGCCTAATCATTTCCTCCTCAAGCTCACCAGCCTGGGCTCCTCCCAGAGGAGCTGCCCTGGACTAAAGCCTCTGTAGCCTAACCCAGACTGACCCCCTCCCAATCTCCAGCCCAGGAGCTTTATGAAACCAGCGTGCCCAGTGACTCTTCTGGCAGGGGGCCTCTGTTACAGGCTGGCAGAACTTTCTGTAAGTAGCAGCATCACACCCACCTTAACTGCTCTCTGATCTGGAACACTCTCAATTTCAATCATGCTCCGGTCACAGAGCTGCCAGCAGTTTGGTGACAGAATAACATCATTCATCTGAGCCATGTTCTGTGCAAGGCGCACATCGTCCACTGCCTGACCAATCACCAGAAAGTGGCTGTGTGTTTCATCTCCAAAGACCAACATGCTGATGTGGCCAGCAGCCAGTCCTGGCAAGAAGGCAAGAAATAGGTTTGCACAAGAAGTTCTGGATTATTTCCCAGCAGCACAGGTTTTTGGAAAAACCATAATCTTGGTGGGACTATACTATCTCAGAGCAAAATCTCACTTCTAAAACTTTACATAGGAATTATGGCATATCTCTTTTGGGCTCGGGCCTTCCAAAGCTCCCCTTCTTCCAAAGCTAGAAAGTTCTACCACTAAATTTTGCCTGTCTGTAACATTATCTCACTACATGGTCCTACCAGTCCCCAAAGTTATTTTTACCTTTTCTTCAATTATGTATACTTAAGGGCAACAGGGAATACCTTTAATAATTCTTATTTTGGGAGAATTTGCATTTTAGCAGAGATTGAAGCTGTAACTAAAAATAATCCCTTAGGGTTGAATTTTAGACAACAAAGGGTGGGGGAAAGGAAGTATGCATTTGACAGTTACACATCCCATCCCAACAACCGTTTCTCTCATTGTTTTTAAGTTGGTGAATGAAAGTTTTGGAACCTAAGTGACAGAAGAAGATATTGTATAATATGACATGTACACAAAATATATGTATAAATGAACTGTAAGTGACACACATTTCTTTCAAATGACTGTAATACAATCAACGTTTATTTTTTATCTTCGCTCTCTGCTATACTGATTTGTCAGGGCTGATTCCCCCCTGATTCTACATACAGTTTGTTTTCTATCTGAAACACACTGATGTTTGGACTTACTCTAAAAAAAGGTGCTGGGACCCACCTCACTAACAGCCAATCAGCATGCAAGAGGGGGCTGGGTTCCCATCATTCTCAAGAAGGATAACACATCAGACTCCTTGGGTACTAACTTAGAAAAAATATTCAGTATTACAATAACTTTGATTTTTTTTTCAACAAAATATTTAACTTATTTGGGCTTTTTTTTTTGAGATGGAGTTTCACGCTTGTTGCCCAGGCTGGAGTGCAATGGCGCCATCTCGGCTCACTGCAACCTCCGCCTCCTGGGTTCAAGCAATTCTCCTGCCTCAGCCTCCCAAGTAGCTGAGATTACAGGCACCCGCCATCACGCCTGGCTAATTTTTGTATTTTAGTAGAGACGGGGTTTCACCATGTTGGTCAGGCTGGTCTCAAATTCCTGACCTCAGGTGATCCACCCACCTTGGCCTCCCAAAGTGCTGGGATTACAGGTGTGAGCCACTGCACCTAGCCTTATTTGGAAATTTTTAACAACATCAAAAGCGGGCATAGGTTAAAGAAGGCTAAGAAACAGTTAATTGTATAACTGCTGATGATCCTATCAGGTATGACATGTGAGAATTCTAAGTTTTGCAAAGTTTAGTTAGGAGGAAGCTAACACCAACAGCACCAACCATAACTCTGTTACTCATTACTTATACCTCTCAGAATCTCATTTTTCATCTATGAAATGGATACAATGATGCCTGTATCTCAGGACTGTCATATAGTGTGTGTAATGTTTGCACATGCATAGTGTGTAATGTCTGCAATGTAATAAGGAAATATGTGTGACTATTACTATATTATATGTATAACTTTAAGAAGCCTTGTGTAAAGCTGGAGCTGTGTTGCAGGCTGACCTGTTAAGTTTTCCTACACCTCATTCTTATGAGGTAGTGGGTGACCAGTCTCATGTCGTTGCTGAAACTATGTAATGGCAAGCTAGTCTATTTTGTTTTATACTGCACAACCTTGACAAGCAGCAAGATGGAATAATAATAACAGCAGTAGCAGTCATAAAGACTATTTTATTGGGTGGTTCCTATGCATTAACTACCATACCAACTAATTTACTTTTTGTAATAGCTTATTAGGTAGATACTATGATTAACCCAAATTCTCTCAACTGGTATGTGAGGAAGCCAAAATTCACATTCTGATTGTCCTGATGCCAAAGTTCAGGGCATCATGGGGCTGAGCCACCATGTTCTACTACTTCTCTTTGGGAGAGAGAGATGCCCCAGGAGTCAAGACCCTATCCCAGCTGCCGTAGGATTTATTCCTTCTCAAATTCTTACCTATCTTGACTCGGATGTCTAGGCCTTCTTCCCACTCCTGGGTCTCAAACAATCCATGGATCTCCAGGCTACATTTAATTACCACTGTGATAATGTTTTTCAGCTGCTTTCGCTCCACCCTCCACAGGGCTAGCAGTGCATCACCTTCAGAGAGAGACATGCGGCGGGCTTTTGACCTGCCCTGGGGATCAATCTATTTTGTATGAGATCTGTATAGAAACTTAGTCATCAAGCATTCCTCAGCCTATCTCCTGGCCACTCCCTTCTCTAGGATGCCTCCTTTGTCCCCAACACAGAAGCACAGGCACCTCAGCACTCCTTTCTTACCCCTCCTATCTTAGTAAGCCCCCATACCTGCAAATTTCAGGATGTCTCCTCCAAAAATCAACACTTCTGAGAAAAAAAAAAAAAACAAATTAAATCAAACCCTGATTCCTTAAAGGTAGTAAAAAAAAAAAATCATTCTTTCTTAGTGGAATAGAAACTAGATCAAAAGAACAGTGATTCAGAGAATAGGCTTATACTAAAGATCTCATCCCAGACAAGCCACTTAACCCATTTGAGTCTGTTTCCTCAAGTGGAGAATGAGTATGTGGAACCAGTTTACATCTATGCTCCATTTCTGTGAATGGGGAAAGACAGGAGAAAGGCAGCTAGGGTTTCTGATGAGGTCTGAAGACAGCTGCCCTCCTCCCACGATAATGGAATGCTTTTAATTAATTTATTGATCAATATATGTTACAGGCTGGGGCTTGTGTAAGCATGGGTGGGTGGATGAATGACAGGACTCCACAAAAACTAGGAGTCAGGGAATGGGAAAATCACAACCATAGTCACTTGCATTTTTGGTTATTACCAACTTTGTATTTTGTTTATTTAGACGGTATGGCATAAATGGCCATTCTCTCTTTTAGTTACGCATCATCATGGATTGGTTAAGCACCTGTTGTGCCAAGTCAGATGCAGAAAGGAATCAACCATAGTTCCTGCTTTTATGAAGCATTAAATTTTGTCTAGTGGGTAACATCAAGATATTACTAAGGAACTCAGAGTCTGATAAAACACTAGGCCAGGAGTTCACCATAACAGAGTAAACCGTTGTCTTCATGAATAGTTTGAATTAACAATGCAAACAAGATGGCAGGCAGAGGTTGACAAGGGGACTAAAGTTTTCAGTTCACTCTAAGTGCTTCAGCATCCATCATTAGGAGACAAATTATTGAGAAGCTAATTATAAATCATTTATCTACTCATACAACAATCTCTTAATGACTGTCTTTGGGTTTTATAGATGCTGGCTTTTAAAAATACTTGGATAGGCCAGGCGTGGTGGCTTACGCCTATAATCCCAGCACTTTGGGAGGCTGAGGTGGGAGGATCACCTGAGGTCAGGAGTTAGAGACCAGCCTGGCCAACATGGTAAAACCCTATCTCTACTGAAAAAAATACAAAATTGCTGGGCATGGTAGCGCACGCCTGTAACCCCAGCTACGTGTGTGGCTGAGGCAGGAGAATCGCTTGAACCTGGGAGGCAGAGGCTGCAGTGAGCTGAGATCGTGCCACTGCACTCCAGCCTGGGAGACAGAGTGAGACTCTGACTCAAAAAAAAAAATTAATAAATAAAAATAGCCGGGCACCCTGGCTCTCACCTGTAATCCCAGCACTTTGGGGGGCTGAGGCAGGTGGATCACTTGAGGTCAGGAGTTTGAGACCAGCCTGGCCAACATGGTGAGACCCCATCTCTACTAAAAATACAACAATTAGACGGGTGTGGGGGCGGGCGCCTGTAATCCTAGCTACTGGGGAGGCTGAGACATGAGAATTGCTTGAACCCAGGAGGCGAAGGTTGCAGTGAGCCAAGATTGTGCCACTGCACTCCAGCCTGGGCGACAGAGCAAGACTCTGTCTCTAAATAAATAAATATAAATAAATATAAATACTTGGATATATAATATAACTAAAAGTATTACTACTACAGTTCTTTTAAAAGCAGTCTATAATTCAGCCCTCTAACACAAAACATCCCTTCCCTCAAATAGTCTGTATTAGTGAGGTTTGATTATATTTATTTCTTCAGTTATACTATATCATATTTCAAAAAAGACTGGTTTTATACACATTTCATGCGGAAGAGAAGGAGTGCTAAGCAATTGTACTCTATCAGGTTATAATTGACAACTACGGAAAAAACAATGAATTGAAATATTCTCAAGCCAGAAACCTATGGGAACACTTACTCTCCACTATTGCACTTATGTGGTAGTTGAGGATCTCCACCAACTGCTCAGCCCCTCTGTCCATGTACATGGCACTGCTGAACTTCTCAGTCATTGCAGTAAAACCTGGAATAAATGTGCAGCTGGTTTCCTTGGCTGCTTGGGGGAATCAAACAGAGCCAGAAGAGGACTACCCTGGAAGGCAGTGGGCCTCAGCTTTTTTTTTTTTTTTTTTTGAGACAGAGTCTTGCTCTGTAGCCCAGGCTGGAGGGCAATGGTGTGATCTCAGCTCACTGCAACCTCCGCCTCCCGGGTTCAAGCAATTCTCCTGCCTCAGCCTCCCGAGCAGCTGGGACTATAGGCGAGCGCCACCATGCCAGGCTCATTTTTGTATTTTTAGTACAGATGGGGTTTCACCATGTTAGCCAGGATGGTCTCGAACTCCTGACCTTGTGATCTGCCCTCCTCGGCCTCCAAAAGTGTTGGGATTGCAGGCATGAGCCACCGTGCCCGGCGGCCTCAGCTTTTAAAAACAGGCAGAGTTTCTTCTTAAGGATCTTTGTGGCTGGTCAAGTGTCAGACATGCAGCCTCCTCTAGCTATTATTTTAGGGGTCAGGAAAAGGCTCCAGATATTTCTTTCTTCCAAATTCTCAACTGTACAGTGATAACTGCAACTTCTTTAACTGGGAATAAAATTTTCATTCCGTGGCAACAAAAACACACACATTTCAAACACTTCTGAAGAGGTGGCAAGTTTATTAGTAAGATGTAAACATCATCTAGGGAGATCATTTCCTGAGGTCAATTTTGACTGGGATGTGTATGGGGCTTGGGGCTGGAGAGGATGAGTCAGTGAAGTTGGGGCAGAGATACTGGAGCAAAGAATGGGACTTGAGCATGTTAAAGATATGCCTATGACTGGCAGTCCTGAGTAAGGGAGGATGAGAGAGAGCCAGGGCCACAAGCTATTTCCTCCCTCTTGTGTTCTCAGTGGAGCACATCTGCTGTGACAGCCCAAGGGCTCCAGAATGGCCTCCCCACTCTGCAATCAAGCTCTGCATGTGAATTCCCACACGAGCCTGTTGCTCATCCACATTAAACAAACATCCCTTTTGCACTTGCCTGAAATATCAACAAACATCAGGACTCCGTCAAAATAATCTATAAAGGGTCGCTCTGGGGAGAAATGTCCATAGACAATGAGGTCTGGTAAATGAGCTGCTATTCTGACTATGGGCCAGTCCTGGAATTCTTCTTTTGGAGTGTTCATGTTCAAGACAAATGTTCAGGATTTTATGGTGACAGGAAGCAGTCTCCAAATAGGTCTTCTAAAAAGAAAATTGAAATAGAGGAAATCTGATATATTCATTTGCTCATTTTCCTATTGCTCTTTCTCCATTTGTTTTGTTCTAACCTGCGGCCTGCTTATAGTGGTGAAAATGCCAGAGTTGTTGAGCCACACTTCAAAAGGGCCAATTTCTATACAGAGGAAGAACCCTCCCACCCTGAACAGCTGTTGCATAAGTGAGCTCCATTACAAAGAGGCTGGGGTGAAAGAGGGTAGCTGAACGGCTCAACTCATTTGCAGGAAGGGGTAGGCCCTCGCAGGGCAAGTCCAGTTGTAGTGGGCTGTTAAGCTCTATTCACTCAGGCCAGACTTCTTTTTCTTCTGTCCTCATGTTTCCTTTTACCCTCTCTCTACCTTGGTCTTTTACTTTTTTCTCTCTTTAAAAAAAAAAAAGTGTAGATGTGATTCGTGTGTGAGTGTATTTATATGTAAGTGAGTATTAGAGTTTTGTATATAGGCAAGAGATTAAGACTATAAAGGTATAATGTTAAATAAATGGAAGAAAAGAGTTCAGAAATGTGTGTGTGTGTGTGTGTATGTGTGTGTGTGTGTGTGTGTGTGTGTGTGTATGTGTGTGTGTGTGTGTGTGTGTGTGTGTGTGGCAGCTGGAAAGATGGAAGACCTTAAGCTGTAAATGGAAGGAAATGCTGAAATTTCAATTTGTTGCCCAGTTAGTTCTGAGAAAACTAGGATTTCCTAAGGCCTTCCTGTAGCTGCTGGGGCAGATTAAATGCTCATGCCTAAATGTTGTAAAAATCATGCTCTACCAGCCTGAACAGTAAAAGCAAACACCCTTTACTTTTTCAGAGCAATCCAAGTTACTGGAATAGGTTATACAGAAAATATAAGAGGATTTGTTTTTTTAAGAAAAGGAACTGTTATTTTTGGTTTAATTCTGACCAGCAGAGAGGAACTTGTTAGTAGGTCATATTGGGATATATTAGAGTATTAGAGGAAAAAATTGAGACAGTCGCTTATATCCCTTAGATTTAAGGGGAAGTATTTAAAAAATAACTCAGGGAAAAATATTTGTACATTTAACAGACAAACTTTAAAATGTATATAGTATACATTTAAAAATGTATTTAGTATTCTAAAAAATGAGTGCTAAATGTTACATATTGGATAACCTTTAAAAGGAAAAGTCCTGGCAAACTCAAATGTTAAGAAGTGAACAAAAGAAAGAAACATATAACTAAGGTTTAAAAAAAAAAGGGTAGCATTAAAAATGCAGCAAAAGACCACAGCATGTGCCAGGAACAGTCAATAGATAAAATTAAATCAAATAAATAACTTCAGATAGTAAATTTGGTGCTTTATGAACTTTTAAGAAGGGTGTGAGATGCTAGGTGCAGTGGTTTGTGCCTATAATCCCAGCACTTTGGAAGGCCTACACAGGAGTATTGCTTGAGCCCGAGTTCGAGACCAGCTTGGGCAACATAGTGAAATCCCATCTCTCCAAAAAAAAAAAAAAAAAAATTGCTGGCTGTGGTGGCATGCACCTGTAGTCCCAGCTATTCAGGAGGCTGAGGTGGGAGGATGGCTTGAGCCCAGGAGGTCAAGGCTGCAAGGAGCTGAGATCGTGTCACTGCACTCTATCCTAGGTGACAGAGTGAGACTCCATCTCTAAAATAATAATAATGATAATAAAAAGAAAGGTACAAGAAAATTGAATGTCCAGAATGAAAGACTTACAAAAAATGCTAAAGTTAAGAAAACCTAGAGAGATTTTTAAAGGCTTTGTTGAAAACAAGGTAATTAATAAAAGAGGAATAAGGACGAAGCTTAAGTATGGTGTACCATACAACTTTTCTTTTGTTTCTACCTTCTCCACCATGGAGGATTGAAAAGTATAACAAGCATTGCTAAGAAAGAATTGAAATTCAAGATAAGTAGTGCTAAAGCACACAGTCATTTTAAATAAATTCTAGCTAGTCCCAGACAACATATATCTACAGATACTGAAAGAACTGACAGGTGTAATGTCAGTAATCTCAAAAAACCATGGAGAACAAGAGATGGGCTGGAATACCATAGATGGGCACATTCTTTTTTGAATTTCAAAAGATGAGGCTACACATGGATCCCAGAAAACACAGACCAGTAAACATAATGTATTTGTTGAGATAATACAGGTTATGTTTCATTATCAAATAACTTTGAAATCTCAATGGCTTGAAATAACAAAGGCTTATTTCTTGTTCATTTCTTGCTCATACTACATGTCCCTTGTGGGTTGTATGGGGTTCTCCTCTGTTTTTGCCTTCACTTTGGGACCCAAACTGGAATATTCTGGTTGTCAAGGTAGTGGGAAAGAGGATGTAGTGGAGTATACTCATTCTACTCCCAGAAGTGACGTATTTCACTTTTACTCATGGCATTGACCAAAGCAAATTACATGACCATGCCTAGTTTCAAGTAGACAGGGAAGTGCACTCCTACCATGTGCACAATAGGAAAGAGAGTTGGAATATTTGGGAGCAGCCTCAATGGTTATTTAGATTAGCAAGAGGTGATTAAAAGGAGTCAAATGGATTCAGAGCCAAGAGCAAGCCAACATTATTTCCTATTTTGGAAGAGTTATTAAACTTTTAAATCAAGAGACTGCTATAGACAATGTATATATTGACTTTAAGGCATTTGGCCAAATTTCTCATATCCTTGTGAGTAAAATATACAAAATTATAGGAATAAAGAAAATATAATTGGCTGGTTAGCAATCACACCTAATGGAAATTGATTAGTATTCTGGTGTCAACTCAGAGGTAAGCCTCCATGGGCACGATAGAAGACTTTGATAAAGATATAATTGGAAGTACGGCCATTATGGAAAATAATATGCAGGTTCCTAAAAAATTAAAAATAGAACTACCATATGATCTAACAATCCCACATCTGGGTATATACCCAAAGGAATTGAAATGAGTATCCCTGCACTCCCATGTTTATTTCAGCACTATTCACAATAGCCAAGATATGGAACCAACCTAAGTGTTCATCAACATATGAATGGATAAAGAAAACATTGGATAATGTATACAATGGAGTACTATTCAGCTGTAAAACAGAAGGAAATTCTTTCTTGTATGATAGTGTGGATGAACCTGGAGGGCCTTATGTTAAGTGAAATAAGCCGGCCACAGAAAGACAAAAATATTGAATGATCTCACTTATATATGGAATCTAAAAAAGTCAAAATCATAGAAGCAGAGTAGAATGGTGGTGCCTGAGGCTGGGGTTGGGTGGGGGGAATGAGATGTTGGTGGCTGAAGGATACAAAGTTTCAATTAGACCCAATGAAAAAGTACTGGAGATCTAACCTAGAGCAAGGTGAATACAGTTAATAAAGTATTATATACTTCAAAATGGCTAAGAGAGTAGATCTTAACTGTTCTCACCACACAAAAATGTTAAGTATGTGAGATGATACGTTAATTACCTTGATTTAATTATTTCATAATGTATACATATATTAAAACATCACATTGTACACCATAAATATGTACACTTTTTGTCATTTTTGCATTAATAAAGCTGAGGGAAAATAAAATTTGAAAATATAGTGAGAGAACTAATGCACTGATGACAGAGCTAGGATTTTAATATATCTTAATCAACCAAAATAATGAAATTTCAAAAGAATAAGTGCGAAGTGCTGTGTTTAGAGTTTTTAACAAAATAAAATGCATAAGCACGAGGAGCTAAAAAACTAGATTTACTGCAAATTAATGCTATCTTTTAAAAAACTTTTATTGAAGCATAACATACATGTAGGAAAATGTACAAATCATAAGTGTATAGCTTGAATTACTCTAAGGCGAGCAAATCCGTGTAATACCCATTCATAGCAAGAAGGAAAACATTACCAGCTTTCCAGAAGTTTTTCTCATGCCACCTTCAAGTCACTACCCTTCTCTTTTCCCTGAAGGTAACCTTTCTTATTTCTAACAACATAGATCACCTTTGCCAGTTTTCGAACTTTATATAAATGAAATCATACTACATATTTTGTGTTTGTGATATTCATCCATGTTGTTGTATATCAATAATTGTTCATTTTCAATGCTATATAGTATTCCATCACCTGATGGAATATACCACAAAACATTTATCCACTATACTATTGACCTGTGGGTTGTTCCCACTTTTAGACCATTATGAATAATGGTGCTAAGAACATTCTTATTCATGTGTTTTGGTGAAAAGATGTATGCATTTCTCTTGGGTATATACACAGGAGTGGAATTGCTGGGTCATAGGGTATACACATGTTAAACTTTAGTACAGGCTTGTCCAAGCTATGGCCTGTGGGCCACATGTGGTCCAGGATGGCTTTGAATGCAGCCCAACACAAATTTGTAAACTTTCTTAAAACATTATGAGATTTTTTTGTGATTTTTTTTTCTTAGCTCATCAGCTATCATTATTGTTAGTATTATTTTATGTGTGGCCCAAGATGATTCTTCCTCTTCCAATTGTGCCCCAGGGAAGCCGAAAGATTGGATACCCCTGCTTGAGTAGATCTTGCTAAACAGCTTTCCAAAGTGATGGTACCAACTTACACTCCCTCAGGCAAGGTAAGACAGTTCAGTTGCTACGTATCTCAGCCAACACTTATTTTGTCAGTCTTTTCAACTTTTAGTCATCTTGCTAGGTAAGTGGTGGTGAGGAGACAGGCCATTTCTCTTACTGTCTCCTGTCTCTGAAGAGAAGGAGGAAGTAAAAGCTGAAAAACACAGGAATGAAGTCAGTGGCAAGACCAGCCGGTGCCACTGATGACCAGGTCTGAGGTTAAAAGATTAACCCCCCATTCTAACCACATGTGCTATCTACAGATCTCAATCTATTATGACCCTTTCACGTGGAACCCCTCACAGCTGTAAGCCCTTAAAAGGGCCAGGAACTGTTTCTTTGGGGACCTCAGTTCTCGAGATGCAAGTCTGCCAATGCTGCCAGCCGAATAAAGCCTCTTCCTTCTTTAACCCGGGTGTCTAAGGGGTTTTGTCTGTGGCTCGTCCTGCTACAATGGTATCTGTGGTTTTGTGTTTCCTTGTTGGTACTAAGGAGATTAAGCACCTTTTCATATGTTAATTAGCTATTTGGATGCAATGCAATTTTAAGATACATAAAAGTGTTCAAATCTAATCCAGAGGACTGAAGTTCATTGACCTCTTTAAAATTCATTGACTCTGGAATGTGAGGAATGATGGGAGAGACTGGAAATAAGTCAGAAAATTATGACATTTTGGTTAAAATGGTAGTTGTCTTCAAATATTTGGGCTGAACTGTGAAAGTTGTGGGGTAAGTGGTGGACGTGGGCTAAGTGGGGGACATGGGTGTGTATGCAAGGTGTAATGTGGGACCCTGCAATCAAAGAACAACTTCCCTACCTTCTCCTTGAGGTAGAAATTTGGTTTGGGTTAGCAAGATTAAAGTTCACGGGAAGTATGCAGTGGGAAAGGAAAGTTGGTGTGTTTTTCTTCAGTGGAGGGAGCTAGTTATCAAAGAATAAGTGACTGTAAACAGTATGTTCTGTAGGCATGGGTGCTCTGAAGTGGCTTCCACAGATGTGCTGAGTAGCCAGAGAACTAAGATAGGACTGAGCAGAACTGAGCAGGGCGTAGCTCTATTCTTCCCTCTCCTGCCCCCAGTTCACTGGCTCAACTTTGATTTCTTTAGCTACCAAACTTGTAAGATTGAAAGACTGAGCTAATGAAAACAGAGGATGCTCAGTTAAATTTGAATTTTAAATAAACAATTTTTTAGTATAAATATATTCCAAACATTGCATTCTTTCTAGCAGCCCTACTATCAGCCCCTTCAATCTTGGCAATACCACACTCTCCTCACATGCATAGTATAGACTGTTTTGCTAAAGTTGTTAACACTGGATGGAAAGTGGGTTAGGTTTATTCTTTGTTGCTCAGGATCAACTAGGATCAATGACTGGCAATCACCGAAGGACAAATATAAACAATGTAAGAATGAATGTTCAAACTGGGCAGTTTTAGGAAGTGTTGAATAGCTATCTACCTGTGAGGGTAGAGGTATAAAAAGTAAAGTAGAGGTTCCTCTTCAAAGACTTTCCTCCCCGTCTAATTAGGAATAAATAGTAACTTCTCTTAAAAGCAAAATTTATTCAAAGACCTGTGCTAACATTCTTAAATATCTGCTAGCCATAATAAAGAAATCAATGTACTTTATGTTCTTGGCTCCCACAATGTAGCCTAAATATTTGCCCTGGCATGCTTATACTGGTCCAAGCAAGCATTAGGTCATAGCCTGTTCCTCTTCCTTATTTAAAAGTATTTTTACTTTTCTCAGCATTCCACAAGTTACTTCCTCCTTCTTTTGTTCTCCTCTACCTTTGCCTCTTTTAAAAGGTTCTAAGTTGCTAGCCGATCGGGACAAATACAGAATGTGAGGTCCCGTTCCGGCCAATGGGCAGTAGGGTGAACATGTCAGGTTATAAATGACCCCGTCTCCTTTGTTCAGTGTACTCTCGTGGCAAAACTGCTGGCGAGTATACCCTCTCTGCAGGAAGTAAAAATGCCCTTACTAAACAAATATATGTTCAAGTGCTATTTCTTTATGGCATTGGAGAACAAGCGTTTCAAACAGAGGTGATTTTAGTCAGTGTAGAGATGAATTAGATGATTGTTAAGATTCTATTGTTTTAGTTAAGGTGATGTGAATGAACTTGGACAGATTTTTCTGTTTATGATGACCAAACAAGGAAAGTACATGCATTTTGAGATTAAGATGGCATATGTAGATGTGAAACTAAAAGAAGAAAATGATAGGTTTAAAAGGCAGGGAGATCTAAAATGAATATCTGGGAGTTTCTTATGAACACCCATAAAAGACAATAGAAATTTTCTATTTTTGAAGATATAGTTTTCTGCTTTAAGTTCTGCAACATCACAAAATGATTAGTGATAGCTGTATTTACCTTTCTACAGGCACATACCACATTGTAATTATAATTTATTATGACCTTTTTATGTGAAGCATTCTATTGTAGGAGTTATTAAGAAATTATTTTAGGCAGATAGAGAGGAAAAGGGGTCCTTGGGAAATTTTCATTTTTTAAAGCATCTCCAGAAAATTTCTTGTAAAGTCTTGGCTCTTAGAGCCAGGCCGGCAACCTTTGATAAGCAAATGAAGGCCATTAGAAACAGGGCCCACCCAACATGGCGATTCCGGAGACCTTCTTTCCCTTGCCCCACATGTTCCTGGCAACATGGCCACCTCCACATACTCCCACGTGTGTAGAACATCATGGCACCCTGCATTTGCATATTAAAAGGCTAGGGTGTGAGGGCTAGCTTTTTCAAGGGCTTTGTGAATGACATGCCTGGTCAAACCAATCCCCTGAACCCTATGCAAATCAGACATTGCCTCCTCCAGCCTCTGTAATATATACCTAGCTGACGTCCACCCCACTGGGGGTTCCCTCTCTCGGAGCACCCCTCCCTCTGTCTCTGTATGGGGGAGCTTCTTCCCTCTTTCCTCTTCCTTCTTGCCTATTAAACTCTCCGATCCTTAAAATCACTCCACATGTGTCTGTGTCATTTTATCTAAACCGGGATGAGGACTAAGAACCTTGGTGTTCCTCCACTCATCGGAGCCGTATCAATTCTACATAGGTTGCCTCATTTAATCATCCAAACAGCGCTATGAAGTAGACCTGATTTCTATAGATATGAAAACTGAAGCACAGAGGTATTAACTTGCTCTGGGTTATAAAGCTGGAATATCCAGGTCTGTGGGACTTGAAAGTCTCTGTCGTTTCTACTATATCATGCTATATCCCATTTGTATACGCTTTATAGCACTTTGGGGATGTATATGACCTAGACAAAAGATGTAGGTTTAATTTAAGAGCACTTTCAATGCATGTTGATGGTACCCTTATCAACTGTTCAGCCAATTCTATCACATCAAGAATAGAGCATGAACAGCATGGGTACTGACAAAGCACGGAAGCACCTTGGAATGAGAAATGAGGATACCTGAGTCAAAAGGCAAGCAGGCGAATGAGGCCCGAAAGATAAACCAAGAAGGATTCCTGAATGCGGAATGTGAGTAAAGAAAACTCAGTAGTACCCAAAAATGAAAAGAGAAATTAGGGTTCGATTATATTCATCAGTTTCTCTAAATCTCTCCTCTAGAATTTCCTAATAGATTTTATACTCAACTTTTCACCTACATGTAAAGTCAGGTTTCACAAGGGTCCAAAGAGGGAGATACTCTGAACTTAAAGGCACAGTGTTACCTGTCATGAAAGCTTGCTTGCCTACTCGAGCCATGGTAATTTTTCTTCTGAGCTATTGGGGCTCTTAATGTCTACACTTAAGTGGCTTATTTCCCATACAAATATCCTTGATTATCTTTTGAATTGCTTCTATTTTGTCTTCATCTGAATTGTAAGCTCCCCGTTTGGAACCATCTTCTACATATCTTTGTTTACTCGACAGCACCTTGCCAGAGCCCCCTTCAAGAGGTAGGCACTTGGTAGTTGTTGACTGATAAAAAGGAGGATATCACGTGAGAAACTGCAGAAAAGAGGCAAATAAAGAAAGTAAGCTAGAAAGACAGAGCATGAGGTTGAGAAGGTGAGGCAATATTTAAGCCTTCAAGCTTCTAAGCTCATGTAAGGGACTGACACAGAGGTATACACAAACTTGAACCCTGACTTCTAGCCCCAGGCTTCCCACTCCTCTGCACTGCAATAGCTGTCTTCTTTCCTGACGGTCGCCCTCATCTTCAGCTCTACAATCAATCTTTCTGCTGAGACTCTTACTTCCACATACCTCCACTTCATCCAGGGCTGAGGAGAAGCCAGACCTCAGTTAGGGACTAGGTCTTTTAAGACTGCAGAAGACAGGAGAGGAGGCCGGGTGACATTATTCTGAAGACAGCTGAAGTGCCATGTCTGTCTATAGCTGACCCATAAAATGACAGTTTTGTCTAAAAGCCGTTTTCCAGGCCACACCCTCATCAGTAGCTCATTGTTCCGTGGGCACCGACCATGTTTCTGATTGGGTGGCACTGCCGTCCCCTCCCCCACCAACCTGAGTGGCCTACTACTGTACAAGGAAGGACTGGCTGTTTCAGGTTCTCTTATCCGCACATTTGAGGCAAGGGTCAGGGGAGACTGACATGACCCCAGAGTAGTTTACACAATTCTTCCCTTGGCCATGTGGAGGATGGTTGAAATTAGGCAATAGTTGGTAGGTGATCATCAGAAGTATCTCCAGAGCAAGCAAACACCTAATTTTAGTCAATAGTGGTTACAGCTTGTACCAGGACTATGAAATTTACCAGTTATAATAAATTCAGTACTTACCTTCAGATATATTTGTGAGGTAAATTTTTGTTTGAAGAATTATATACCTGCCCTTTCTGACTGGTCAAGTGCACGCTTTTAATCAAATTTATCCCAAAGATAACTTGAAATCCAATGGGCACTGGATTTGAGTTTGCTTTATCTGATGTGACACTGGAAAAATGTATTTTAAGAGGCTAGTGTGTTTTCTAACAGCTTAAATCATGTGTTGATTTTCTAAATGTTCTTATGTATATCATCACAACCACAATTATCATTTAGGGGCACAGCTTTTAAAATTGGAATTTAAAAAGTCTTATTTAAAAAGCTGTACATGTTCTCATATAAAGCCCCGCTCTATAATTGTTTACTGTGTACTTCCAAATGTTGTAAAACACAGTTGTCTTAGGGAGGAAAACAAGAGGGTCATTTAATTATGTTCGTTGAGTGAATTTTCTGGTGTGAGTTGTGGAAACCAGTCTTATAATTAGAATCATACCTCATTTAATTAAACAATCCCCTTAGGGAGAGCTATTCTTAATAAATGCCAGTGTTTTCTATTTCTGCTTCATTATATAAACAGGCTCCAGTAGAGACCTTTGTTTTACAGAAAGGAACCTTAGCTTTGAGGTCCATCCTCATTAACATTCAACCTTTCGCTATGATTTTATAAGTTAAAAAAGAAAATATTTACTATGAGGAAACAGCAGCACTGACGTACCTTGGATCAAAGTTTCCTTAAAAGAGATGCCATACCACAAAAAAAGACTAAAGAATTTATCTCTTATTGAGCATTCTCCACCCCACCTACTACTCCTCTACCCCAAGCAGCTTCTTTTCTGCTATAAAGTTATTAGTTCAGAAACCGTGCAAATAGGTTAACACAGTATATCCTTTTTGTAGTAAAATTAAAACTTCCTTTAAAGTACTTAAAGAAAAGTACTTTCTGGGTCTACCTTCAATTAATAAGATTACCATTTTCTGAACTTTCTTCTTGTTGCCCAGGCTGGAGTGCAATGGCGTGATCTCAGCTCACTGCAACCTCCACCTCCCTGGTTCAAGTGATTCTCCTGTCTCAGCCTCCCAAGTAGCTCGGATTACAGGCATGCGCCACCATACCCAGCTAATTTTTTTGTATTTAGTAGAGATGCGGTTTCACCATGTTAGTCAGTCTTGTTGCGAACTCCTGACCTCAGGTGATCCACCTGCCTCGGCCTCTCAAAGTGCTGGGATTTCAGGCATGCACCACCGCGCCCGGCCTGTTTCCTGAACTTTCCATATCTTCAATATTTACTGTGGACCAGGCACTGTGTTAAAACCTTATCTCAATCTTTAGAACAATCCTATGAAGTCAGTACTATGATTATCCTCATTTTGCTCTTGAAAATATTAAAGGTCAGAGACAGAGGTTAACAAAGTCTCACAGTTAATGTGTGGCAGAGTTGAATTGAAACTCAGGGCTGTCAGACTTGGCATTGAGAAAGAAAACTTACACAGTGAAGCTATCAATAAAGACCTGTCAAAAAGTTGTGATAAAGAATTCAACTCAACTATACTAATCAATTGATTTGCACCACTGTGGAAATTATTTTTACGGAGTTCAGTAACTGCATTGATAGTAAGGACTTCTAATATATTCTTACTAAGTCTTTGAGAATAGTTGTGAAACTTATAACTAGGCTATGTGTTCCAAGTGGCAATGAGAGTTTTTGACAGGATACATATTGTTACTTTTTGAGATGGAGTTTTGCTCTTGTCGCCCAGGCTGGAGTGCAAAGGCGCGATCTCAGCTCACTGCAACCTCCGCCTCCTGGGTTGAAGTGATTCTCCTGCCTCAGCCTCTGGAGTAGCTGGGATTACAGGCGTGCGCCACCACACCCAGCTAATTTTTGTATTATTAGTAGAGACGGGGTTTTACCATGTTGGCCAGGCTGGTCTCGAACTCCTGACCTCAGGTGATTCACCTGCCTTGGCCTCCCAAAGTGCTCGGATTACAGGCGTGAGCCACCACACCTGGCCAAGATTTAATTTTTAAGATTAAAAAATTGGATAGATTAAGAGTTTTGGGGCAGAAAAGAAGCATGTGATGGTTGTTTGTCAATGAAACTTCTGAGAAACAAGAAAGGAGGACTGCCTATGATTGTATCTAAATGCTACAACAAATTTGACTGACAAGAGGGGCTTAGGAGACCCCACACAGCAGAGGTTTTAATGAAAAGGAAGTGAAACACCAAGTTCACATATAAATTTTTAATAAACTTTTTTGTGTCTATGTCATATTTCATAATGTTTTTCCTAAATGCTTAACCTAGGAATCACATACATGTGTGCACACCCATGCCAAACACACAAATGAATTTAACAGTGTGGTTTATGAAATGAAAGCAATAATAATTTGACTCTTCAGAACCTCTTCATTGTGGCCTATGTCAAGCTCTCTAATCTTTTCTCCTCAATGGTAGGCCATGGTTAAGGGACAAATGATAAAGTACAAGGTTTTCAATTGCTAACTGCCAAATTTTCATAGGTTATAGTATTACTCAAAAAGTTGTTTTGTCTCATTTCTTCAAATTTTGAAATAACTTGCTTTGCTGACTCATCTGACTATATTTTTAATGAGGACTGGCTTTATTAGCACTTTTAGAAAAAAAGCTCTGCACTCCACATTGAAAGTCAAATCAAATAGATAGTTAATTATTTGTAGCGTGGAGTAATGTATGCTCAGTCTCTCCTCACAACGGAGCCAAAGGTCACAAACATTTACAGAAAACCTACTTATGACCCAGGTACTCTGCTAGGTACTTTCCTAACTTGTCTAAAGTCACATCATAGGCTGGGTATGGTGGCTCATGCCTGTATTCCAGCACTTTGACAGGACGAGGCGGGCAGATCACCTGAGCCCAGGAGTTTGAGACCAGCCTGGGCAACATGACAAAACCCTACCTCTACAAAAATGCAAAAATTAGCTGGGTGTGGTGGTGTGTGCCTGTAGTCCCAGCTGCTTGGGAGGCTGAGGCAGGAGGATCACTTGAGCCCAGGAGGTAGGGTTTGCAGTGAGCCGAGATTGTGCCACTGCACTCCAGCCTGGGCCACAGAGCGAGACCCTGTCTCAAAAAAAAAAAAAAAAAAAAAAAAAAAAAAAGTCACAACATGTAAGTCACAGAGCTGGGATTCAAATTCAGGTCTGTCTGAATATAGAGTATTTTCTGCTACATTATCAGTTACTGAGGGTAATTGAAAAATTTAACACTTATCATGGACCAGGCACCATGTTAAAACATTATCTCATTAATCTTTACAATGATCCTATTTAAAAATCTGTAGCTGTAAAAGAATTTTATACAACATTTATACAAAAATCATCAAGATTCTTCATGGCAAGTTAAAATGTTCTTAAATAGTTTGAGGTCATCTTGATAGTCATTCCACTACCCATTTCTCAGTCTCTTCAGCAAAATTTCCTTTCACTTATGGCTAGCTACCTGACCATCCTACACTAAATAAGCAGATAATTTAATCTTCCAACTTCTTGAATTTGTGTGTTCTTTTATGCACACATGTTGGCTGACTGGAACAGAAGGAGGCAGGCGGTATATACGAGCAAGTATGGTTTATCATGGACAAATGGTAGAAAAATGTTACTAATATCCATAGATAAGTTCCTTAAGTCATGTAGAGAGACTGTTATTAAAAGTTTGCTTTATTTTTCTATTGAATCAAGCACTAGCTACCAGTTACAGTGCCTTCCAAACACACAGTTAGCTTTGCTTTATCAATAACCAAATAATAAACTAGGTCCCAATGGTTTTGTCCACATCTAGATTGTTCAGGTGATCAGGAACTCTTTTATTTGTGTGCTTTAGCTTTTAGTTCTTGGTTATATCTATAAAGAAAACAGAAAGAAAAATAATCATCAATAATAATAGATAAATTTATGGTAAGGAGAGAATGGAAAGCATACTCCATTTCTTCTTTCTTGGTGGTCAAGTAGCTATACAGTTGTAAACAGAATCTTCCCGGAGGGCTTACAGGTAGAAACAGGCAGAAGGGAAAGGATTCAAAGAGTTCATTTGCATCTGGATTTTGTTTCAGATAATAAGAGCACAACTGCCAAAAACTTTTTTTTTTTTTTTGAGATGGAGTCTCACTCTGTCGCCCAGGCTGGAGTGTAGTGGTGTGATCTCGGCTCACTGCAAGCTCTGCCTCCCGGGTTCACGCCATTCTCCTGCCTCAGCCCCCCGAGTAGCTGGGACTACAGGCGCCCGCTACCACTTCTGGCTAATTTTTTGTATTTTTAGTAGAGATTGTGTTTCACCGTGTTAGCCAGGATGGTCTGGATCTCCTGACCTTGTGGTCTGCCTGCCTCGGCCTCCCAAAGTGCTGGGATTACAGGAGTGAGCCACCATGCCCGGCCTGCCAAAAACTTTTAACAGCTTAGCTGACATATAGTTTCCTGTGCAAAAGTATTATTTTAATAAAAATATTCTCATTCTGGAATTCTACAAGAGTGTGACAAACTTGTGAACATATGTATAAAATTTAGTAAAATGTGGTCATCTAGAATTTTAAAATTTATACTCACAAAGCACCTTTCCTAAGAATAAGATCAACAGGTAAAGTAAAATGTACTAAAGTAATCACTAAAGTAAAATATACTTCTAACCACTAAGGTAAAATATACTTCTGTGATGCAGGCAGGCTATTGGGTTAACAGCCTGTAAACACTTAAGTTCACAAACGCTAAGGACCATTTCCTCAATTCTCAATCCAAAGAAATAACCACAGAGCCATAGTCTTTCCTTCCCTTCTACCATACCTTCGGCTTCATTTACTATTCCTCCTAGCTTATAATGGAATGGAGAGTAGTATAAAAGCATAAGAAGGAACTTATTCCATGAAGCCAACCATACCTCCTAGGTTTCTCAAAAGATCCTGATTTCAAATATTTGATCATAATGTCATTATCATAAATCACTGACAATATTAACTACTGAGTAAATAGTTTAAAAATTTCCAGTGCTCATGGAACACTTTCCAATGAAAGCAAAGACCTCACTCTACGTATCATTTCCAATACTACATAACAATACACTTAAGTTCCAATTTATTATATACAATTGAAAGTAAGTGATAAAAGGTTTACATAAGAAACTAATAAATCATAAACTGTATATGTTGTCTTAATAAAAGAGATTATGTGAGATAGTTAACCATCTAAATGATGCACAGTTAAATCTAAAAACTAGGTAACATACTGCTTAACTGATTTTAGCCATTTAACTAGTTAACTGGTTAACTTATTTGTAAACCCCTAGACTTTTCTAGAAATGTTAAATTTCTACTTTAGGTACTTCTTGTCTTAGCATTATATATGAATATTTTAAAAAAATTAGTGCCATCTCCAGCCTGGGCAACAGAGCGAGACCCTGTCTCAAAAAAAAAAAAATTAGTGCCATCTAAGTAGCCTTTGAAACAGTTTTAAAAATATCTCTGGTAGGCTTACCTCCAAATACGAAAAAGCTGAGAGGCTCCTGCTGCCCCCACAAAGAAATTAACAGCAAACAGACTCCAATTTTTTGGAATAATTACAAGTGAGTATCTTGACCAAATAAACCCTGTTGAAACAAAATGTTACTTTAAAAAGAATACATACTGCTGCAATAACTTCAGTGAATACTTAATATTGAGTAAAGTAATTACAACAATAATGTAGGATGAGGGACAAAGAAACGCTATACTCTGAATTTTCAATAATGTTTTTGTAACTTAGTGTCACAGAAAATACTCAATTCTTACATGAAAGAGGAATCTTTAAAGTGACTATTAACTGTAATTTTCTTCCCACTTATAAAAATATGTTCATGGCAAAAACCTGAAAAGCAAAAGCCCATTCAGATACTTATTCTTTCTGTGACTCCTCCATCCATAACTTAATAACTTCCTAGACATAATACTGTTAATTCCTTTGTGTGTGGGTGTATTTCAAACACTAAGCCACTAAATAAACTGATATAAAAGAAAACAAAAATCATTTATGTTCTACAAGAAACACAGAAGATATTTATTTAATTTACCTGTAGCCATCAAAACAGCAGATTGAGCTGTGCTAAGTTTTTCTGCAGGTCTGGCCATATCAGCCAATCCAGCACACACCAACCCCTACACATTAACGCATAGAAAGAAAAAAAGTATCACAAGTGTGGAGTAATAGTTTTAACTTTAAATCAAGCACAAGACATTTTTGAGATTTCCGTAAGTTAGCAGTATAATTTTAGTGTCCATTCATTAAGAAAATGTAGATTACAACAAAAAAAAGCACAATGAATTAAAAAACTGCTTTTTGAACTAATTTTATTTTGTTAGGTACACTAAGCAGTCTCACATATCTGAAAGTCAGTAGTACATATATAGATAAGATGTATATGTATGCATTACACGTACATATATATTTTGGGTTTTTTTTGGTCTACCTATTTCACATATGAATTTATATACTCTTTATATATGTCAGGAACCACTAACCACTAGCATGGAAGATACCTAAAAGCTGTTAAGGTCATTTGTATAGATTCTTCCTTTGATGTTTTCTGCCAATGTTATTATTTTTAAATTAAATTAAATTTTAGATTTGGGGTATATGTGCAGGTTTGTTACATGGGTATATTGTGTGATGCTGAGGTTTGGGCTTCTAATGAATTATTTTTAAAAAGTATAAATATCAGAAAAACTTATAATTTTAGTTTTTTGGTTAGATCATTTTTTTTTTTTTTAGACAGTCTCGCTCTGTCACCCAGGTTAGAGAACAATGGTGCGATCTAGGCTCACTGCAACCTCCACCTCCCAGTTTCAAGCAATTCTCATGCCTCAGCCCCCAAGTAGCTGGAATTACAGGCGTGTGCCAATATGCCTGGCTAATTTTTGTATTTTTAATAGAGACAGGGTTTCACCATGTTGGCCAGGCTGGTCTCAAACTCCTGACCGCAGGTGATCTGCCCGCCTCAACCTCCCAAAGTGCTGGGATTACAGGCATGAGCCACCATGCCCGGCCTTGGCTGTTACGCCATTTTTCTTTAACATCAGCATATACATGGCCATTTCTCTTCTGTGTTTTTAACACTGTCTCTATTGCACTCATGCGTTTTTGCTCCCACCAGATGAGCTGTATTTTTACCAAGTCACTATGTTTGTCCCCAATCTATTTATGCCAGTTTTACTTGTTAATGTAATTTATATGATTTAATAAATTTTTTTTAAAAAAAACTAAGCTGGAAATTATATAGGATGCACTGTAGTGTAATTTATCCAGGATAGAAAATGTGGAGCTCAAAAATCCATACACAAATAAAAGATTTAGCTTTAAAAAAGACTGATTGTCAATGAATATATATTTATATCCTTTAGGTTAAAATAAAATATTTAAGGTACATAGGTTTTTGTTTTTAGGATTATCCACTTTGACCTTTATGATTAGTTATGTGGTTTCAACTAAAGTGGTTACAAAGGACTCTACTACAGTTATATGTTTGAAGGCATATGGTCTGAGAGTCTTCATGTTATAGAACATATGTGGCTTGCAGAAGCAACTGTTATGTGTCATGTATAGAATTCTACAGATTAATTATCAAATACTCTGGGATAGTAAAACACAGTAAGAGGTACATAAGGTAAGTATCTAATAGAAGAAGTCTCCCCACCAGAGAACAAAACACAGAAGTTTCTATTGCTATGCTGTCATCTGGAGACTATGTATGATTTCAACATGTACTTAAAATAGATGTTCTTAAAGAGACAGATAGTCAAGAAGGCATTTATGAGTATATAATGCTGTCAATATCTCACAACAGTAATGAACCAGGTCAAATAAACCCCAAAGCTATTGATAAAATCAATAAACTCCTAAACTGTGGTAAATTTGAGATCAAAGAGGCCCCTAAATTTATTGTGAATAGATGAAATCACTCAAACTCTTTTAATGATTGAATACTTCAGCAATCAATTCCACTATAAAGATATATTATTACTATGTAATTTTAAGTGTAGGTAGGGAGAGAAGAAGGAAATGGTAATGTAACTTCCATTAGTATAGGGGGTTTTAGGATCTTTTCTCAATATGTAGATATGAAAAAAAAAAAAAAACCTGCTCTCTAGATCTCTGTAAAATACAGCTCCCGAATCACTTATATTCTAATCTTGTCACTTTATAGTTGAAGAGACAAAATGACAGAGAGACTAAACTTGCCCAAGGCCATAAGATTGAGTCATAGCCAATTCCAACTCTAACATTCTCAACCACTTGAATTTACGACTGAGTTTCTGAATTGTTCTAACCATTTTTAAAGTACATTTAAGAGAATTACAACAGCCCATCACTCAACAACAACAAAAAACACCTTGATTAAATTAAAAAACAGGCAAAGGACTTGAATAAATATTTCTCCAAAGAATATACACAACTGACCAATAAGTACAATAAGTATATGTTCAGCATGACTAATCATTAGGGAAGTGCAAATAAAAACGAGATATCTAACACCCATTAGGTGCCTATCATAAAAACAAAAACAAAAATGCTCCCCCATCAAAAGTAACAAGTGTTGGTGAGGATGTGGAGAAATTAGAACACTTATGAATTGCTGGTAGAAATGTAAAATAATGTAGTTGCTGAGGAAAACAAACAATATTAAGCAGAATTATCATATGATCTAGCAATTCAACTTCTGGGTGTATACTAAGAAGAATTAAAAGTATTGACTTAAACAGATACTTGTACATCAATGTTCATGGTAGCATTATTCACAACAGCAAAAATGTGGAAGCAAACCAATTGTCCAATCAACATATAGAAGAATAAACAAAATGTGGTAAATACATAAAATGGAATGCTATTCAGCATTAAAAAGAAAGGAAAGTGACACATGTGACAACATTAATGTACCTTGTGGCCATTATGCTAGGGGAAATAAGCCAACTACAAAAAGACAAATACATTTTGATTCCATTTACATGAGGTACTTAGAGTAGTGAAATTCATAGAGACAGAAGGTAGAATGGTGGTTGCCAGGGACTGGGAGAAGGAGAATGGGGAATTATGGGTACAGAGACTTGCTTTTACAAGATAAAAAGGGTTCTGGAGATTGGTTAACAATGATGTAAATGTACTTAACACTACTGAACTGTACACTTTGAAAATGGTTCAGATAGTAAGTTTTATATGTATTTTACCACATTAAAAAAAAAAAAGCCTACAGACCAGTGGTTTTCAAACTTTAGAGGGCATCAGAGAATCATCCGCAGAGGTTATGAAAACAGAGCTCACTGGACTCCACATCTAGAGTTTTAGATTTAGTAGGTCTGTGATGGGGCCTAACAAGTTCTCAAATGATGCCACTGCAGGTCCAGAGAGATGACACTTTGAGAAGCACAGTTATAGACCCAAACTGGCCCTTTCAACATAAAATCAATGATTTGCTACAAACAGCCACCACAATTGTTTCTTTTCAGCTAAGTAAGAACTTTAAGAAAGAAAACTTTGGGGAAGAGTAAAAGCACTGGGCTTGGAGTCAGAAGTCCTAGGTTCTCTCATTTACCAAATGCTAATATTTATATTCAAATAAATCCATCTACTTTTTGAGAGTAACTTTCCTCACCTATATTTTGGTGTTAGTACCTTCAGTTCTCATACTAAATTAATAATAAAGGTTAACTTGGGGGTTCTAACTAGCTTAATGTTTTACTTAGTAATAACATTTTAGAATGAAATTTCATGTCCATATGGCGCACAATTGTAAGTTTTTTGATAACAAGTATGTTCCCAGAAGGCCTCTTATCTAAAGAGTTCAGAAAAACTAAAGTAGATAGTTGCTTTATGGAGAAAACGATATGTCTGAGAATATTTGCCATGAAATCACCTAGAGGCATACCAAGAATACTCTAAAGTATATCCTTCATAAAAGTTACTTCAAATTAGTAAATTCCTATTAAGGAATTTGTCTTTCAGTAGCTTCCATAAAAACTCAAGACTTACCCATTTCATAATTGGAGCCCAGAAAAAAACTGTTCTGGGACCTGAAAAAAAAAAGAAAAGAAAAATTCAGGAATAAACCAAATATATTATACACGTCTTTTAACAGCTGTCACCAAATTTTAAAAACCAAAGGATTTATCAATCTATTTTTAACCACTTTTACTATGCTTTTTGCATACTTTGTATTTCAGTTAACATTTAGAGAGGCACCACAGTATCACAGTACAGTTGACCCTTGAATAACACAGGTTTGAACTGCACAGGTTCAACTGTATGCAAATTTTTTTCAGTAAATATACTGCCATATAAAAATATTTTAGGGAACCTTGATTCTAACGTACTTTCATACTAGTTTTACACTCAAGTAATACTCTCATCCCAAGTGAAAATGAACCCAGTGATAACACCCCATTTTTGTGCATTTTGGCTGAATTACTATAACAAATAGTTGGGTAATCTTAACATTAAGCAGCAAAATTTGAAAAATGTAAAAATGGCAGTTGCTTCCCTGCAATTTTTGCTTAGTATGCAGGTTTTGAAAAGTATCACCAGATAGTGCAAACTACTTGCCTTTAGCCTTAAGTGATGGCAATGCTACACATTCTGTCTTCCACAATTTAACATAGTCCTTGATATTTTTGTCCCTCTCGAATTCACAGTATTCTTACAGCAAAATTCATTAATTCAATGTCATTTTAAAATCTACCACAGTACATTTTACATATTTTACTCTAGTTATTTGTAAATCTATGTACCTATCAAGATTATGACTTCCTCGAAGCTAGTGGCTCAATATTATTCATACTTGTACCCCTATTACCTAATAGAATGTAGAATATTAAATAAAAAGGAAAGTTAGCCAGTAGAGTTGGAAGCAGTTTATACTAATATTTATTACCCTAATATATAATATGTATGTGTATATATAATACACAGATATACATATACACGTATATATATATATACATATACACACACATATATATATACACATACAAACAACGTTTTTTTTTGTTGTTTTTTTTTTGTTTTTTTTTGAGACAGAGTCTCACTCTGTTGTCCAGGCTGGAGTGCAATGGCACAATCTCGGCTCTCTGCAACCTCCACCTCCCGGGTTCAAGTGATTCTCTTGCCTTAGCCTCCCAAGTAGCTGGGATTACAGGCGCCTGCCACCACACCTGGCTAATTTTTTTGTATCTTTAATAGAGACAGGGTTTCACCATGTTGGCCAGGCTGGTCTCAAACTCCTGACCTTGTGATCTGCCCGCCTCAGCCTCCCAAAATGCTGGGATTACAGGCGTGAGCCACCGTGCCCGGCCACAAATAACTTTTAAAGTACTTTAAAATCATAAGTTGTTTTTATCAGCCTGATACTTAAATATTGATAAGTCTGGCTTATGCTTTTAATAGTTTTAAAATATGTTTGCTGATTTTCTAATTTAATCCTAAAGTCCTACAGCAATTTAAGTTTCATTTTCTCATTCTTCAGAGAAGCTGGGTATCATTAGAATAATTCTTCAAACACTAGAAAGAAGATCACGGCACAAACCCTGTCGTTCCTTGTGGGCCTACTCAGCCCATTATAATGTTAAACTTTATTTTCTCACATACATCTGGTATCTAACCATTTTTACATTTTCTTGTGTACGTTTGAATTTTCCGTATTTTAAGTTGTAGAATAAATCTAAAAACAGTGCTGAAACAGCTGGTGAGAGAATTTAAACTATCAAGGAGTTCTAAATTTTGATGTTCTTACAACTGAGTGAAAAACCTATCTATATTCAGTTTCTGTTATCCAGTTCTCTAAGCAGTATTGTTCTGGGCACAGCCACCACACACATAGAACTCTAGCCACATCTTTTTCTCTCTACAAGATAGAAAATAATTTAGTTTCTTCTTTGGTTAAGGTTGGAATTGAAGACATTTTTACGAAGGGAAAAAGGGGAATATAAAAGAAAACATGAAGCCACTGAGTTTCAGAATATATAATCCTAATTTAACTAAATCTTAGCCAGGTCAGCGGTTCTCAACCAGGAGTGTCCCCCCAGGGGCATTTTTAGTTGCCCCAACTGTGGTGCCCCAACTGCCGCAGATGCTGCTGCTTGCTGCTGCTGCTGCTGCCGTCTAGTGGGTAGAGGCCTAGGATGCTGTTAAACATCCTCCAATGCGCAGGACAGCCGCTCCCAGAAAGTAGAGGGTTAAGAAATCCTGGCCTAGGGCGACTGATAAGCTAGGCAAACATTCAACTAGTTTCATGCTATTTTATGGCTCTTCAGTTCATGCTGTCCCTTCTCAATATCCTGCTTAGTCTTTACCTAACTCCTATCCATCAGAAACTCATCTCAGGTTGCATCTCCTCAAGGAAGCCTTAAAAAACAAACAAACAAAAAAACTCCCGGTTAGGCTAAATCGCTCCTTCTCTTAACTACCAAAGTAGCCTGTATATTCTTCTATCATTTTCTGTTAAAATGATTATTTATGCATCTGTCACATTAACCCGAAGACAAGGTCCTTTTCTTAATCTTCCTTGACAAATAATAGGTATGTGCCAACAGAACTGAATTGGATCCACCATGTTCAGGATAGATGCTAATCAAACATATTCAAACTTTCTGTCTGACCCAGATTTGCCTCGACACTGCTTCATCCTCAAGGCTGGAATTTGCTGTTTTCTCATCTCTAGGGACATCAGGTTCCCTTTATGCCAAGGATATATTAGATTTCACTCATTAGTTACTCTACTCTTAGACCACGGCTCTCTTCCCCTGAGTCTGATGCCATAATGCATTAATCCTACAAGTCAGTCTTTTCAAACTCTCTGGAAATTTAGGGTGAGATTCTGGGATTCCTATCATTACACCTGGTTCATTGTTCTTTGTCATACACAGTGTCTCTGGCTCATACACAGTATCAATTACTAAGTTTAGTTTTTATCCTCGCATGGAGTTTCGCTTCATCAATCAAGAGTCAGTCCGTGTATTGTTTTAGTCTCTGGCTGAATGGGTGTTCATTTTTACTCTGAACTCTTCAGCAGACTTCTCTTGTTCTATTTGAAAGCTGAAGTTTCTGTCACCCCAAAATTGTTTTCTGAGTAAAGCCTCTAGATTCTGGTTTCAAGCTTAAATGGCTGACAGGCTTAAATGGTTGATCCTTTGGGGTTAATAAATAGTCAATCTTTTCAGTAGGTTTGCCTGGTAACTAATTTACTAAACTGCCTAGAGCTAGGTAATAGTTTTACAATATTAACAACAGCCCTTCCCCACCAAACCAAACAACTGAAAAAACTTCAAACATCAAATTATGGTTGCTAGAACCTGGACCAAGAGAGGTATTTTAGTGAGTGAATAATTTTAACTATGAAAACAAGCTCTAATTTTAGTTTAACAACTGCTATGTACTAAACAGAAAAATAGCAGTAGCCAATACATAAGGCCTTCTAAATTGCTAATTTTTCTGAGATACTAGAAGATGTGGACAAGTGACAAAAAAAATCAGTTTAATATCTATAAATGCAAACAGTGTTTTCTTAACTGTTAAAAAAAAAAGGTCGGCTGGGCGCGGTGGCTCATGCCTGTAATCCCAGCACTTTGTGAGGCCGAGACGGGCGGATCACGAGGTCAGAAGATCGAGACCATCCTGGCTAACACGGTGAAACCCTGTCTCTACTAAAAATACAAAAAATTAGCCGGGCATGGTGGCAGGCGGCTGTAGTCCCAGCTACTCGGGAGGCTGAGGCAGGAGAATGGCGTGAACCCGGGAGGTGGAGCTTGCAGTGAGCCGAGATCGCACCACTGCACTCCAGAAAAAAAAAAAAAAAAAAAGTCACACAATGGGTTAAGAAAATTTTAAAGAAAACTGAACCCTTTCATTGTAGCTAATTAACATTCAATTAACATTTCTTAGCTTTTTTTTCCTGTAAGAGTAAATAATATGTCAAATAAAGCTAAACAGGTAAATTTAGACATATATAAATCAGATACAGAGGCTGTCTTCCAGAAAACAGCAATTGATCAACAGTGGATATGGTAGCGAAAAAACATTCCAACTTACTTCAACATTTCTAAACATAAAGTTTTGACAAAACAAAGCATTTAGAAATAGGTATCACTCAAATAGTGACAATACAATGTCACATGTGTCATTCTAGACCTGGAAAACACAGGCTTATGTTCTGTACAATGACACAGCTATTCTCATGGGAGAGCATAAAAATAGATAATTATGACATGTGAAGTGATTATAATACCTTAATATTAGAATAAGCAGATGTATAAACTAATAGATACCTGGCTAACATCCATTATGATAAATGAAATAACTTGATTAGGTGGAAAATTTGAACTGCTGAAAATATACTGAAGAAAAATCTCCTCATAAGACATTAATTTATAGCCCAAGATGAAAGAAATTGTTCACATCAGACATACTATATATTCTTTTAGAAAAAGAATTAATACATTTTCATCTTGTTTCTTTGAACAGTACTACTGGATGTTGAAGAAGGCCTCCAATGCTGACAATTTAGAAATATTAAACAAGTATTTAAAATGTCTATACATTTAGGCCGGGCGTGGTGGCTCATGCCTGTAATCCCAGCAGTTTGGGAGGCGGAGGTGGGCGGATCACCAGAGGTGGGGAGTTTGAGACCAGCTTGACCAACATGGAGAAACCCCGTCTCTACTAAAAATACAAAATTAGCCGGGCGTGGTGGTGCATGCCTGTAATCCCAGCTACTTGGGAAGGTTGAGGCAGGGGAATCGCTAGAACCCAGGAGGCAGAGGTTGCAGTGAGCCGAGATTGCACCATTGCACTCCAGCCCGGGCAACAAGAGCGAAACTCTGTCTCGAAAAAAGAAAAAAAAAAAGTCTATACCTTTTAAACTATGAACTATGTTCAAGAATGAAAAATACTGACTATAAGTTATTTTGTGTTTTATTGCCTTATTTTTAAAGTGAAACTCATGTTTTTAAATTCTAACTTTTCATAGAATTTGAGAAATTCTACAAGTGAATATCATAAGCAAATAATAACAGACATAAATTTTCAAATTAACAAATTTAGTTGCCTTGAACTTCAATGAACCTATTAATAAACTGACATAAACTTACTTCCTAATTTCCTTATTTGAGAGAAATTACTGTTAATAAAATATTATATGAATCCTACCCAGAAAGTAGGCCACCTATCGTATATATGATTCCCTCCCTAAGTAAAGACTAACTTTTTGGAACAGAATAGGTAATTTTTACTCTCAAGCACATATACACACTTACAAATACTGGATTGAGGTATTCACTATATCCCTCTGTGAAAAATAAAGTTTCTTACTGAATGCTAAGAGGTCATAAAATCACTACATTTCCCTACCTCTTCCCATCCCTTTCATGCCACTCCTTTATGGTTTGTTACTTTTTAACATCCCTCTTAATTCCTTACATTACACAAGTTCATCTGTTTGCTATCATGTGACAAACTAGATACAAATCCTTAGAATATGTAAAGGTTAATCTTTGACATGGACACTGACGGCCAAAAAGTCATTCATTTTTATTTGTGCCAAAGCTAGTTCTGATTTAACACTAAGAACATGACTAAGCTACCATTTTAGAGCCATATAATTTTAATATTTTCCACAATGCCTTGGAAATAGTTATCACTAAAATAGTACCCAAAACATCATGGGTAGATAATGTTTTTAAAAATGTTGACTGAAAATACACTTTGGTTTGAAATTCCAGAGTAAAGAACAGGTAAAGAGACTAAAATAGCTAAGATGCATTGTAGGGATGATATGTTTTAAATTTACTTATTTCTTCAGGTACAAATAATCAGTTACTTTTAGATTTAGAAAGACTGTTGAAATCATCTACTGTAGGCACTCATAAATCAGGCAAATGAGGCCCAGTAAACAAATTACTTGTTTAAAATAAATAATCCAGCAAGGATAAAAAACTAGATCCCTAAATCCTAATCTAACAATAATTATATGACTTTCCCCAATGAAATCTGAGTTTCCTGAAGGTTCTGAATGTAAGAAAAGTCCTAAGAGAATACCAAATTATAGATTATTAGCAGGAAAAGACTTTAAGGAAAGTCCAAGCTCCCTCATTTTTATAAATGAAAAAGATGAGGCACTTAAAAGTTAAGTAATTTGTCTTACACTCAGGAGAGTTCTGGATAGAGCAAGGACTAGAACACAGTTTCTTTGATCCCAGTCCTCTTTCTACTATACCATACGGCACTTTAAACATATTTCATTCTCTGTTATAAGCGAAATTAATATTTTTACATGACCTGGGAATGATAAACTATTTATAGCTTAGGGCTTTCTTCTCCTGTAGCACATCTGCATAAACAGTTCTAATTTCTTAAAATTAGTTTAAAAGCAGGATAGCACACAAAAAATATGTTAAGTGTTGAACAACTGCATCAAGGATGATAATCTGCTCTGTTGCCCAGGCTGGATTGAGTGCAGTGGCACGATCTTGGCTCACTGCAACCTCCGTCTTCCAGGTTCAAGCAATTCTCCTGCCTCACCCTCCAGAGTAGCTGGGATTACAGGTGCGCACCACCATGCCCAGCTAAATTTCGTACTTTTAGTAGAGACAGGGTATCACCATGTTGGCCAGGCTGGTCTCAAACTCCTGATTTCAGGTGATCCACATGCCTCGGCCTCCCAAAGTGCTGGGATTACAGGTGTGAGCTACCACGCCCAGCTGATATTCCTTTTTATGAATTCTTCTGTGAATACAAACTCTGTGTGGGTGGGTTTCGTTATTTTATCCACTGATTTATCCTGAGTGCCAGAACAGTGTCTAATATACAACAGGCCCTCAATAAATATTGAATAATTCAACCTTCTTGGTAGCTGATTGTTTGAAGATATTCTATTTTTCACCAATATTTTACAATTGTATTTGAAATTCTAATCTTACATCTATTTTAGTTATCTCTTAACTTTAAATAAGAGTTATTACTTTAAAAAATAATATATGTATATTTAGTGTATTTAAACATAATATATTAAATATACACTTAATATATATGGACATATATTAATATCTTAGACTGGCATTAAGATTCTTCACTGACAATCTGTGGCAACAAAATAAGTTCTAACAGAGATGCTAAAGAACTGTGTAATTCAAACTATGTAGGTACGTACACTCATTATTTGATCCACATTTGATTTTATTTACATATAATAGAACAATATATATTTGCACTAAGCTGTATTTAACCATCTATTGTAACATCAATTCTCTTAGCATTGAATATAAAATTTTTATGATACAGATATTTCCTTATAAACACTGATAACATTGGTTCATTTAGTTTATTTTTATTTAAAAAGAAATATCCTCTAGGTCTTTAAAATTAAACAAGCTAATTATCTAGGAAAAATGCAAATATTATTCTTATTTAGACTTTAAAGTAACTTTTCCCATGAGTCTTCAGAGGGAACCCATGTAATGTTGAGAATGATATTCTCAGCACCAGCACATTAAGCACTGCAACAAGTTTCACAGAACTATTTTTTCAAAAGCTCTTCCATGTAAGCCAAAATGTAATTCAGTAAGAGGAGAGCTATAATGCGTTAAAATGATATGGTTCAGATAGCTGTTTTTGGGACTAACTTCACCAAAGGATAGTTTTTAGACTCTTTAGAGCTGTGGTCTTCCAGCTCCTCTTGAACATATGCCCTATCAGTAAAAAACAATTTGAGCATACATCCTGTTTATAAATCATTTATATATTTATAAATTATATAGAATTACTGCAATAATATATTTTTGTATTACAGAATGTATACACAATGAAAAATTTAAGTGGATGAAATAACAGTAAACATTACTGGAAGTTCTATAATTTTCTTCCTACATTCCAGTGTTTCATTGTGTGCACCCCTTGGGATGACTTACCCCATTTTGGAACTCACAAATACAAATAAATGACACTCCTCCACTGATAATTTTTTTGTTTTCCTTAACTAAGCTTTTAAGAAAACATTGGGCCGGGTGTGGTTGCTCACACCTGTAATCCCAGCACTTTGGGAGGCCAAGGCAGGTGGATCACCTGAGGTCAGGAGTTTGAGACCAGCCTGGCCAACATGGGGAAACCCCGTCTCTACTAAAAACACAAAAATTAGCTGAGCAGGGTGGCACGTGCCTGTAATCCCAGCTACTCAGGAGGCTGAGGCAGGAGAATCACTTGAACCCAGGAGGCCAAGGTTGCAGTGAGCCCAGATCACACCACTGCACTCCAACCTAGGGAACAGAGCAAGACTCTGTCTCAAAAAAAAAAAGAAAAGAAAAGAAAAGAAAAAATAACACTGGGCAACATAACTTCAAGATTATTTCTTTGACAAACACTGGAGTACAGCTATGCAACTGGCTAGGGTGGAGTCACATATTTTTATAGTCAGGTGGGGGATAATGCGGGGACTGACATCCTTTTTGTGAGTTGAGGAACTTGACCAGGACACACATTTGGCTAGAACTCTATTCCTTCTCTACAGTGGCAGATCATGACATGCCAGCAAAAACACATAGGCAAATGGATAATGAGAGCCTCAAAATTCTGGCTCACAGGTCAGAGATGCAATACTGTAACTAAAATATGTATCTATACATAAAAACACATTCTTTTTTTTCTTTTTGAGACAGAACCTCGCTCTGTTGCCAGGCTGGAGTGCAATGGCACTATCTTGGCTAACTGCAACCTCCACCTCCTGGTTTCAAGTAATTCTCCTGCCTCAGCCTCCCAAGTAGCTGAGATTACTGGCACCCGCCACTACGCCCGGCTAATTTTTGTATTTTAGTAGAGATAGGGTTTCATCATGTTGGTCAGGCTGGTCTCAAACTCCTGACCTCAGGTGACCCACCCACCTCAGCCTCCCAAAGTGCTGGGATTACAGGTGTGAGCCACCGCGCCTGGCTAAAAACACATTCTTGTTACCTGTTGAGACATACAGTGTCAGTGATAAAATTAAATCTCAAAAATCTAGAATCAGCAATGTATGATTTCCAACTGTTAATATTGCAGCATTTCATATCATTTAATAAACTCTTTGTAGGTGAATCTAGACAAATGTTTCAATGACAATTCAATAACAAATACTGTTAGGCAAAATAGTAGGCAAAATCCTTGAATATTCACTCTGGATAACTCTTAAGACAATAATCAGTGTTTCCTCAGATTCTATTCAATACTCATCAGTCAACATATTTTTCAAGCTCCTCCATTTCTACACTGGTGTGCCTCCAACTTGTCGATCATAAATAATTCTGCTGTAATAGATATCCTTACTCTGTATGTTGCTCAAATTTTAGAACTGACAGTTATTGAGTCTAAGTGCAAACGCTGTGCTACATGTTTTAGAGACATTAGATCATCTGATTTTCACAACAATCCTGAAATGATTACAATTACTCCCATTTTATAGATGAGATAACTAAGGCAGGAATTTAGGGTCAAGGTCACACAGCCAAGACTGAAACGTAGGTCTATTTCCCTTCAAAGCCTAGCACCTTTTACTACACTGAAAAAGGGGGTTAAAATAACTGAACGAATCCAAGGATTTTCAGGTGAAATGCACATCCTGCAAGTGAAAGGTAATCCCTCTTCATTCTGAAAGCTGAGTAGTATTTTAAGCAGTAATTACAGGTGGCTAAAAACTAAAGGCTTGGAAAGGATCAAGGTAAGACTACCCTCCAATTTTGTATTATTTTAAGTAGTTTAAAATTACTCTTACTCTGCCATGCCCTTATCCTACAGCTAAAACACAAAGCTTATGAAGGTCAGGGTTGACTTCACATTCAGTTGACTCTGTAAACCCCAGATTATTACAAAAAGCATAGCTCAACCCTCCTTCCCGAAAATCTTTGCCACAAAACACAGCATGATTCCAAAAAAATTGAATGTTAAAAGAACTAAAAGGCAAATAAACAAAAACTTTTTAAGTCAGTAACAAACTGTCCTTAATGATCAGTTTTATAATGGGTTCAATGTTGCAGTAAATAATATTAAGGGTTAGAGTATAATCCAGATGTTCAATTCATTCCATTATCAAACTGGAAATCAGATTTAGTAACCAGTTCAGACTCCAGAGAGCTGGTTCATAATCAGATAATGGGGGAACTAGACAACTTTCCTAATGATACCAACTGCAGAATACAGATTTTAACTATGTAGGAGAATAAAAGCCATTTTTCGGGTAGCACTTCAGTCTTTCAATTTACAACACATTTTCTAGTTTGCCAAGTCTTAGGCTTGAAACAGACCTCAGAATATATCTGATGTTAGCCCCTAGCAAATAAGTATCATTACAACTCACTTTATAGAAGAGGTAACAGAATTCTAGATCTTTAATAAAGGGATTGGAATCTTTCAGTTTCTTACAGTTTTTTTTTTTTCAACCACAAGAACACAGTTTTCCAGTAGGCAAAGAGAGATGTAACGTTTACTGAGCATTTACAAAGAGTCAAGCACATATGTTATCTGTCATTCTCATAGACCGCGTATTACACAAACAGAGATCTAGGCTTTTGCTCAAGGTCACAACTATAAGTGGTAGAAGAGAATGATATCCAGGTCTGTCCACACAAAAAGCTCTGGGTAGAGCTTGTTCAACAATTTCATAAATAAGGATAGACTTAAAAAAACACACTGGGCCTATGGGATGAGAAATGACACTGACTCAAGCCTGGATGAAGTAAAGCATGCAGTTTGGGGGAGGGCTCAGTCTGCAGGCCTCAGCCAGCAGCAGCTGAAGAAAGTGACCTTTACTCCAAACCCTACAGTGCGACAAGCCACCCATCCAGCTCTGCCTAGCGTGGGTTAATATGCCACAATTCGAAAAGAGACAGAGAATGAGTGTTTCATGGTGGTCCCAGACAGTTTGGTGGCCGCAGAAGTTGAGAAGGCTCAAATCTGGAGATCAGGTTTGGGTTGGAGTCGTGCGTAAGGGGGCGGATGTCACATAGGTGGGGAAGGGAGCTGACTTGAGATACGTTGGCTTAGGAAGAGATGTTGCAGGAGAGAGGGTGAAATGCACAGGCTAGGAGAGTAGACGGCTTCACTTGAACGGAAGGGGTTGGGGCTGTGGATGCCTCTAGAGGCAGTTGTCAGAGGGCCTCTAAAAGGTCCATTTTAGAGGAAGCGAGAAGGAAGGTCTCGATAAGGAGCCATTCAGGGTCCATTACCTGCTGGATGGTTGTACAACGGCCTCAATTTCTCGGGCAGCATCAGCTCCACTTTATCGAGGAGCCGGTGGTAGGTGGCCCGTAGGCCTCGGGCACCGGCGGCCGACATCGCCGCCGAGGGATCGTTGGCAGCCGGGTGGGAGCGTGGCTGTGTTCTCGTCCCTGGCTGACAACGAAGGGGAGCTAGTCACTTTTCCTGCCACGACGACTCGCGTCCGCCTCTCGCCTGGCGTACCCTTCCCGCGGCTTTCCCTGCCCGCTGTGAACCGAAAAGCTGCGGCCCGGGCCCCGCGAAGGTTGAGGGGGCGGAGGCTGCCGACTGCCAGCCCCTGGTCCGCCTCGGGCCCCCGGCAGGAGAGAGGGAGGAGGAGCCATGGCAACAGGTGCCAAAATAATCACCTCACCAAGTCCGCGCTGCGCCCTGCTGGCAGCGCGCTTGCGCAGGCCGAGCTGCCCGCCATGATTGGCCCGCCCCGAGGCGCGGGCGGGGTCGAGCGGAAACCTCCTCCTTCTCCCCATGCCCTCGAGGCCATGTTGGAGAAGGGAAAGTGAAGCTGCGCTGGTTCTACTGCCCTTTCACTTTGATTAAGCAGGCCCGTAGTTAAAATGGGTTTTTGGGCCTTCAGTGCCTAAAGATGATGCCGCACAATTCTCTTGCTTCTTTTGACTGGAGACTCGAGAGCGAGAGACTACAGAATTGAGTAGCTTCTCTCTCTACTCGTCTTTTATCCCTAGCGACTTAAGGATCTGGTTAGAGTGGCCCGAATGCATTCTTCCAGGGTGAGGGCAGCCGCGGCACACACCAGCCTCAGTCCCCAGGGTGGTCGTCATCTCGCGAGAAAGGGTTGGCGGGGAGGGTATCCAGGACGAGGAGAGGGAGGAGTCGCCATCGCCTCCGCCTCCGCCTCCTCCTGTTGGAGGGGGGCTGAGGGAGGAGACTGTTGCTGATCTTTGGATGTTCTGGTTAGTCTAAGGAGAGTATGAGGCGAGCTCCGGCCCGGGTGCGGCCGGGCTTCGGGGGCCCAGGCGCCGCTGCTGCCACCGCCATCTAACGCTGCGCCCTGGAGGCCCGGCGCGCGGATGGTGCCGGTGCGGCTCGGGTGTTGAAACGGGTGTCCCCTCCCCCTCCTCCCCTCCCCCACGCGGTGGTCTCCCCTCTCACCCGGCTCAGGCAGAGCCATGTCTCGGGGTGGCTCCTGCCCACACCTGTTGTGGGACGTGAGGAAAAGGTCCCTCGGGCTGGAGGACCCGTCCCGGCTGCGGAGTCGCTACCTGGGTGAGCGGGGGCCCCGGGGCGGAGGCGCTGAGGTCGCCGCCTAGAGTGGGGGAGGGGGCACGCTGCCGGGTCTGTTGGAGGTGGGACGGCGTCTCGGTGGGGGCGCCCGGAGACTCTGGGGTGTTGGGTGGGGCCTTGGTCGCCGAATCCCGTGCCGGTGCCTCCCCCAGTCAAGCCCCCTGTGCATGCTGCCAGCCGCCGCCCTTGCTGGGTTTTTCTCGGAGGGCCGGGCCGTGGGCCGAAGGTACTGGCTTGTAAAGGTGTTGGGGTCGCTAATGGGTTGGGACTCGGGGGACTTGCGGAACCTCCAGGAGCTGCCGCGTTTAGAGCAAAAGTTAGCTCTTTTGCTCTTTTCCAGCGCGCTTTCCCCGCTCAGCCGACCTTCAATCTCCAGAGGGTTTAGGTGTCGGCTGCGACGCGTTGACCACCCTCAGGGACTTCACGCTCCAGACAGAATCCGTGTAAACTGTTTTTGCGGCGCTGAGCCAAAACCTAAAAGTGATAGCTGAGCTCTCCCCACCCCCGCGCGCTCTCCCAGTTCCACTCTGCGCTTCAGTTCGTTTTGACCGCTTAAAGGTGGTGTAGAGTTTCACGTTCCTCTTCCCACCCCTGGAAAACACACTTGGCATTTACAGTTTCGTAGTTAAGCTTTCTAAAAACAACCTTCAGTACTTGGGGGAACAGTATTCCGCTTTTTTCGTTTTGCATAATCTTTTTTTTTTTTTTTTTTGAGGATTCTAGGTCACGCCCGAGTCAACTAAAAAGTTTGGTTTCTTAAAAATGGACGTACTTAGTAAAGGTCTTTTTTGTTTCTTCCTGTATACTCTTCATTACTCTTTCTTTCTATTTGGAGATACGGCAAACAACATCATAAAATTTTTTTCTTTCCAGTTTTGCCACTTGCTAGTTAAAAAGTGTTTGTTGCTCTCATTTGAGTTCAAGTAAAGAGAAGAAAATGAAATCTCATTACAACCAACAGTTCTGGTTTGTAAATTATTTAAGAAAAGTTAGCATGCAATTTTTAAATTCTTTTTAGTGTCTCAAGTAAAATACGAATACATTTTGTTTATAAAAAAATAAAAATGAAGCAAAAATCCCTTTGATCCCTCCCATTCAATTTCACTCCGCCACCCTTAGAAATAATATTTTCTGTTTTCTGAATATTCTTCCAGACCTTTTTGTTTGCATTCTTACAAGTACATATGTACATGTACAAATGCTGGGGTGTGTGTGTGTTTGTGTGTGTGTGTATGAGAGAGACACCTGAATGCATGGTGTCATATTGTAAACATTGTTTTCGCTTCTCCACATTTTGGAGATCTTTCCATGGCAGTAAAAATAGATTGATTCTGTCTTTTAAATTATTACATAGTAGGTAACATTATGAAGTACCATAGGGTACTCAACCTTTCTTCTTTAAGTGGACGTTCGCCCTTACAGCATTTTAATGAACATCATTCTACAAGCTTCTGTGCATTTGTTGTAGGATAAGTACCTAGAGTGGTGATTAATCATTTTAAAATTGAATATAGCTAGAGTCTGGTTTTTTAAACTATTTACCAAAAAAAGTGTGCAGTATTTCTTTTAGAATTTATTTGCGGAGAACTTAATTTTAGCTTAATAAAACAAACGTTAACATTGTTTTGCATGGATACATTTATAATTTGGTCCTTTATCTCAGTTGGACAGTTTAAGTACTTGTATATAGTTCTGTATTTTAGTGTTTTCTTTTGGTTCAGTTACTTCAGCTATATCTACAAACGAGTTAATTAAAATATAACAAAACCATATACCTGTTTTTCCCCCTCCTACTCCAACTCCCTAATGGAAATGGAATTTGTGTATTGGGTCTAGGGGAATTGAAGGGTTCACTGACTGTATTAGAAAGCCTGAATTACAGTTTTTCAAATGTGTATGTATACATACAGGGAGTTCTTTATCTTAAATAATATTTTAGATATGATAATATATACTCTTAAAATAGGACATTTTTGGAATGACTTCCTTTAAAAGTGGTTTTCTAAGTACTTGAAAATACTTTTTGAAAGTATCGAAACTTGAAAATGTTTGCAAAGAACTAATTTATTGGCCTTTACCCTTAGTAGACCTTTACACTGTTATTCAACTCTTCTATACTACAATGCTAATCCTGGCTCTGCATTCAGGAAACAGCAAAATCCACATTGTTAATGTTTGAATTAGTGATGGTTTTTTTTAAAAAATGACTTTCCCTCCCAGTTTTATTGGGGTATAATTGACAATTAAAAATTGTTATATTTAAGGTGTAGGACTTGATAACTTCATATACAATCAAGTTAATTAACATATCCGTCATGTCACATAATTACCATCTTTTTTTGTGTGTGGCGATAAAATGACTATTATTATTAATTTTATTTTTTTGTTAGATAAAATGACTTTTTAAAGTACTGTACTCTTGGCTGGGCGCGGTGGCTTGCGCCTGGAATCCCAGCACTTTGAGAGGCCAAGGCGGGTGATCACTTGAGGTCAGGAGTTTGAGACCGGCCTGGCCAACATGGTGAAACCCTGGTCTTTACTAAAAATACAAAAATTAGCCGGGAGTGGTGGCGTACGCCTGTAGTCTCAGCTCCTTGGGAGGCTGAGGCAGGAGAATAGCTTGAACTTGGGAGGTGGAGGTTGCAGTGAGCCAAGATTGTGCCACTGCACTCCAGCCTGGGCGACAGAGGGAAACTCTGTGTCATAAATAAATAAATAAATAAATAAAATAAAGTATGGTACACTTATAAAGCCTTCCTTTTAAAAGTCAAATTCCAAGTTAGGATTTTCCTAAGGAAATAGATTCCTTTTTTAAAAGACTTCAATATTTAAACATTATGATTGTCTATCTACAGGGTTGTAGATTTAAGTGTTTTTCTGATACATTTTCATTATTTGTATTTCTACAGATTTTTTAGCAGTGAATTACTGCTAAATAGTAAAATTGGAATAGAACAAATGGATAAATTTTTCTTGTAGCATTTACATTTCCAGTTATTTCACCATAGCATGTGCCCTTTCAATGGTAATATTCAAGCTTTGTAATTGATTTTACTTAAACTGATTAATTACCTCCTTTCTTCCCATCAAAGAAAATTATACTTCACAAAACTTCCTATTATGTTGTGGGAATGAAGATGAATAATTTCCCAGATGTTATTTATGATTAAAAGATATGTTTACTTAGAGCTCCCAAATCCACAAGATTCACCTGGGCCAATAGAGTGTTGTTTTAGACTAGCATGGATTTAGAGGATAGGCCAGGGATTTTAATCTTTGTGAGCCCTATCTAAATTTCAATGTAGGATTCTTTTTTTTGGCGGGAGGTGGGGGGCAGGGTGAGGCAGGGTTTTGCTCTGTCCCCCAGGCTGGTGTGCAGTGGCACCCTCAGCCTCCACGTCCTGGGCTCAAGGCCATCCTCCCACCTCAGCCTCCTGGAAATTTTTTTTTTTTAAAGAATAATTATCAAAGTCAGAGATACCTGTAGGTTTAAATGTTTAAATGTAATAGTTTCTCAAATTACTGTATACTAGGTGTAGAGTAGTGCTTTTGGAAATCAGTGATTTATTAGCCACACAGATTTTATTATCCCATATATATACGGTTTTGTAAAGATAAACATTGTTAATAAAATAAACTATTATTTCAATACATTGCTTGTTTCTACTCATATTTCTTTCCTTTTGGACAGACACTCCTACAACTTTCTAACCCTTCTAAATTAAAAGATAGTAATTGATAAAAAAGTAATTTTAAGGTACTTCTCAAGGGAGTTATTTATTATAATGTATAAAATGTGTAAATTATGATTAGGCAGCCAGTGACAATTTTTTAGTGGAGATTGAATCTCATCTTTTTGTAAGGGGTTTATGAAGTCAGTGTCCTTTGAATATCATTAGAGTCAGTATGTACTGAAATGGATAATTTTGCGTGTAGATTACTCTTTAGTGCATCTTCAATACATCTGCATTCTAGATTACCAGGTTCTTCATAATATGTTGCCAAGTTACAGTATATTTATTATATGAAGATTAGTAACTTCTGACTTTTGCCTCTTTTTTTAGCCATTGGGGAAAAGTTAGTGAAATATTTGTATTTTGTTTCTTTAGTCTTGAAATTTCAGTGAAAGCTGAAAAATGTATGATTTTAGTATTGAAAAATGACAGTCAATTGTGACAAACGTTAAGATATACTGATAATTCCTTAAGGCAGGACACCAAAGGCATATAAGTAATCATAACAACCATAGACACTATGATAGCTCTACTGTGGGTTTCATTGCTTCCTAAAATAGGATGAATCAAGTTGTAAGTGCTTAGAAGGTTTAGAAGCTTCTGGTAGCATGGAGCTTATGTTACAAGTATGCTTTAGGTCAGTGTTTTTAAAATGTTTTAAAAATGATCCATGATAAAAGTACGTTTATGTGGCAACCTGTGATATACACAACAAAAATAAAGGATTCTCTAGGTGTATATATAAACCTTACTAGATGGGATGCATTCTGTTTTTTTTCATATTGTTACAACTGTTGGTATTGAACTGGTAGAATACGCACTAATGAGTCTCAGCTTGAGGTTTGGAAAATTGTTCTAGATGGTGTGTAGTTCTTGTAATTTAATGTTGCTTCAGGTTTAAGGTGGGCAGGCTTCCCCAAGTACTTGAAGGAGATTAAAAAAAAAATTTTTTAAACACTGCTGATGGCTCACAGGGAAAATGTAAATAGTGAAACTTCATGTACATCTTGGACAAAATAACTAGGGTCGAACACTTTTAAATCTTTTCGGGTAGATATCTATTGTGGGATTGCTGACTTGTATGGTAAGTATGTTTAACTTTATAAAAAACTTCCAGACTGTCTTCCAAAGTAATTCTACCATACTGCATTCCCACCAGCAGTATATGAGAGTTCCAGTTGCTCCACATTCTCATCAGCATTTGGTGTAGTGAGTCTTCCTAATTGTAGCCTTCATGGTAGGCGTGTAGAAATATATCATTGTTTTAATTTGCATTTCTCTTTTTTTTTTTTTGAGACAGAGTTTCGCTCTTGTCGCCCAGGCTGGAGTGCAATGGCATGATCTTGGCTTACCGCAACCTCCGCCTGCCGGGTTCAAGAGATTCTCCTGCCTCAGCCTCCCAAGTAGCTGGGATACAGGCATGCGCCACCACGCCCAGCTAATGTTGTATTTTTAGTAGACATGGGATTTTGCCATGTTGATCAGGCTGGTCTCGAACTCCTGACCTCAGGTGATCCACCTGCTTCGGCCTCCCAAAGTGCTGGGATTACAAGCATGAGCTGCTGTGCCTGGCCTTTAATTTGCATTTCTCTAGTGGTTAATGATGTTGAGTATCTTTTTGTGGCTTTTGTTTTTGTCATCCATATAGTCTGGTTAAATGTTCAGGTTTACCTTTTTAATATTGTAAGAATTCTATAATTCTTTATATAACAGTCCTTAATCAGATATGTACTTTACAAATATTTTCTGTCAGTTTATGTCTTTTTCTTAACAGGTTCTTTTATAGTTCATACTTTTTATGTCCTATCTAAGAATCTTTACCTAATCCAAGGTAACAAATATTTTTACTTTTTTTTTCCTGGAGATTTTCTCTTTTTACCTCTTACATTTAGGTCTGTGAACAATTTCGAGTTAAGTTTTACATATGTTGTAAGAGTCAAGTTTCATTTCTTTGCATATTAATGTGCAATTGATCTAACAGTGTATGTGAAAAGACTACTTTTTTCCCTTTGTTGAAAATCAATTGACCATAAATGTTTAAGTCAATTTCCTAGCCACATTCCATGGATCTAGCTTCATGTCTTTATACCGAGGATTGAAATCAGCTAGTGTGATACTTTAAACTTGGTCTTTTTTTTGAGACAGAGTCTTGCTCTGTCACCCAGGCTGCAGTGCAGTGGCTCGATCTTGGCTCACTACAAGCTCCGCCTCCTGGGTTCACGCCATTCTCCTGCCTCAGCCTCCGGAGTAGCTGGGACTACAGGCACCCGCCACCACGCCCGGCTAATTTTTTTGTATTTTTTAGTAGAGATGGGGTTTCACTGCGTTAGCCAGGATGGTCTCGATCTCCTGACCTTGTGATCTGCCCGCCTTGGCCTACCAAAGTGCTGGGATTACAGGCGTGAGCCACCGCGCCTGGCCGAAATTTGGTCTTTTTAAAAAAAATTTATAGTTATCCTGGCTATTCTGAACCCTTTCTATTTCCATAAAAATTTTAGAACTAGCTTGTCAATTTCTACAAAAAGACTTGGGATTTTGTGTTGAATCTATATATTATTTCAGGGAGAACTGACATGTTTACAATAGTGAATCTTCTCATCTATGGTTCTGGTTTGTCTCCGTGTATTAAGCATTCTTTGATTCTCTCAGCAGTGATTTGTATTTTTTGGTGTTAGGTTTATCCTTAAATATTTCATATTTGTAATGCTATTTTAGATGATATGTTTATTTATTTTTACTTTTTATTTGTACAAATTTATGGGTACATATGCAATTTTGTTACATGCATAGATTATGCTGCAGTCAAGTGAGGGCTTTTAAGGTATCCATCACCTGAATAACGTTCTTTGTCCTCATTAACGAATTTCTCATCATCCTCCCACCTCCTCATTCTTCCACTCCATTATGTATCATTCCACTCTTTGCATCTGTGTGAACACATTTGTTTAGAACACACTTATGAATCCGAACGTCATACTTGTCTTTGTGTGCCTGGTTTGTTTAACCTAAGATAATGACCTCTAGTTCCATCCATGTTGCTGTATATGACATGATTTCATTCATTTTTTTTTTATTTTTTTTTGAGATGGAGTCTCACTCTGTCGCCCAGGCTGTAGTGCAGTGGTGAGATCTCGGCTTACTGCAAGTTCCGCCTCTGAGGTTCACGCCATTCTCCTGCCTCAGCCTCCCAAGTAGTTGGGACTACAGGTGCCCGCCACCACGCCTGACTAATTTTTTTTTGTATTTTCAGTAGAGACAGGGTTTCACAGTGTTAGCCAGGATGGCCTCGATCCCCCGACCTTGTGATCTGCCCGCCTCGGCCTCCCAAAGTGCTGGGATCACAGGGGTGAGCCACGACGCCCAGCCTGATTTCATTCTTTGTTATGGCTGAATAGTATTCCATTGTGTATATATACCACATTTTCTTTACCTGTTCATCCATTGATGGACACTTGGGTTGATTCCATATCTTTGCTGTTGTGAATAGTGCTGCAGTAAACATACTGGTGCACATATCTTTTAGATATATTAATTTCTTTTCTTTTTGTAAAAATCTAGTAGTGGGATTGCTAGATGGAAAGATAGTTCTATTTTTAATTCTTGGAGAAATCTCCATACTGTTTTCCATAGAGGCTGTACTAATTTACATTCCCACCAATGGTATATAAGAGTTCCCTTTTTTTCACATGATAACCAACATTGTCTGTCTTTTTAATAAAAGACATTCTGACTAGGATAAGGTGATATCTCATTGTGAATTTGATTTGCATTTCTCTTATGACTGGTAATGTTGAGCATTTTTTCATATACCTGTTGGGTGTATGCTTTTGAAAAATGTCTATTCATGTGTTTTGCCTACTTTTTAATAGGATTGTTAGATTTTTTTGGTTGTTGAATCGTTTGAGTTCCTTGTATAGTCTGGATATTAGTCCCCTGTTGGATGAATAATTTGCAAATATTTTCTGTCATTCAACAGGATTGGTTGTCTCTTCAATCTGTTATTTCTTTTGCCATGCAGAAGCTTTTTAGTTTAATTGAGTCCCATTTGTCTGTTTTCTAGTATCTTTATAGTTTTGGGTCTTACACTTAAGTCTTTAATCCACCTTGAGTTGATTTTTATGTATTAGTGAGAGATAAGAGTTCAATTGCATTCTTCTGCATATGGATATCTAATTTTCTCGGCACCATTGATTGAAGAGGGCTTCGTTTCCACAGTGTATGTTCTTGTCGGCTTTGTCAAACATCAGCTGGCTGCAAGTATGTGGCTTTATTTCTGGGTTCTCTATGCTGTTCCATTGACCTGTGTGTCTTATTTTTATACCAGTAACCTGCTGTTCTGTTTAGTATAGTCTTGTAATATAATTTGAAGTTAGATAATGTGATGCCTCTGGCTTTATTCTTTTTGCTCAGCATTGCTTTGGCTATTGGGGCTTCTTTTTGGTTCCATATGAATTTTAGGATTGTTTTTTCTAATTTTGCAAAAAATTAACTTGGTATTTTGATAGGGATTGTATGGAATATGTCGGCTGCTTTGTACAGTATGATCATTTTAATGATATTCTTCTGAATATCCAGTGATCATGGGATGTTTTTCCATTTGTGTCATGTATAATTTCTTTTAGCTGTGTTTTGTAGTTCTCCTTGTAGGGATTTTACCTCTGGTTAAATATATTCCTAGTTTGTGTGTGTGTGTGTGTGTGTTTATAATTTCTTTTTTCTTTTTTTTTTTTTCGTTTTTGAGACGGAGTCTCACTCTGTCACCCAGGCTGGAGTGCAGTGGCACAATCTCGGCTTACTACAACCTCCGGCTCCCAGGTTCAAGCGATTCTCCTGCCTGAGCCTCCAGAGTAGCTGGGACTACAGGTGCGCACCACTATGCCCAGCTAATTTTTGTGTGTGTGTGTATTTTTAGTAGAGACAGGGTTTCACCATGTTGGCCAGGATGGTCTCACTCTCTTGACCTTGTGATCCACCCACCTTGGCCTCCCAAAGTGCTGGGATTACAGGTGTGAGCCACCACACCCGGCCTTTTTTTTTGTTATTTGTAGCTATTGTAAATGGGATTGTGTTCTTGATTTGGTTTTCATCTTGAATCATTATTGGTGTGTAGAAACACTACTAATTTTTGTATGTTGATTTTGTATCTTGCAAGTTTACTGAATTCATTTACCAAATCTAAGAGTTTTTTTTTTTTTTTTGAGACAGAATTTCATTCTGTTGCCCAGGCTGGAGTGCAATGGCACAATCTCAGCTCACTGCAAGCTCTGCCTCCTGGGTTCAAGTGATTCTCCTGCCTCAGCCTCCCGAGTAGCTGGGATTACAGACATGTGCCACCACACCCGGCTAATTTTTGTAGTTTTAGTAGAGACGGGGTTTCACCATGTTGGCCAGCTGGTCTTGAACTACTGACCTCAGGTGATCTGGCCACCTCAGCCTCCCAAAGTGCTGGGATTACAGGCATGAGCTACCGCGCCTGGCAAATCTAAGAGTTTTTGTGGGGAGTCTTTAGGTTTTTCTAGATATAAGATCATATCATCAGGAAACAGGGATAATTTCACTCCTTCCTTTATAATTTTGATGCCTTTTGTTTCATTCTCTTGCCTGATTGCTCTGGTTAGGACTTCCAATACTATATTGAAGAGTGGTGAAAGTAGGCATCCTTGTTTTCTTCCAGTTCTTAAAGAAATGCTTTCATCTTTTCCCTATTCAGTATGATGTTAGTTACAGGTTTATCATATATGGCCTTTATTATTTTGAGGTATGATCTTTCTATGCCTAGTTTACTGAGGGTTTTTCTTATGAAGGAATGTTGAATTTTATTAAATGCTTTTTTCGCGTCTATTAAGATGATCATATGGTTTTTGTCCTTCATTCTGTTGATATGATGTATCACATTTATTGATTTGCATATGTTGACCTATCCTTGCATTCCCGTTATAAAACCCACTTGATCATGGTGTATTATCTTTTTGATTTGGTGTTGGATTTGGTTTGCTAGTATTTTGTTGAGGATTTTTGCATTTGTGTTCATTAGTCTGTAGTTTTCTTTTTATTCTGTATCCTTTGTTTTGTGTCCTTCTTTGATTTTGTTATCAGGGTGATAATGGCCTTATAGAATAAGTTAGGGAGAGGCCTGTCCTTGATTTTTTGGAATAGTTTCAGGAGTATTGATATTACTTCTTCGTACATTTGGTAGAATTCGGCTGTGAAGCCATCTGGTACTGGGCTTTTCTTTGTTGGGAGATTGTAAAAATTACTGATTAATTCTTGCTGCTCATTATTGGTCTATTCAGATTTTCTGTTTCTTTTTGGTTCATTCTTGGTAGGTTGTGTTTTTCTGGGAATGTATCTATTTCCTGTAGGTTTTCTAGTTTATGAGTATATAGTTCATTATAGTCTGTGATGATCTTTGTACTTCTGTGGAATCAGTTGTAATGTCTCCTTTTTGATTTCTGATTTTATTTGGCTCTTCTCCCTTCTTTTCTTGGTTAGTCTGGAAAGTGGTTTCTCAATTTTTTTTATCTCTCTGAGGAACCAGCTTTTCATTTCATTGACCTTTTGTGGTTTTTTTTTTTCAGTCCATATTTCATTTAGTTCTGCTCTGATCTTTATTTCTTTTCTTCTGCTAGTTTTGGGTTTGGTTTTTTCTTGGTTTTCTGGTTCCTCGAGGTGCGTTCTTAGATTATTAACTTCTAATCTTTCTCCTTTTTGATGTAGGAATTTATTGCTGTGTTCTTCTTAGCACTGCTTTTGCTGTATCCCACAGGTTTTGGTATGTTGTGTTTACATTTTCATTTGTTTCAAAAACATTTTTTAAAATTTCTGTCTTAATTTCTTCATTGACCCTATTGTCATTCAGGAGCATGTTGTTTAATTGCTGTGTATTTGTAAGGTTTGTAAATTTTCTCTTGGTATTGATTTCTAGTTTTATTCTGCTGTTGTCTGAGAAGGCACTTGATGTGATTTCAGTTTTAAAAAATTTGTTGAGACTTTGTTTTGTGGCTTAACATATGGTCTGTCTTGGAGAATGTTCCATATGCTGATGAAAATATTGTATATTCTGTAGTTGTTGGATAGAATGTTTTGTAAATGTCTGTTAAGTTCATTTGGTCTAAAGTCCAGTTTAAGTCCAGTGTTTCTTTGCTGATTCTTTGTCTAGATGATCTGTCTAATGCTGTAAGTGGGGTGTTGAATTTTCACGCTATTGTGTTGCAGTGTATCTCTTTCTTTAGGTCTGGTAATACTTGTTTTATGACTCTTAGTACTCCAGTGTCGGGTGCAAATATGTATTTAGAATTGTTATATATTCTTGCTGAATTGGTCTCTTTAATATTATATAACGACTTTCTTAGTCCTTTTTTTTTTTTTTAACTGTTTTTAGATGGTTTTTTCTCTTGCCATTTTTAGGATTCACTCTTCACTTTGACTTCAGACAGTCTGATTATAATGTTGCCATGGTGGAGACCTTTTTACACTGTATTTGTCTGGTGATTGCTGAGCCTCTCATATCTGGATCTCTAAATCTCTTAACTAGCAGTCATCTGTCCTGTGCTGTGCCAAGGATGAAATAATTTTGTGTTTTGTCTCTCCTTGGTAGAGTTTGTCACCCCCAAGTAAGAACTAAGGCTCTGAGAAAATAAGTTTTGCCCAACCTAAGTGTAGTATGTTCAAGTCAGATATTTAAACCTAATCCAACATTTCTTGCCCCAACCATCTCTATAAGTAATAATTCTCAACTAGTCTAGTAAAGGAGATAGGTATGTGAATAAATTACAAAGTTGTAATTTATTTAATGGTTTAATGATTACACAACCATTAAAAATGAGCAATAGCTGTATATTTATTGTCATTGAAATACATTCACCATGTGTTATTTTATTTTATTTTTTTGAGGTGGAGTCTCACTCTGTTGCCCAGGCTGGAGTACAGTGGCATGATCTCAGCTCACTGCACCCTCCGCCTCCCAGGTTCAAGCGATTCTCCTACCTCAGCCTCCCGAGTAGCTGGGACTACAGGTACCCATCACCACACCCGGCTAATTTTTGTATTTTTAGTAGAGATGGGGTTTTGACATGTTGATCAGGCTGGTCCTGAATTCCTGACTTCAGGTGATCCACCCACCTCGGCCTCCCAAAGTACTGGGATTACAGGTGTGAGCCACCACGCACAGCAATCACCATGTGTTATTGAGTGGTAATACAGATTCCAGAACAGAATGAATATCATGATCCCAGTCATTTATTCACTGATTCAGCAAACGTATATTGAATGCATACTTTGTGGCAGGCACTGTATTAGGTATTTGGAATACATGGGTCAATAAAGCAGTGTTCTTACGGAGTTTATAACCTATTAATATAAAAGAATGCCAGAGTAGAGTCAGAATTATAAGAGGCAGCTTGAGGTACAGAAAGACTTGAGTTGGAAGCCACAATGGTAAGTTCATCCATAACAAGTGTGTAATTCTTGGGAGAAGATTCTTCATAGCTCTTTGGATTTCTGAACATCTTGGGAGCAGAGGCACTAGTCGTTTTGTTCTGGACTATCTTCTCAGTGAGGTTTATATAGTGAATAGCCTTGGAATATATAACAATTCTAAATATATATTTGCACCCAACACTGGAGTACTGAGAGCCTCTTGAGCCAAGGACAAATTTGTTGTTCAGTTTAATAATGTCTCCTTAGGGATAAAGGTCGGGCAGATTTGCTTGATAAAAGATTTAGGTTCCCCAAGTTCAAGATTCCTCAGCTGTGATTAAAACCCATTACATGCACAGCATCTATCCAGGCATCTTCAAGTTTCCCTATGAGACTTGGATTACAGGAAGAACCAATGTAAACCTGAAGCTCATACTGCTTGCCATACATGAGTAGTAAATTTTTTTGCCTCTGACTTAGGAGTTTGGTGTCTTTTGCTAGCATTCAAGAAAGGTAGCAGTCCAATTGGTTACCTTGCAAATAGGCCAGACCCTTCACAGCATTTAATAGCATTCAGATGTGAGTTTATTTTTATTTTAATTTGAGGAGGCTCAGTTTTATTAAGGTACTGTTCTTATTTTATGGTGGGTTTTAGCTTCTATTTCTTGGTATTACATTTAATTACTAAAAGGGTAGTGGATGTTTTTGCTAGTTTGCTCTAGAAGTACACTTTATTAGTTGTCTGGACGATGCAATAAATTTTATCTCCAAAGTCATGTATAAAAATGTCATTCAAAAGCTATCTATTTAGCCACAATGTGTTATACCTCTATACATGTTCTAATGTGCAAATGTCATATAGTAGAAGAGTTCTTGCTAAAACAGCTTACTTTATCTTCTATTCTTAGGTTCTGCCACCATTTTCTCCAGACTGAAGTGGCTAGAGCCATGTTTTCAAACGCAGGTTTTAAAATTTTGACAAAAAGTTTCCAATACTTTAATATTTTAATGTGTTTTAATTGCTGTCATATTGTTAATTTGAATACTTTGTTTCTTAACTCCTATAACTCAATGAGATTACCAATCCTTTGACCAAAAGGAAATGAGTTTTTAAAAATTTATCTTTTTTACTGAAGTTAGAATCTTTTTACAAGCGAAAATCTGATAAGTTAATTATCTGAAGTACAACCTACTTCATGAAAACATGTTACTGAATTTCTCTAAGTTGTTTTATTTCAGTAAGTTTAGAAACCATAGAGCATCTCCCTCCCCAAAATAAAAGCCCCCATAATTATCCATAATTTTTTTTTAACTTATATGTTCATCCTTTACCTAGCCATCTTACCAGTTAAATAACATGGAGAAAGAAGTAAAACAAATTGGCTTCAAGAGGCTCTTGATTTTGACATGGAATGGCAAGAAAGTGCAATAGAGAAATCTGCCCTTTGTGACAGTATACAGAAAGTATAGGCAGATACAATTTTATGAGAGATCTCAGCCTGATTACTTAATTATTGTTCTTTGTCGTAAATTCAGCCTTCTTTCATTACAGCTTCTGAATAAACATGCTTTTTGATCTGTGTTTGGTAAAGATGATTCATTCCTTAAAGGGACAGATTTCTCTTTTTCAAAGAAGGAACTTGCTCTGTTTTTGCAGTATTTAAACTGTTCTGCTATTGATGGACATTTATGCTGATTTTTAATGCCAGATTTCATCATTGTAATGTTAACTTTAACGTTTCTGAAATTGAGAAATGTTTAAAAATAGTTGGTACTTACTATTGCTGTTTGCCATCCTATTTAAAATTAAAAACCTTACTACCTACCTCCAGTCATCTTTTATCTCTTTTTCCTGCTTTATTTTTCTGCATAGCACTATACTAACTTATAGCACTTATACCGATTATTGTTTTTCTCCTCTCATAAGCAGGTAGAAATCTTTTTGTTTTATTTTACCATCGTAAAATATACTTTACCTGACACAGAGTGAGTGCCCAATAAATATTTGTTGAATGAATAAATGAAGAAATGTACGAGTGTTTATTGTGGTCCAGATACTGTGCTAAGCCCTTTCTGTCCTTAAAATAACTACAGGCCGGGCGTGGTGGCTCACACCTGTAATCCTAGCACTTTGGGAGGCCAATGCGGGTGGATCAGTTGAGGTGAGGAGTTTGAGACCAGCCTGGCCAACATGATGAAATCCTGTCTCTACTAAAAATACAAAAGTTAGCTGGGCGTGGTGCTGTGTGCCTGTGATCCCAGCCACTTGGGAGGCTGAGGAAGGAGAATTGCTTGAACTTGGGAGGCAGAGGTTGCAGTGAGCTGAGATCGTGCCACTGCACTCCAGCCTGGGCAACAGAGTGAGACTGTGTCTCAAAAAACAAACAAACAAAAAACTGCATGAGGTAGAGGTATTCTAATGAGGAAACTAAGTCTTAGGCGGAGGTTAAATTGCCCAGTATCACTCAGTTTATAAATGGTGGAGCTGAAATTAGAGCATGAATTTACTTTTCATGCCAGATCCTAGGCTCCTAATTTCTGTGTTATATTTTTCTCAGTATTTGTGTGATTTACTTAATCTGTTCTTTCTTTTTAAACAGGAAGAAGAGAATTTATCCAAAGATTAAAACTTGAAGCAACCCTTAATGTGCATGATGGTTGTGTAAGTAATAGTTAATTCTCAACTCTGAAGGGATTTGATACTAAGTGTTTAAGTGTTTGATGAAATGTCCCAATCCTCCCAGAAAGGATTGTGACTATAATAAAATGGGAGAATAAAGTTTTACATTAAAATATAAAATTATATTTTGAATCTAGAAGAGTGTATGCAAGATTTTTTAAAGTGCAGATGAGTTTTCTAATATTATTGAAAGGCTTCCATCTCATTCACTGTACTGAAACTGCTTTTGTGACTTCATGTCTCCAAATGTAGTGTTCACTTCTTAGAAACTTTAGACATATCACTCAAACATATCCTCTTTTTTTTTCATACTTTTTTTTGTTTGTTTTTGTTTTTGAGACAGAGTCTCGCTCTGTTGCCCAGGCTGGAGTGCAGTGGCGCAATCTCAGCTCACTGCAAGCTCAGCCTCCCTGCAAGCTCCGCCTCCCGGGTTCACGCCATTCTCCTGCCTCAGCCTCCTGGGTAGCTGGGACTACAGGTGCCCGCCACCATGCCTGGCTAATTTTTTTGTATTTTTTAGTAGAGACAGGGTTTCACTGTGTTAGCCAGGATGGTGTCGATCTGACCTCATGATCCTCCTGCCTTAGCCTCCCAAAGTGCTGGGATTACAGGTGTGAGCCACTGTGCCCATCCCATATCCTCTTTTTTGAAATACTTTTTCTCTTGGCTTTTGCTAACACCATACTCTCTTGGTTTTCTTCCTATTTCAATCCATTGACTTGCTACATCTTCTCTGTCTCAGCTGACTCCTCCACATATGTTCCTTCACATGTTGGTTGCACGAAGACTCTGTCCTGGTATCTCCCACCCTCTTTTCTCTCCAGCTCAAAATGACCCTATCTAGTCCCATGGCTAAAAAAAAAAAAAAAAAAAAAAAGAAAACATGACTTCTGCCTCTTCCCAGAGTTTTTATATCCAACTTTCTACTTAACATGTCCAGTTGCATGTCTAATAGGCATCCCAAATTTAGCAGATCCAAAACAGAGCTCTTTTCAATTTTTATTATAAAAATTTCAAATGTACTTTTCATGTACTTGTGACCTAGACTTAGTAATTATCAAGATTTTGCCATATTTTCTTTTCTTCCCCCATCCACCTTGCTGAAGATCCACCTTGCTGAAGATCCACCTTGCTGAAGATATATTATTTTACCTTTATATGTAAGCCTAAAAAGCGATTGACATTTTCTTATATAACCAAAATGCCATTAGGTAATTTAATAATATTGACTTTTTTTGGTATTATCTAATATATAGTCCATATTTTCTTTGTTTTAAAATGTCTTTTTATTGTTATTTGTTCAAAAGATGATCCAAGGACACCTCTGCCTTGTATATTTTATGCCTTATGCCTAGAATTCTCTTCTCCCACTTACCTGTAAAGCTTACCTTCTCATTTTATTTAGCTCTCTTTTCAAATGTTGCCTACCAAAGCAGCATTCCCTGAACACCCTAATTAAACAGCATGCCACGCCTGGTCAGTATCTTTCTCCTTATATTATTATTATTATTGATAGTGCTTACTATCTGGCATTATAATTAACAAACCAATTTATTTGTTCATAGTCTACACTTTTGCCCCCCTGCCTTGGCATATTGGACCAAAAAAAATACCTTCACAAATTTATTTTTTAAATTTACTATCAACAGGAATGCCTGAAACAGATGTGGCACTTTATGAATTATTCATTAATGAGACAGAGTATATTATGTGTTAGATTAATTATTATTATTATTTTTTGATATGGGGTCTTGCTCTGTCACCAAGGCTGGAGTGCAGTGGTGCAATCTTGGCTCACTGCAACCTCCGTTTCCCGGGTTCAAGCAGTTCTCTGCTGCAGCCTCCCGAGTAGCTGGGATTACAGGCACCCACCACCACACCTGGCTAATTTTTGTGTTTTTAGTAGAGACTGAGTTTCACCATGTTGGCCAGGCTGGTCTTGAACTCCTGGCCTCAGGTGATCTGCCTGCCTTGGCCTCCAAAAGTGCTGGGATTGCAGGTGTAAGCCACTGTTCCTGGCCCAACATTTTTTGCAAGTTTAAACATACCTTTGCTCTCTGCTTTCGTACTTCATTGGTGATCTGAGTGGATACAGGATTCTAGGTGGGACATTATTTTCACTCTGTAGTTTTTTGTTTGTTTGTTTTGAGACTGAGTCTCACTCTGTCTTCCAGGCTGGAGTGGAGTGGCACAATCTCAGCTCACTGCAACCTCCACCTCCTGGGTTCAAGTGATTCTTGTGCCTCAGCCTCCTGAGAAGCTGAGATTACAGTCTGCACCACCATGCCTGGCTAATTTTTGAATTTTTAGTAGAGACGGGGTTTCGCCATGTTGGCTAGGCTGGCCTCGAACTCCTGACCTCAGGTGATCCTCCCAAAGTGCTGGGATTACAGGTGTGAGCCACCGCACCCCACCCACTCTGTAGTTTTCAAGGTCTTACACAAATGTTTTCTAGTATTCACTTCAGCTGGTAAGACTGTTGCCAGCCTAATCACTTTTTGTTATTATATAATAACTTTAATTACTTTTGTGTATTACCCCGTAGATTTGTGCTTAAATTTTTATTTATTTTTTATTTTTTTATTTTTTTGAGATGGAGTCTCGCTGTGCCGCCCAGGCTGGAGTGCAGTGGCACAATCTCGGCTCACTGCAAGCTCCGCCTCCCGGATTCACGCCATTCTCCTGCCTCAGCCTCCTGAGTAGCTGGGACTACAGGCGCCCACCACCACGCCCAGCTAATTTTTGGTGTTTTTAGTAGAGACGTGTTTCACTGTGTTAGCCAGGATGGTCTCGATCTCCTGACCTCATGATCCACCCGCCTCTGCCTCCCAAAGTGCTGGGATTACAGGCGTGAGCCACCGCACCCGGCAAATTTTTATATTTTTAAGAGCTTTATTGAGATATGATCAGCTGTACATATTTAAAGTGTACTATTTGATATGTTTAACACATGTAAACATACACAGTCATCACCACATTCAAAATGATAAAATATCAATCATCCCCTAAAAGTTTGCCCATGTGCCCTCTCATTCCTTACACATCACCCTCAACCCCAGTCAACCAGTGATCTCTATTCTGTCACTATAAATCAGTTTGCATTTTCTAGAATTTTAAATAAACGGAATCATTGATTATGTATCCTTTTTTCATTTGGCTTTTTTTACTTTAAATTTTGCTTAGAATAATTATTTTGGGATTCATGTTGTTGAGTGTATCAATAATTTATTACTTTTTATTGCTGAGGAGCATTTATTGTATGGATAAATCATGTTTATATCTGTTCACCTGTCAGTGGACATTGGGTTGTATCCAGTTGAGGACTATTACAAATAAAGTTGCCATGAATATTCGTGTTGCGTCTTTGTATGAACATATGCTTTTATTCTTTTTTGATAAATACCTTTGAGTGGAATGAATGGGTCATATGGTAGGTACCTGCTTAACTTGTTAAGAAACCAGTTGTTTTCCAGTATCGTTGTACCGTTTAACATTCCCACTGTTAGTATGTAGGAATTCCAGTGGGTCCATGTCCTCACCAGCATTTGGTGTGGTCAGTTTTTTTTTTTTTTTTTTTAAGACATTCTAACAGGCATCTAGTAGTATGTTGTGGTTACATTTCCTGCCCCGTTAATTTTTACGTATTCATCTGTATTCTGGAAACTTCCTCAACTCTCATATTCATTCAAGTAGCTTTTTTTTCCTTAAGATTTTATAGGATATTCTATGTAAATAATCAAGTCATCTGAATTAAGTTAGTTTTACTTCTTTTCTAGTCTGGATTCCTTTTATTTCATTTTCTTGACTTATTTCACTGGTTAGTATTCTACTATAAGATTGAATAGAAGGAGTGGAATCAGACATCCTTGTCTTGTTCTGATCTTAGAAGGAAAACAGGGTCTCCCTCTGTTTCCCAGATTGGAGTGCAGTGGCACAATCATAGCTCACTATAGCCTCGACCTCCTGGGCTCAAGCTATCTTCCCACCTCAGCCTCCAGAGTTAGCTGGGACCATAGGTGCATGCCACCATCCCAGCAAATGTGTTTGTTTTTTGTAGAGGTGGGGTCTCATTATGTTGCCCGTCTGGTCTTGAACTCCTGGGCTCAAGTGATACCTCCCACCTCAACCTCCCAAAGCAAAGTGCTGGGATTACAGGTATGAGCCGCTGTGCTTAGCTAAGAACATTGTCTCTTTCTATTTAGTATGATGTCATCAGTTTTTTCATGGATGCTTGTTGTCAGGTTGAGGATGTTCTCCTCTATTACTAACTTGCTAAGAGCTATCATGAATCATTGCTGGATTTTGCCAAGTGTCTTTTTTTTTTCTGGGAAATGTCTAACTATAATTCCATTTATTTAGTAAAAATAAACTATTCAGGGTATCTGTGTCTTGAGTGAACCTTGTTTAATATGTGTGCTTCACTGAATTTATTTTATGTAAATTGTTGAATTTATTGACATAAAATTGTTCATAATATTCCCTTATGTTTTTAAGTATCTGTAGAATCTGTAGTGTATGTTACTGTGTTTCTCATTACTGATATTGGTAATATTTTCTCCATGTTTTTTCCTGATTAGTTTGGCTAGAGACTTGTTAATTTTGTCTTCTCCAAGAACCAACCTCTGGTCTCATTAATTGTCTCCGTTGTTTTTCTGTTGTCTATTTCATTGATTTCTGCTAATATATTTATTATTTGAGTCTTCTGCAGACTTTGGGTTTAATTTGCTCTTTGTTTTGTAATTTTTTGAGTGGAAGCTGAGGTCATTGATATGAGACCGTTGTCTTTTCTAAAATAGAGGTTTTTTTGGTGCTGTAAATTTTCTTCTAAATATTGTTTTAGCTGTAATCCATAAATTGAGATATGTTGCATTTTTATTTTCATTGAGTTCAAAATACTTTTTAATTTATTTTGTAATTTCTTCTTTGACCATCTGTTATTTCTATGGCCATCTGTTATTTCTTAGTTTTCCAACGTATCTTTATGTTAATGATTTCTGATTTAATTCCATTTTGGTCAGAGAACATACTTTCAATGACTTGTAGTCTTCTATTTAAATATATTAAGATTTGTTTTGTGGCCCAGAATGTCATCTCTATTGGTAAATGTTTCTTGTACACTTAAAAAATGTATATTTTGCTGTTTTTTAGTTGTTACAAGCATGATGATAAATCTGGTCCATGTGCTGACATGTTGACTAAAAGTGGACATTTATTTTTTTTTAATTTAGATGTGCTCACATACTATAAAATTGACCCATCTTAAGTGTTCAATTCGGTGGTTTTTAGTGTATTTGTAAAGTTGTGGAGCCATCACCACTATTTAATTCCTCTAATTTTAATCATCTGAAAAAGAGTACCAATTATCAGTCACCATTTCCCCTCTATTTAGCAGTTAGCAATCACTAATACTTTCTGTCTCTACCAATGTGCGTATTCTGACATTTCATATAAATGGAACCATACAATATTGGCTGTTAATGTAAGGGTTCTTTCACTTAGTGTAATGTTTTCAAGGTTAATCCATGTTGTAGTATGTGTCAGTATTTCATTCCTTTTTATGATTGAATAAATATTTCATTGTACAGATATACCACATTTAATCTGTTCATCAGTTGTTGGATATTTGGGTTGTTTCCATTTTTTGGCAATTATGAATAATGCTGCTGTGAACATTTGTATACAAATTTTTGTGTGTTGTAAGTTTTCAATTATCTTGGCTGTATACCTGGTTGCAGAATTGCTAGGTCATATGGTAAACTGATATCTCACTTTTTGAGGAGGTATCAAAACTGTTTTCCAAAGAGCTGTACCATTTTACATTTCTGACAGCAATATACACGGTTCCAGTTTCTTGACATCCTTGCCAACTCTTATTTTCTGTTTCTTTAAAAAATTATTTTAATCATCCTAGTGGATGTGAAGTGGTAATTTGTTGTGATTTTGGTTTTTATTTCTCTGATGACTAATGATGTTGAGCATCTTTCTATGTGCATATGAAGGTATGAGTCATTTACATACTTTCTTTGGAGAAATGTCTATTTAAATCATTTACCTATTTTTAATTGGATTGTTTGTCTTTTTGTTGTTGAGTTGTGTTTGTATATTCTGGGACTCTTATCATGGGACTCTTATCAGATATATGATTTGCAAATATTTCCCTTCATTCTATGAGTTGTCTTTTCGCCTTCTTCATAGTGTCCTTTAATGTACAAAAGTTTTTAATTTTGGTGAAGTCTAATTTCTTTTTGCTGTTTGCTTGGGCTGTTGGTGCTGTATTTAAGAAACTTGCTTAATCACTGGTCGTGAAGATTTATACCTGTTTTCTCCTAAGAGTTGTATAGTTTTAGCTCTTCTGTTTAGATATTTGATCTATTTTCAGTTAATTTTTATATGGTATAAAGTAGGGGTCCAAGGTGTTTTTTTTTTGTTCTTTTGTTTTTTTTTTGGTGGCGATTATCTAGTTGTCTCAGCACCATTTGGTGAAAAGACTTTTCTTTCATTGAATGGTCTTGGATCTCTTGTCAAAAAAATCACTTGACCATAAATAGAAGAGTTTATTTCTGAACTCTTAATTGCATTACATGGATCTGTATGTCTTTGTTTTTGCCAGTACCACACAGTCTTGATTACTGTAGTTTTGTAATAAGTTTTTCTAGTTTTATTTTAGGTGACTTGGTTTTATGCCTGTGAACACTAAATAAATTCAAATAAGTAAATTTACACAGTGAAACTTAATGGCTCAGAGATTTCATTGTAAAATATCAGAACATTGTGTTTACTAAATGACAGTCAATATTTAACGCTTTATTTTGAATTTTTTAGAGCAGTTTTAGGTTCATAGCAAAATTGAGAGGAAGGTATGGGAATTTCTCATATATCGCCTGCCCACATACTTGCATAGCATTTTCCATTATCAACATCTTCCACCTGAGTGGTACATTTGCTATATTTCATGAGCCTACATTAATACATCATAATCCACCCAAAGTCCATAGTTTACAATAGGGCTCACTCTTGGTTTCAGGCATCTTATGAGTTTGGACAAATGTATAATGATATATATCCACCATTATAGTATCATGTGGAGTTGTTTCACTGCCTTAAAAATCTTCTGTGCTCTGCCTATTTATCACCCACCTTCCGAACTCCTGATGACCACTGATCTTTTTATAGTCTCCATAGTTAAGCCTTTTCCACAATGTCATATAATTGGAATCACATAGTATGTAGCCTTTTCAGATTAGTTTTCTTTCACTTAGCAATATACATTTAGGTTTCCTCTATCTTTTCATAGCTTCTAGCTCATTTCTTTTTAGAGCTGAATAATACTTCATTCTGTAGATGTACCACAGTTTGTCCATTCACTTGCTGAAGGACATCTTGGGTGCTTCCAAAAATTGGCAGTTATGAGTAAAGTTGCCATAAACGTTTGTGGGCAGGTGTTGGTGTGCACATACGTTTACGTTCGTGTGCAGGTGTATGTGTGGACATACGTTTTCAGCTCCTTTGGATAAATACCAAGGAGCATGCTGTATTGTGTATGTTTAGTTTTTATAAGAAATCACCATTTGTCCTTCAAAGTGACTGTACAATTTTGCATTCCCACCAGCAATGAATATAATAAGTTCCTGATGCTCCACATCCTTGCCAGTATTTGATGTTGTCAGTGTTCTCTATTTTGGCCATTCCAATAGATATGTAGTACATTTCCCTGATAACATAGGATGTGGATTATCTTTTCATATGCTCGTTTGCAATCTGTGTATCTTTGCTGAGGTGCCTGTTATGGCCTTTGGCTCATTTCTTAGATTGTTTCTTATTGTAGTGTTTTAAGAGTTCTTTATGTATTTTAGATAACACTACTTTATCAGATGTGTCTTTTGAAAGTATTTTCCCTGTCTTGTCTTCTCGTTTTCTTGACATTGTCTTTTGCAGGGTGGAAGTTTTTAATTTTAATGAAGTCAGTCTTATCAGTGATTTCTTTTATGGATCTTGCCTTGGTATTGTACTTAATAAATTATCACCATACCCAAGGTCATCTGAGTTTTTTTCCTATGTTATCTTCTCAGAGGTTTATAGTTTTGTGTTTATATTTAGGTCTGTGATCTATTTTGAATTAATTTTTGTGAAGGGTATAAGTTATGTGTCTAGATTTTATTTTTATTTTTATTTTTTTTGCATGTGAATATCCAGTTGTAGCAGCACCATTTGTTGAAAAGACTATCTGCATTGTATTGACTTTACTCCTTTGTCAAAGGTCCGATGATCGTGTTTATGTGGGTCTGTTTCTGGGCTCTGAATTCTGTTTAGTTATCTGTTTGTCTGCTCTTTTGCCAATACCACACTGTCTTATTTGGTGTAGCCTTACAGTAAAATTTTTATTATTATTTATTTATTTATTTATTTTTGAGATGGAGTCTCGGCCTCTTGCCCAGGCTGGAGTGCAATGGTGCGATCTCAGCTCACGGCAGCCTCCGCCTCCTGGGTTCAAGTGATTCTCCTGCCTCAGCCTCTAGAATAGCTGGGATTACAGGCACGCGCCACCATTCCCAGCTTATTTTTTTTGTATCTTTAGTAGAGATGGGGTGGTCTCGAACCACCAGCCAGGCTGGTCTCGAACTCCTGACCTCGTGATGTGCCTGCCTTGGCCTCCCAAAGTGGTGGGATTACAGGCACCTTATAGTAAGTCTTGAAGTTGGGTAGTGTCAGCTCTCTTGGGATTTTCCACTTATCTTTCTGTTACTGATTTTAGTTTAATTCCATTGTGGTCTAAGAGTAGACACTGTATGATTTTTATTCTTTTAAATTTGTTAAAGTGTATTTTAAGGCCTCAAATATGGTCTGTCTCGGTAAATGTTCCATGTGAGCTTGAGAAGAACAACTTTGTTCTTCTCCCTTAATATGTGTTGGCTAGCCTGAGTCTTTGGCATCTCTTATAAACTTTAGAATCAGTTTGTCAATACCCACAAAATAATTTGCTGAGATTTTGATAGGAATTGCATTGAATCTATAGAACAAGTTGGGAAGAATTGACATCTTGAAAATACTGAATCTTTCTATTTATTAATATGGAATAGCTCTTCATTTATTTAATTCTTTGATTTCTTTTACCAGAGTTTCATAATTTTCCTCATAGAAATCTTATACATATTTTATTCAGTTTATACCTAAGTGTTTCATGTTTTGGAGTGCTAATGTAATGGTATTGTGTTTTAAAATTCAAATTCCACTTGTTCATTTCTGGTATTTAGGAAAATAATTGACTTTTTAATATTAACCTTGTATCCTATTACTTTGCTACAATCACTTATTAGTTCCAGGAGGGTTTTATTTTGTTTTGTTTTGTTTGTTTTGAAACAGACTCGCTCTGTCGCCCAGGCTGGAGTGCAGTGGCGCGATCTCGGCTCAGTGCAAGCTCCTCCTCCCGGGTTCATGCGATTCTTCTGCCTCAGCCTTCCGAGTAGCTGGGACTACAGGTGCCCACCACCACACCCGGCTAATTTTTTGTATTTTTAGTACAGATGGGGTTTCATCGTGTTAGCCAGGTTGTCTTGATCTCCTAACCTCGTGATCCGCCCTCCTTTGCCTCCCAAAATGCTGGGATTACAGGCCTGAGCCACTGTGCCTGGCCTCCAGGAGGGTTTTTAAAATTTTATTTTCCATATAGATGATCTTGTTATCTACAAAGACCGTTTTATTTCTTTTCCAATCTTCATACTTTTCCTTTGCTTTTCCTTCCTTTTCTTGTCTTACTGCATTAGCTAGGACTTAAAGTATGGTGTTGAAACGAAGTGGTGAGAGAGGACATCCTTGTCTTGTTTTTGATATTCTACAGGTTGAGTGTCTTTAATTTGAAAATCTGAAAATTGAAATGCTCCAAAATTTGAAACTTTTTGAGTGCCACATGATGCTTAAAGCATTTTGGATTTCAGAAATGCTGTAAAATTTCCTCTGAGAACTACTTTGTTGCACCTCACAGATTTTAATTAGCCTTGTTTTGATTTGATTGAATTCAAAAGCTTTTAAAATTTCTCTTGAGATTTCTTCTTTGACCGATGTTTTATTTTGAACTCGTGTGTATTTTGGGATTTTCCAGTTATCTTTCTGTTACTGATTTTAGTTTAATTCCATTGTGGTCTAAGAGTAGACACTGTTTGATTTTTATTCTTTTAAATTTGATAAAGTGTATTTTAAGGCCTCAAGTGTGGTCTGTCTTGGTAAATGTTTCATGTGAGCTTTAGAGGACTGTATATTCTGCTGTTGTTGAATGAAGTAGTCTATAAATGTCCGTTATATTCAGGTAATTGATGGTTTTGAGTTTAACTGTGTCCTTACTGATTTTCTGCCTGCTAGGTCTGTCTGTTTCTGATAGAGGGAATTGAAGTCTCCAGGTATCATACTAGATTCATCTGTTTCTCTTTACAGTTCTGTCAGTTTTTATCTCACATATTTCGATGCTCTGTTGTTAAGCACATACATGTTAGGGATTGGGAAACTATGTTGTCTTGGGGAAACTGACCTCTTTATCGTTATGAAATACCTTTCTTTTTCCCTGATAATTTTTCTTGCTTTGAACTCTGGTCTGTCTGAAATTAATGTAACTACTCCTGTTTTCTTTTGATTTGTATTAGTATGATATATTTTTCTCAATCCATTTACTTTTAATCCATATGGATCTTTATATTTAAAATGGATTTCTTGTAAACAACATATATTTGGATCTTGTTTTTTGATCCACTCCGAGAGTCTCTGTCTTAATTTTTAGGCTGGGTGCGGTGGCTCACCCCTGTAATCCCAGCACTTTGGGAGGTCGAGGTGGGCGATCACCTGAGGTCAGGAGTTCAAGACCAGCCTGGCCAACATGGCAAAACTCTGTCTCTACTAAAAATACAAAAATTAGCCACGCATGGTGGCACATGCCTGTAATCCCAGCTACTTGGGAGGCTGAGGCAGGAGAATTGCTTGAACCCAGGAGGCAGAGGGTTGCAGTAAGCTGAGATAGCACCACTGCACGCCAGCCTGGCGATGAAGCGAGACTCCATCTCAAAAAACAAATAAACAAAAATGTTGCCAGGCGTGGTGGCTCACATCTGTAATCCTAGCACTTTGGGAGGCCAAGGCGGGTGGATCACCTGAGGTCTGGAGTTCGAGACCAGCCTGGGCAACATGGTGAAACCCTGGCTCTACTAAAAATACAAAAATTAGCCAAGCATAGTGGCGGGCAGGCGCCTGTAATCCCAGCTACTCGGGAGGCTGAGGCGGGAGAATCGCTTGAACTCAGGAGGCGGAGGTTGTAGTGAGCTGAGATCATGCTGCTTCACTCCAGCCTGGGCAAAAGTGCGAAACTCTGTCTCAAAAAAAAAACCAAAATAATAATTTTTAATTTAGACTATTGACATTCAAAGGGATTACTGGTATAGTTGGATTAATATTTCCTATATTTGTTAACTGTTTTCTGCTTTTTGTCTTTGTTCCTTGTTCCTATTTTTGTTTTCCATTCTTCTGCCTTTTGTGTTTTTTTTTTTTCTGTTTTTTTTTTTTTTTTTTCTCCTTTTGAGATGGAGTCTCACTCTGCCACCCAGGCTGGAGTAGAGTGGTTCAATCTCAGCTCACTGCTACCTCCGCCTCCCAGGTTCAAGTGATTCTCCTGCCTCAGCCTCCCGAGTAGCTGGGATTACAGGTGTCTGCCACCACACCCAGCTAATTTTTGTGTTTTAGTAGAGATGGGGTTTCACCGTGTTGGCCAGGCTGGTCTCTAATTCCTGACCTCAAGTGATCCACCCACCTTGGCCTCCCAGAGTGCTGGGATTACAGATGTGAGTCACCATGCCTGGACCTTTTGTGGTTTTAATTGAGCATTTCATACAGTTTTTTTTCTCTCCTTCCTTAGTATTTATTAGTTACACCTATTTTTTAAAGTTTTTAAGTAGTTGCCCTAAAGTTTTCACTATACATGTACAACAAATCTAAGTCCACTTTATTTCAAATAACACTATAATGATTCACAGGGAGTGTGAGTACAAAATAATTTTAAATCTTCCATCTTATACCTTGTACTATTTCTGTTATTCATTTCACTTATTTATAAGCACTCATAAGCATATTTTTGTATATGTGCTAGATATAAGCATAGATGATCAAATACATTGTTGCTGTTATTTTGAACAATAAAATAATTTGTTAGCTCCATTAAGAATAAGTAAAATGAAAGTTTGTGTTTTATCTTCACTTATTCCTCCTTCAGTGCTCCTTCTTTCTTTATGTAGATATATGTCTCTGACCTATGTTTATTTTCCTTTTCTTTAAAGAACTCCTTTCGTAATTTCTTGCAAAGTAGGTCTGCTGGCAACAAATTCCCTCAATGTTCGTTTATCTGAGAAAAGCTTTATTTCTCCTTTAGTTTTGAAGGATAATTTTGCAGGGTACAGTATTCTAGGTTGGTTTTGCTTTGTTTTGTTTCTGTTACTGCTTTAAATATTTCACTCTTCTTGCTTACATGATTTCTGAGGAGATGTTGGATGTAATTCTTATCTTTGCTCCTCTATAGATAATGTTTTTTCCTCTAGCTTCTTTCAGGATTTTTTCTTATCTTTGATTTTCTTTAGTTTGAAAAATGCTTGCCTAGCTGTAGTTCTTTTGGTATTTATCCTGATTATTGTTCTCTGAGCTTACTGGATCTATGGTTTGGTTTCTCACATTCATTTGGAGGAAATTATCAGTCATTATTATTTCAGATATTCTGTTCTTTTCTCCTTCTCCTCTGGTATTCACATTATACATGAGTTATGCCTTTTGTAGTTGTCCCACATTCCTTGGACATTATGTTTTGTTTTGCTTTTTTTCAGTCTTTGTTCTTTTTGCTTTTCAGTTTTGTACGTTTTTATTGATATATCCTCAAGGTCAGAGATTGTTTCCTCAATTGTGTCTAGTCTACTAATACGCCCATCAGAGGCATTGTTCCTTTCTGTTACATTGTTTTTGATTGCTAACATTTCCTTTTTATTCTTAGGATTTCCGTCTCTCTGCTGACATTGCCCATCTCTTCTTACATGCTGTCTGCTTTATCCATTGGAACTCTTAGCATGCTAATCATAGTTGTTTCAGATTCCTGGTCTTACAGTTCCAACAGTCCTGCTATGTTTGGTTCTGATGCTGGCTTTATCCCTTCAAATTGTATTTTTGCCTTTTAGTATGGCTTGTAATTTTTCTTAATAACTGGACATGAAGTACTTATTAAAAGTAATGGTATAAATAGGTCCTTAGGAATTTACTGGTAAAGTGTAGGAGGAGAGGAAGTGTTCTACAGGCCTATGATTAGGTGTCTGTCACTTAAAGAGCCTATACGTCTGGACTGTGGGCTTCACAAGGGATTATCAGCACCTCCTATTCCCAACTGAGGTGGAACAGGTTAGTAGATTAGGCTGGAGTTATGTATTTTCCTTCCCCAATGTGGAAGGCTGAAATTGGGTATTTCTGTTTGCCTAGGTCAGTTAGGCTCTAATAAAACCTCAGTGGGTAGGCTGTGGTGAAATAGCTTTTCTTAAGGGCAGATCTTGTTAAGAAAGTTAGAGTACTCTGGGATACCCAAAATGGTTTCTTTTTCCCTCCCTCTGCTGGATGTACAAGGCGATTTTAATCTGAAATTTATTGTGAAAATCTGGTTGAGCTCTGAAGTTAAAATCAAATCACAAAAACACCCTCTGCACCGTATCCCCCACCGCATGACTGGGTTCCCTGGAGTTTTTTTCTTTTTTGAGGCAGAGTCTTGCTCTGTCGCGTAGGCTGGGGTGCAGTGACACGATCTTGGCTCACTGAAACTTCCACGTCTTGGGTTCAAGCAGTTCTCCTGTCTCAGCCTCCCGAGTAGCTGAGATTACAGGCGCATGCCACCATGCCCGGCTAATTTTTGTATTTTTAGTAGAGACGGAGTTTCGCCATATTGGTCAGGCTGGTCTCGAACCTCTGACATCAGGTGATCCACCCGCCTTGGCCTCCCAAAGTGCTGGGATTATAGACGTGAGCCACCGTACCCGGCCTTCCCTGGAGTTTTTAACATTCAGACTTAACGCTTTCTGAACCTCCAACAATTCGTCAATTATAGTTCAGGTTTTCCTACCCTAGCTCTGTTGCTCACAGAGGTTTCTGCTCATGAGTCTGTGCTCTGGTAAGCCAAGACTCCTTGTGTTTACCTGTTCATCTCTCCAATCTAGGGGGTAGCATTTTGTCCTGTGTCCTTACCTCTCTGAAGGATTCAAGATCAGTTATTGATTTTACAGTCTGTTAACTTTTTATTTGTTGTTTGAATGGAGTGGCAACTGCTAAGCTTCTTACGTGTGGAACTGGAAACTGGAAGCTTGTTTTTTTAATACATCAACTATTAAATCAAGCTTGTCTAACACACGGCCCGTGGGCTGCATGAGGCCCAGGACAGCTTTGAATGTGGCCCACAGAAATTCATAAACTTTCTTAAAACATTATGAGATTTTTTTGCAATTTATTTTTAGCTCATCAGCTATTGTTAGTGTTAGTGTATTTTATGTGTGGCCCGAGACAATTATTCTTCTGCTGTGGCCAAGGGAAGCCATGAGGTTGGACACCCCTATGTTAAATACTTTTTAACATATAACCTCATTAGTGGTAAAAATTTTGTACCGCCAGGTGAGTGAAAGATGGCATATTTTCTTTTATGTCCAATTTGCTTATATTTCTTTTTTGCTTTCTTTTTAGGTTAATACAATCTGTTGGAATGACACTGGAGAATATATTTTATCTGGCTCAGATGACACCAAATTAGTAATTAGTAATCCTTACAGCAGAAAGGTAAAGTAGTTTTAAAAATCTGTAATTTAATGAGAGAAAAAAAATCAAGAAGGCAGAAATGAAGAAACTGTAAACAGTCATAGAATGGGCATTTATATTAGAATATCCTCCCTATTTTGCTGAGGTTTATTGTATAATTTAGAGGTTCTTAGGTACATGTGGGTCTCTTAGATTACTTAGGGAAACAGAAGATTTTATTCAGCCTTGGGATCTAGAAAATTTAAATGTACTTTATTTAAATGGTTAATAATTGGTACAAGTGACATTATTTCAATAACATTTTTTGGGGGAAAATGTGCTATAAATAAAGTATGAGTTAATGAGAAAATTACTTTTATGTGTAACCTTAATATATTATCTTAACATTCTAAAAAGTTACTTATTTTAATGTTAAGAATAGTGTGGGTAAAGCTGCCAACTTTGGTCATTGTTTCATTTTCTTAAAAATTTGAAATTTAGTCTTTTAGAAAATTTACATTTAAAACTTTTAAAGACAAAAACAGCCAGATGACTGCGGTGTGAATAGTTGAGGTACTGAGAAAATTAAAATGGTTTCAATGAGGAAAAAAATTACCATAAGCTAATAAACCCCCTCACTAGAAGGCAAGAGATATCTAAGAATTAAATAATTTTCTAACTCTCAAGTAACTTTAATTACTGTTTCAAATAGCATTCCATTTTATCTACAGAATGTTTCCTTTACAAGGATGGTTTCAGAGAAATTTAGATACTGAATGATAAAGCTATAAACAGCTGACTGATTGTAATAAAAAGAAAGTGTGTGATGTTCTTTACACTTGACATAACAGTTAAATGAGAAACCTTCTGTTTTAGAAATATGACTAAATAGTTATTTTAAAATTTGTAAGATCTTAAACATTCAACACATCATTTAAAGTTCCAGTTAAGAATAGGAATATGTATATTTCCTAGCTGCCTCCCAACTCACATGATACATTTTTCTCTCCTGATTGTCTTAAATTTCCTATATCTTTTTTTTTTTTTTTTTTTTTTTTTTGTGGCAAGTTCTCACTCTGTCACCCAGGCTGGAAGGCTGGAGTACAGTGGTGCGATCTTGGCTTACTGCAACCTCTGCCTCCTGGCTTCAAGCGATTCTCCTGCCTCAGCCTCCCAAGGATCTGGGATTACAGGTGTGTGCCACCATGCTCGGCTAATTTTTATGTTTTTGGTAGAGACAGGGATTCACCATGTTGGCCAGGCTGGTCTTGAACTCCTGTCCTCAAGTGATCTGCCCACCTCATCCTCCCAAAGTGTTGGGATTACAGGCATGAGCCACCATGCCCAGCCCAAATTTCTTATATCTTTAAGTCTTTTAACATCTATTATTTTAATAGTAATTCCAAAAATGTACTCCAGCTTTTAATTTTTTACGGTAGTAGCAACCGTGTATTGGTGATTGTATCAGTCGGGTTCTAGTCAAAGAAACCACACAGTAATTTCAATAGGGAAAGTGTAATAAAAAGAATTACTACCTGTATCAGGAGATTGGAGTAGTAAAGGCTTGGCTGCTAAAAAGTAAAGAGGTCTCTATAAAATACAGAAATAACAGATACTATGAACCGCCACTAACCCTGGGACTGAGATAAACCACCGAAAAGAAGAGACCCTCCCCCTGCTGAGTGCTGAGATTTAGACCTTATTGAAGAGGGTGTCATGGCTCACTGGATGGCAGGGAAGTCTCTGTGATGTCATGCTAGTGTAACTTGTTGCGAATTCCCCTCTGGAACTTGCTGGAACACCTCTTTCTAGAGCACTGAGAAATACTTTTTAAGGAGAGGTTTCTCATCAGAGGTAGTATGCTACAGAATGTCTAGGGACGTGGGGAAATGAGGCAGGAGAAGCTGTCGGGTGTTGAACTGTTCATTTAGTAGGTGGGCCCTGGTGAAACTGCAGGACTCTGGTGCTATGGTGTTGGGGAAACTGCCCGTACTGGAAGACCCTGGCACTGGAAAACCTGTGCATGGTTGCAGGAGCTCCCATTAGAGATAGGAAGCAAACTCCGTTTTCCTGCATCATTCTTTCAGTGCTTTTTACTGACAAAGCTTAACATCATGCCAACTGGCAAAGGAAAAATATTTGAAGGACTCAGTTCCATTGCATAATCTATAAAAGTGAAGGGTAAATTTGGAACTGAGAGGAAATAATTTGATAAGTGGCACAGTAGTCTTAACCTTTATCTGCTTCTTGGTATTATTGCAATGTGAAATTTACTTCATTAATATTTAGGTCTTTGATGAAGAAGAGTTCCATGAAAATTTTAAAATTATATTATGATTACTATAATGGCAAATATAGATTTATATGTTGGTTTTTTTTTTACCATTCTGACCAAGTTATTTAAACTTTCCTTAGCCTTTTTCTTCATATATTAAGAAAGTCATTATGTCTAAAGTCCTTTCTAATATTAATATTTTATATTTGTTTCTAAAAATGTTTTAAAACATTTTTGTCTATTAATTTAGGTTATATAGTGATGTTTGAATGGGCCTGGCTGGCTGTTTGAAGCTGGATCTTACAGGTTATGACTTACTCTTTTAGGCTCATAGAATCTAATCTTCAGCCAAGTAGTTTAAGAAACTGGATTTTTATCAGTTTACACACAGTGGCTAGGTTCTAGTGAAATGCTTCATGATATACAATTCGATAAGCTGGGATAACATATGAGTTCTAATTAGGTTAGGATTATGTTCTGATTTTCATTGGCTTTTAGCTTCTGAGTTCATATATAGAGGAAGTATACAGCTATTTTTATATCTGAAAACATGGTATTGGCAGTCCAAAGTTTAATTTAAAATTTTCAGTTTTACAGAATAAATTGTTTATTTCTTGTTTTTCCACACTTAAACAATAAGATATTTAAATAAGTGTGTATCATCTATCAGCTGAAAAAGAAGTTCATATTGAGGCTGTCTTTAATGGGTCATAGTTTTATTTCATTAAGTTTTACTTAATTGTCCTGGCTTAGCAAAAAAAGCTTGATGTTTTCAAATCCTACTTCTCTTAGGTCAGTAATTACAAGGGTAACACTTTTCATTTTATTTTTTATTATTCTTTTTTGAGATAGAGTCTTGCTCTGTTGCCCAGGCTGGAGTGCGGTGGCACGATCTCAGCCCACTGCAAACTCTGCCTCCCAGATTCAAGAGTTTCTCCTGCCTCAGCCTTCCGAATAGCTGAGGCTACAAGTGTGTGCCACCACGCCCGGCTAGTTTTTGTATTTTTTATAGAGTTGGGGTTTCACCATGTTGGCCAGGCTGGTCTCGAACTCCTGAGCTCAAATGATCCACCTGTCTCCACCTCCCAAAGTGCTGGGGATTACAGGCGTGAACCATTGCGCCTAGCCCCCTTTTCTTATAATAGAGAAGATTTCCTGAAATAATGTATATGTAGAAAGCTTTTTGACGATCACTATTCAGAATTTTAACTCTTACATTATACAAAATAATCACTTGGGTACCAAAGGAATGATTGTTAAAAGACCTGTTTCTGTTTTATTTGCTTATTTTTAAAGAAATGACGATCCTTTGATGTATGATTTCCAATAGAATATGTATAATTGAAAAAATGATACTCTTTCTCATTTCCAGCTTGAGAAATGATTAGTCAGATTTTCTTTTTAAAGATTATAATCATAGGCCAAGTGTGTGGCTCACGCTTATAATCCCAGCACTTTGGGAGGCCCGAGGTGGGAAGATCGCTTGAGGCCAGGAGTTAAAGACCAGCCTGGGAAATGTAGTGAGACTCTGTCTCTACAAAAAATTAAAAAGTTAGCTGGATGTGGTGGCACATACCTGTAGTCCCAGTTACTCGGGAGGGAGAGGCAGGAGGATCACTTGAGCCCAGGCGTTCCACCACTACACTCCAAGTCTGGATGACAGCAAGAGCTGATATCTTAAAAAAAAAAATATTATCATAAGCCTTTATAGGGCTTTTTAAAATTTTAAAACACCAATGATTCATTATATAGGAAAAAAAGCTTTTTGACCATGAGTCAAATACTACCTGTTTTTATAGTTTGATTATTTTTAGATCCTATGATTTTGTGGGAACATTAATTTATTGAAAATAAGAGTTTTGAAATACTTAGTTTTTTAAAAAAAATAGATTTAAGAGACTGGAGATATTCCTTATTAATGCAATTATATTTTAATTACATATGGCATAGAGACTCCCCATCATATACTGGGGAGTCCCATTAGGGTACCCTATTATGGCATAGGTGAAAGAGAAGGAAGCCCAGAGATGGTCTTGCAATATCTTTTGTAAAATAAATTCCAAATATATACTGTATACATGATTTTTCTTGATTTGGCCTCAGCCAGCTACTTACAGTCCTCAGAGCTTAAAAAGTTTTCATTACTGTGTGCTTTTGCTTATACTCTTCTTTCTTTCTGAGATCACCTGCTTTCTCAGGTATCTCCCATCTACTTGGTAAATTTAAAATTCATTCTTCAAATCTCAGCTCTTTTTTGTGATATTTCTCTAACATTTCCTGGACACATGTAGCCACTCCTTCATCTGTGTTCCTGTCTTGTGGATAACTCTATTATTATATTGTATTATATTTGTTTGCATGTTGTGCTTAGATGGCAACTTCTTTGAGATAATGACAATTTCTTTTTTCTTTTTGCATGCTCAACACTTAACATTATTTATTTACCTCTCATATAGTTGGAGCCCACTAAGTCTTAGTAAAACGAGTGTATAAATCTGTATATTCGATACCTCAGACAGGGTTATGGGTCAGGTTTGAAAGGGGGTTGTTTTTACCAAGGGATTAAAAAACCATCCTCTACTATTTGGATACTTTTGGACTGAGCTTCAAGTTTTGGGAGTGTTGTACGTGACATGATTAAGAAGGAAAGAGATGCCAACTTTGGCCAGCTATTTAGTCAAAATAAACTGGTAATCAGCAGAATGACAGGTGTTACAACTAGACCACCTTAACGTATAGTAATCATTGCAATTATCAATATGTTATTTTCATCTCAGATTAAGTTACTCTGGCAATTATACCTCTCTAGGGCATTATCCTTAGGGTGTTTTCAGAATAACTCATAATGTATTGATCCAAGGAAAGCACAACTAAGAAGATAAATCCATCAATAAAATGTTATTATTGTTATTATAATTTTTTTTTTTTGAGACAGAGTCTTGCTCTGTCGCCCAGGCTGAAGTGCAGTGGCGTATTCTCAGCTCACTGCAACCTCCACCTCCCGGGTTCAAGTGATTCTCGTGCCTTAGCCTCCCGAGTAGCTGGGACTACAGGGATGCGCCACCATGCCCGGCTAATTTTTGTATTTTTAGTGGAGATGGGGTTTCGCCATGTTGGGCAGGCTGGTCTCGAACTCCTGACTTCAGGTGATCCGGCTGCCTTGGCCTCCCAAAGTGCTGAGATTACAAGGCCTGAGCCGCCATGCCTGGCCCAGCTATCAAAAATTATAACTTCCCAAGTACACATAAATATTTTTTATCAGCCTTATTGCTGTTTATCTGCAGTATCATACATACCCATATTGGCTGTATAGATTTGGTTTCAACAATTAAAGAACAAATTCTAACCTTCATTGAAATTACCAACTATACATACATAACACGAATAATAATTCTTTCAACAATTATTCATTAATAAATTAGAGAGTGGTACAAAATGAAGTTCAAATGATAGGAATCAGATAAGCTTATTAAGGAGTTTACATTTTAGTGTGATTTTTGTAGACAGTCACTGTAGGGTTTTAAACATGTACTGATATGATTTATATTTTTAAAAGATAGCTCTGGCTGCTTTTGGAGGGTAGAGTTTGAACTAGATTGGAAGTAGGAGATAGGAGGCCATTGAAATAATCCAGGTAAGAGGGAATGATGACTCAGGCACAGATAATGACATTGGAGTTGGTGAAAAGTAATTTGGGATGTATTTTGGCATGGCCTTGCTGGTGGATTTGATACAGCAGATGAGGGAAAGAAAAATGAAAAAAGGTTCCTTAGTTTTTGACTTGATCAACTGTATGGGTGGATACTGATGCCATTGAGATGGAGAACACTGGAAGAGGGGAGTGTATTTTGAGAGGGGCATCTGAAATCTAGAGATTTGTTCAAAGGAACGGGCTCCCAATTTTTTACTCACTAAATTTTAATTAGTTTATTTAATAAAGGAATGCTTTTCAATTTATGGGTGACTGATGAAACAGTGAGGCTCCTGCTTTTGTTACTGAAATTATAAATAAACCTCTTAAGTGGAGGTAAATCATAAATTTTTAAGAGTAATGTCTGCTGAATGTTACTAATGCACAGCCAAAGCCAATGGCCTAACAAACGAAGTAACTAATGGCTGTATGTAGTGTGTAGTTAGCTACTTGGTAAACCACCCTAAATCTCTGACAGGGTTAAAGAACATGATATTTATCTTGTTTAAAGGCTTTACGTTAATTACTCTCTATGTTTCATGACATTGACATGTCAGGCTAGTTATTTTACAGAATGTTGCTCCATTTGGATTTGTCTGATTGTTTCTTCATGAGTAGATTCAGATTAAACATTTTTGGTGAGAATTCTCCTCAGGTGATACTGTGATACATGATGTTATATAATTTATTTCCTTATTGGAGATGTTGTTTGATCCCTCTATTTTGGGTTACCCTTTGTAACTAACAAGCTGTCTGTGAAGTAGCATGTTGAGACTGTGAATATTCTCTTTCCTAACAGTCTTTCCCCCAGTAGTTTTTATATTAATTGGTGACTTCTGTTTGAATCGGTTGTTGTAATGTCACAAAACAGTGATTTTTAAATTGTCATTTCTTCTACATTTATTAATTTACATTCTTCAGTAAATAAGAGCATTTTCTCTGTCCCTAGCACCTTAAACATTTTTTTAATTCAGTGTTTTATAGTCAATCACTGATGTTATTCTTTTTGATACTCACATTGTCCTAAATTTGTTCCATGGAGATTTCAAGCCAACTTAGTGTTGGTGTTTTGACATATTTCTCTTTTTTCTTAGCACTTTAAAAAAGCACAGCAGATATTCCCCACTCACCTTCTCTCTATTGTATATCTGTTATGGGGATATACTGTAGTTTATTCAACCAGTCTCCTGTGTTTTACTGTTATAAATAACTCAGTAAATAATCTTTGACATTTTTTTTGGTCTCATTGGAAGCATATCTTTGGGGTAAATTCCTAGAAATAGATTTGCCTAGTCAAAGGGTAAGCACATACGTAGTTTTGTGAGATATTGCTAAATTCCCTTCCACTGGTATTATACCATTTAGCATTCCTACCAACAGTGTTTAAGAGTCTGTTTTCACATAAGCTTGTTTGTAGAGTCTGTTGTCAAGCTCTTGAATTTTTGCCAGTCTGTTAAGTGAGAATTGATATCTCACCCAACTAATTGATCATTCCCTTATGAATGATCCAAGTTGAGTATTTTTTACTATTTTTAAGGGCCATTTGTATATCTGCATGTATACTGTCTGTTCTGGTACCTTGCCCATTAAAAAAAAAATCAGGTCTTGTCAGTTATTTTTCCTCTCAACTTTAAAACACTACTAGGAGAATTAGTGCTTTATCTGCAATAAATTATACAAATATTAAAATATCAATTTTAAACTTTATTACTGTCACAGTAATTCTGGTCTTTTAAATATTATTAATTGGATGTAGGGACTTCTGCTGTGTCTTATATGTACCATTTCATCCCTTTGATTTTATGAAAATAATTAAAATTCAGTTTATTGTTTTGTCATCCTGAAAGGGAATAACTTAATCATTTAGCATACAGTAAATTTCAAAAGTCAGTCAAAGTAGTTCGTTGTTATTTATTGAGATTTTATGAGTGAGTCAGATAAACTAAATAAATGGAAATATGCATGTTTTATTTTCATGACACTGTTCCTGTTGATGGTACTCCATCTTACATCTCACAGGGAACAAAAGAAAATATATGGGATTCTGATTTTTTTAAATTATAATAGCTTGCAGTCTAGTGATAATCTTTCACTGAGATGAGAATGTTAATGAGAATGTATTACTGGCTATGATTATATTAAAAATGAATATTTCTAGGAAATAATAAGTTACCATTAACTGCTTTCTTTGTGTGTTTTAGGTTTTGACAACAATTCGTTCAGGGCACCGAGCAAACATATTTAGTGCAAAGTTCTTACCTTGCACAAATGATAAACAGATTGTATCCTGCTCTGGAGATGGAGTAATATTTTATACCAACGTTGAGCAAGATGCAGAAACCAACAGACAATGCCAATTTACGTGCCATTATGGAACTACTTATGAGGTATGGTATTATTATGATTATATGATATATATGTAAGTATGTATATTTTTGATTAAGTGTACATACATGTGTAGATGCATGTGTGTACATGTACAGATGTGTGTGTATGCACATTTGATGCATATAAATTATTGACAATATCTAGGTGTCAGCAGAGCATTTGAGAAAATGTATCTTGATAGGCTTCTGGATAAAGTTAAGAAATAAGATGCAAGTAATAGTACTCTAAGATGGGTTTGTAATTGCTTGAGCAACCATGCTGTAAGCAAACAGACGTTTACCTTTAAAGATACCTCTGTTATTGTGCTGCATGACTGTACTAGGCTTTACCCTTTTAAACAATCGCTTGCTTGTGCAAAGTCATAGCTAACATGCTTATCAAATTTTTGTATGATAGAAGGGACTCCAGTAGACAAAAGAATCAGATTCCTAAAGGATATTAATGAGCTTAAGACCTGAGCTGAATTAAATAAGGTGGAATAAATTTAAGACTCAATTTTAGTGCTTTATTTTGTTCAGAAAAAATGTACAACTGAGTGCTGTTTTATTTATGATACAGGGTCACACTGTCACTCACACTGGAGTGCAGTGGCATGACCATGGCTCTCTGCAGCTTCAAACTCCCAGGCTCAAACAATCTTCTCACCTCAGCCTCTTGAGTAGCTGGGACTACAGGCATGTGCCACCATGCCCAACTAATTTAATTTTGTTGTTGTTGTTGTGGAGACAGGGTTTTGCTATGTTGCCGGGGCTGGTCTCCAACTCCTGAGTTCATACAATCCTCCCACCTTGGCCTCTCACAGTGCCAAGGTTATAGGTGTGAGCCACTGTACCAGCCTCCAGAGTGTTCTTCTGAAATACTTGCATGTCATTTTTTTGTATCAAATTATTAATAGGTTTCCCATTTTTTGTGTTAAACTGGTGTACTTTTTCCATCATTTGAATTCCAGTTCTTTTATGTCCTCATGTTTTTGTATGTACTTATATATATAGGTAGATTTTGTTTTCTTATCCAGTCTCACAGTTTTGGGGTTTTACTGGAGATTTATGAATTTACATTTATTGTGAGTTCTGATATATTTGGATTTGTTTCTATCCCTTATTCTGTGTTTTCTACTTTTTAAAAAAAGTTTCCAATCTCCATTAACCCTCCTCTCCTTTTAAAAGTCCACCTTTTGAGGCCAGACGTGGTGGCTCACACCTGTAATCTGAGCACTCTGGGAGGCTGAGGTGGGCGGATCACTTGAGGCCAGGAATTTGAGACCGGCCTGGCCAACATGGTGAAACCCTGTCTCTACTAAAAATACAGGAATCAGCTGGGTGTGGTGGTGCATGCCTGTAATACCAGCTGCTTGGGAGGCTGAGGCTTGAGAATGGCTTGAACAACCTGGGAGGCAGAGGTTGCAGTCAGCCAAGACTGTGCCACTGTACTCCAACCTGGGCGACAGAGTGAGACCGTGTCTCAAAAATAAAAAATAAAAATAAAGTCTACCTTTCGAATTACTTGAGTATTTTACTTTTTGTCCATTGTGTTTCTGTTTCTTGCTTCTAAGATAGACATTCATTTTTGTTATTCTGGAGGTTACCCCAGCTACTTTCACAAGCATATTGAACAAAGCCAAACATCAGTAAATATTTCTACTCTTCTCCTGAATAAAGGAACTTGGAACATACTTTGTTCCATTTTATGTGATTATATTGTTCAGGGTTTAGTTATATTCTGTTTTCTCTCATGAATTAGATATTATTGGTTTACCGTTAGTGTTGTTTGTTTAGATTTACCTGCATATTTACTAACACCTTTGGTTTACCTTTCCTTCTTCCCATCACACATTTTCCATGTTGTATCATTTTGTACTGAAGGTACATCCTTTAGCAGGTTTTTTTTTTTTTTTTTTTTTTTTGAGACGGAGTTTCGCTCTTGTTGCCCAGGCTGAAGTGCAATGGCATGATCTTGGCTCACCACAACCTCTGCCTCCTGGGTTCAAGTAATTCTCCTGTCAGCCTCCTGAGTAGCTGGGATTATAGGTGCATACCACCACTGCTGGCTAATTTTGTATTTTTTTTAGGAGAGATGGGGTTTCTCCATGTTGGTCAGGCTGGTCTCGAACTCCCGACCTCAGGTGATCTGCCTGCCTGTGCCTCTCAAAGCTCTGGGATTACAGGCATGAACCATCGTGCCTGGGCCACAGTTTTGTTTTTTTTTTTTTAACATGAGAGTTTGTTGATAGAAAACAATTTCAGTTTCCTTTTCTTTCCTTCATTCATTCTTTCCTTTCTTCCTTTTCTTTCCTTTGTGAAAAATGTCTTTTTTTTTTTTAAAAAAAATGCCAGTTCTTCAAAGATAGTTTTGCTGGGCATGGACTTCATTTGATAGTTAACTCTATTTCAGATGGTATTCCATTATATTCTGACTTCCATTGTTGAAGTTGCAAAGTCAGACATCAGTCTAATTGTGGTTCCTGTATAGGTAACCTCTTTCTTTTCCTTGACTACTTTTAATTTTGTTTTTCTTTGCCGGGTTTTTTTCTTATTTTATGTCAGAACAGTGTGTCTTGATGTGCATTGTTTTTTATTTTTTATACTTGTGATTTGTTGATGTTCTTGATGTGAGCAATTGGCATCTTGAAAAATGTAGGAAATTTTCAGTCAGTAGGTCTTTGGTTTACTACTTCATTATTCTCTCCATTTTTTTGTAGTCTGGGGAAATTCTGATTAGCCATATCAGACCTGCTTATTAGACCTTATTCCATCCACTATTTAAAAATTTTAAAATTGAAATATAGAACATATAGGAAAAGTACATAAATCCTAAGTATATGGCTTAGTGAATTATCACAAAGCAAATCTATTCATGTAACTACAACCTAGCACATTAAGTATCCCAAAAGCTCCCTTTATTCTGAATTCTAACACTGGAGTTTTCTGTTTTTTCTAATACCCCTGTTTTTCTGTTTTTGAACATTATATAAATGGAAATATGGCTTTTTGTGTCTTTGTTGTTGTTTTTGTATCTGGCTTTTTTTGCTGAGCAAAATCTTAACTCATTTGTGAAATTCATCCATGTTGCATGTAACTATAATTTGCCCATTTTATTACTGTATAGTATTCCATTATATGAATATACCACAATCGATTTATCTGTTCTATGCTGTTGGAAGTTTGGAGAACATTCTTTTATGTGTCTTTTCAGTACACAAATGCACACATTTGTTAGGGTATATACTTAGCAGTAAAATTGCTGGGTCATAGAATATATATTTGGTTATTTTAGAGATAATGCCAAATAGTTTTCCAAAGTGTAGTAACGACTTACATTCCCACCAACAGCATGTAAGAGGTCCTTTTGCTTCTGATCTTTGCCAACAGTTGGTATTTTCAGCTCTACTTTGGTGGATGTATAGTATCATCTTAATTGGTTTCCATTTGCCTTTCTGTGCTGATACTACTGAGGTTGAGCATCTCTTCAAATGTTTGTTGGTTATTTGGATGTATTCTTATGAAATGTGTGGTTAAATCTCTTGCCTATTTTTTTCTGTTGGGTTGTTTGTCTTATTTTGTTATTATTAATTTATAGGAGTTTTTGAAAAAATATCTTCTGCATATGAGCCTATCTTTTCCTATTCTGTGGTTATATTTTCACTCTCCTAATGGTGGGGGAGGGTGCGGTTTGTGTGTTTTGAGAGATGGGGTCTCACTTTTTCACCCAGGCTGGAGAGCAGTGGCATGATTATAGCCCCTGGGTTCAAGGAATCGTCTTGCCTCCCAAGTAGCTGAGACTACAGGCATGCACTACCGCACCTGGGTAATTTTTTTTATTTTTTGTAGAGACGGGGCCTTGCTTATCTTACCCAGGCTTGTCTAGAACTCCAGGGCTCAAGCGATCCTCCTGCCTCTGCCTCCTAAAGTGCTGGGATTTCAGCCTAAAATGGTGTCTTTTGATGAATAAAAGTATTTAATGTTGTCTAATATATTGGTCTGCTCCTTTATGATTAGTATCTTTTGCATCCTGGTTAAGAAATCTTTTCCTATCCCAAAGTTATGAAGATATTCTTCTAATTTAATTTCATTGCTTTGTCTTTAGCGTTTAGATCTGTAATCTATCTGGATTTGACTTTTGTTATAGTATGACTTGAGTCAACTTTTTTTTTTTTTTTTACCCCATATGAAGTTTTTTGTGTTAACATAATTTATTTTTTAGAAAATTAAATCAAAATCCAAAACAGCACACAAACAAAAGAAAGACCATTTTAACATGATAGACCCATTTACCCAAGATGTTTTTTGCCAAATACATATACACACTTTAATTAGCATAGAGTTTTTTTTTTTCAAAACTGATACTCTGCATCTATCAACAGCTGTCCTTTCTTCCTTATCCTAGTCCCTGGCAACCATCATTCTACTTTCTGTTTCTAAGAATTTGACTATTTTAGATACCTCATATAATTGTAATCATGCAGTATTTGACTTTTGATGACTGACTGATTTCACTTAGCATGATCATACTGTAGCATATGTCAGAATTTATTTCCTTTTTAAGGCAGGAGAAGATTCCGTTGTATGTATATACCACATTTTCTTTATTCATTTATCTAGGCTGTGTGCTGTGGCTCATGCCTGTGATCCCAGCACTTTGGGAGGCCGAGGTGGGCAGATCACTTGAGGTTAGGAGTTCAAGACCAGCCTGTACAACAAGATGAAACCGTGCCTCTATTGAAACTACAAAAATTAGCCAGGTGTGGTGGCAGGTGCCTGTAGTCCCAGCTACTCAGGAGGCTGAGGCTGGAGAATCACTTGAACCCAAGAGGTGGAGGATGCAGTGAGCCGAGATCATGCCACTGCACTCCAGCGTGGGTGACAGAGTGAGACTCTGTCTCAAAATAAACAAACAGGCCGGGCGCAGTGGCTCACACCCATCATCCCAGCACTTTGGGAGGCTGAGGAGGGTGGATCACGAGGTCAAGAGATTGAGACCATCCTGGCCAACATGGTGAAACCCTGTCTCTACTAAAAATGCAAAAATTAGCTGGATGTGGTGGCATGTGCCTATAGTCCCAATTACTTGGGAGGCTGAGGCAGGAGAATCACTTGAACACGGGAGGCAGAGGTTGCAGTGAGCTGAGATCGTGCCACTGCACTCCAGCCTGGCAACAGAGTGAGACTCCATCTCAGAAATAAATAAATTAAATAAATAAATAAATAAATAAATAAATTCATCTAGTGATGGATATTTAGGTTGCTTCTACTCCTTGGCTATTGTGAATAATGCTGCAGTGAAGATGAGTGTGCAAATATCTCTTCAAGATCCCGTTTCCAGTTTTTTTGGATCTGTACCCAGAAATAGAGATTGCTGGATCATATGGTAATTCCATTTTTAAGTTTTTGAGGACCCTCCATACTATTTTCCATAGCAGCTCCACTATTTTACATGCCTACCAGCTGTGTGCAAGGGTGCCAACTTCTCCATTTCCTTGCCAACACTTACAATTTTTTTTTAGTGGGCATTCCAGTGGGCTTGAAGTTTTATCTTACTGTGGTTGTGATTTTCATTTCCCCAAAGATTAGTGAAGTTGAGCTTCTTTTCATATGCTTCTTGGCCATCTGTGTATCTTCTTTGGAGAAATCTCCTTTGCTTTTTTTTAATCTGCATTATTTTTTGTTGTTAACATAGGATTTCTTTATATATTCCGAATATTATGTTGTTAACATAGGATTTCTTTATATATTCCGAATATTAACCCTTTTTTAGATACATGGTTCACAAATATTTTCACCCGTTCCATGGATTGCCTTTTTACCCTGTTAAGTTTGATGTAGTTCCACTTGTCTGTTATTTCTTTGTTAACTGTGATTTTGTCGTTATATCTAATAAATCATCGTAAAATCCAATGTCATGAAGCTTTTCTCTGAATTTTCTTTTTTTTTTTTTTTTTGAGCTCTGTCACCCAGGCTGGAGTGCAGTGGTACAATCTTGGCTCACTGCAACCTCTGCCTCCCAGGTTCAAACAATTCTCCTGCCTCAGCCTCCTGAGTAGCTGGGATTACAGGCGCATGCCACCACGCCCGGCTAATTTTTTGTATTTTAGTAGAGATGGGGTTTCACCGTGTTGCCCAGTCTGGTCTCAAACTCCTGAGCTCAGGTAATCTGCCCGTCTCCGCCTCCAAAGTGCTGGGCTTACAGGCATGAGCCACCGCTCCCGGCCTCCCCCATGTTTTCTTCTAGGAGTTTTATACTTTCAGTTTGTAGGTTTAGATCTTTAATCCATTTTGAATTAATTTTTGCATATGTAGGGTAAGGGTCTAAGTTCATTCTTTTGCATGTAGATAACCAGTTTTCCCAGCAGCTTTTTTCTTACTTTATGGATTCATTTTTTTCCTCAACTTTTATTTTAGATTCGAGGGGTACATGTGCAGGTTTGTTTCATAGGTAGTATTGCATGAGGCTGAGGTTTGGGGTACAAATGATCCTGTTACCCAGGAACTGAGCATAGTACCCAGTAGTTAGTGTTTCACCCCTTCCTTCCCTTTCTCCCTCCCTGCTCTACTAGTTCACAGTTTCTGTTGTTGCCATCTTTATGTCCACAAGTATCCAGTGTGTAGCTCCTACTTATAAGTGAGAACATGCTGTATTTGGTTTTCTGTTCCTGTGTTAATTTGCTTAGGATAATAGCCTCCAGCTGCATCTTAGTTGCTGCAAAGGACATGATTTCATTCTTTTTTGTGGCTGCATAGTGTTCCATGTATATGTACCACATTTGCTTCATTCAGTCCACCATTGATGGGCACCTAGGTTGATTCTGTGTCTTTGTTATTGTGAATAGTGCTGCGATGAACATGTGAGTGCATGTGTCTTTTTGGTAGAACAATTTGTTTTCTTTTGGATATATACCCAGGATTGGGATTGCTGGGTTGAATGGTCATTGTAAGTTCTTTGAGAAATCTCCAAATTGTTTTCCATAGTGGCTGAACGAATTTACATTCCCACCAAGTGTATATAAGTATTCCTTTTTCTCTGCGGCCTCACCAGCAACTTTTGTTTCTTGACTTTTTAATAATAGCCATTCTCACTCATATGAGATGGTATCTCATTGTGGTTTTGATTTGCATTTCTCTGAGATTAGTGGATGTGGAGCATTTTATTTTGTGTTCGTTGGCTCCTTGTATGCCTTTGGCGAAGTGTCTGTTCATGTCCTTTGCTCATTTTTTAAGGGGGTTATTTGGTTTTTGCTTGTTTAATTTTTTAAGTTCTTTTTTTTTTGAGACGTAGTCTCGCTTCATCGCCAGGCTGGAGTGCAGTGGTGCGATCTCGGCTCACTGCAACCTCCTCTTCCTGCTTTCAAGCCATTCTCCTGCCTCAGCCTCCTGAGTAGCTGGGACTATAGGCGCATGCAACCACGCCCAGCTAATATTTTGTATTTCTAGTAGAGATGGGGTTTCACCGCGTCAACCAGGATGGTTTTGATCTCCTGACCTCATGATCTGCCTGCCTCAGCCTCCCAAAGTGCTGGGATTACAGGCATGACATTTTTTTAAGTTCTTTGTAGATTCTGGATATTAAACCTTCGTCAGGTGCATAGTTTGCAGATATTTTCTTTCATTCTTTAGGTGTCTGTTTACTTTGTTGATAGTTTCTTTTGCTGTGCAGAGCTTTTTAGTTTAATTAGGTCCCACTTGTCAATTTTTGTTTTTGTTGCAGTGGCTTTTGAGGACTTAGTCATAATTTCTTTCTCAAGTCCAATGTCTAGAATGGCGTTTCCTATATTTTCTTTTAGGATTCTTATAGTTCGAGGTCTTACATTTAAATCTGGAATCCATCTTGAGTTAATTTTTATATATGGTGAAATGTAGGGGGGTCCAGTTTCGTTCTTCTACATATGGTTGGCCAGTGATCCCAGCACCATTTATTTAATAGGGAGTCCTTTCCCCATTGCTTATTTTTGTCAACTTTGTCGAAGATCAGATGACTGTAGGTGTGTGGCTTTATTTCTGGGTTCTCTATTCTGTTTCATTGGCCTGTGTGTCTGTTTTCGTACCAGTACTATGCTGTTTTGGTTACTGTAGCCTTAAAGTATGGTTTGCAGTCAAGTAATGTGATACCTCTGGCTTTGTTCTTTTTGCTTAAGATTGCTTTGGCTGTTCAGGCTCTTTTTTGGTTCCATGTGAATTTTAGAATAGTTTTTTCTAATTCTGTGAAAAATGATGTTGGTAGTTTGATAGGAATAGCATTGAATCTGTAGGTTGTGTTGGGCTGAATGGTCATTTTAACGATATTGATTCTTCCAATCCGTGAGCATGAAATAAATGGAAAAACATTGTTGCTGTTTGTTGTTGTCGTTGCTGTTTGTTTAGTGATTTTCCTAGACTAATTCTGTTAAATCTGCATTCTTTTTCAGATGTAGGCACTGGAGTCTGTGCTTGGTTAGCTTAGTTGTCAGCTAAGGGTTAGATAGAGATTTCTTTAAATGCCTTGAACCAATAAGCCTTCCAGTCTTTGTCAAAGGGGTCTGTGTGTTTGGGTTGCCTTCAAGTGCCTTGGAAATTTACAACTCTGCCTTAGCTTTCACTTCTTGCTTGTTCAGAGCCTCAAGGTCAGCCAGAGATGTTAGAGTAGGGCCTTCTTGGGTCCTTCTTTGGCATGTGCACATTCTTATATATGTGCATAATTTCTAAATTCCCAGAAATGTTTTGTTGCTTTTCAAATTCTACTATTAATGTCTAATTCTTACTTTTACTTTTAACTTTTTCTGGTCAGCTTCTTGTTTGCCTCACCTAGTATTACTGCCTCATGCAACTGTGATGTTAAATCATTGCTGTTGATTATTTTTGACAAGCACCCTTAGGATGGGGTTGAATATGGTCAGATTCATGTAAGTCCTTAAAAGGCAGCTTTTCCAGGGAACTTAAGGACAGATTAAATTGTGATAAGTCTTTGAGGATAGGGCATTTAGGGGAGTCTCAAACTTGTTTTGTGACTTACAGTGGCTGCGAAGTTACTGTTTTTTACAACTACCGTAGTCGCAAGGCTGCTGTTGACTTAGGGAAAATACCACAAGTTAAAGTGGCTCAAAGCTCACTATTCTTTCTGAGATCCAGTTATTTGTCTTGAATAAATGTTTCTTGGATTGTTCTAATCCCTTGGTTAAATTTCACAGTTCTAAAAAAGTTGATTTTGAAATTTTGTAGTGTTGTCAGTGCTTTTATGAAGAAGTATATTTTCAGAGGTCTTATTCAGCCATTGCAGAAGTGCTTCTTCTGTAACATTCTTACACTTTTCCCCTCCTTCTTGAGGAAGGTTAAATTGTGAGGAAAGGTTCCTAAATGATGCAGATTTCTGAACATATCTTCTAAAGGCATTAATTATAAGAAATAGATATATGTTTTAATAATTTAATTTTGTAATAGCAGTGTGAGTACAGCTCATAGTTAATTAATTTGATTATCAAATTCAGTATTCTAGTTTTTAAAAATAAATATCCTTGGAAATATATGCTTCCAATAATTTCATTTATAGACAGTAGTATACAAAGCAGAAGTGATCATTTTACTTAATAAAGTCATCAAAGCTAAGTCAATAAATTACATAAATATGTCTTACTGATAAAATAGTTTCATAAGTAAACTGCTGACTTGATTAGATGGAATACTAATTACATTTTCACAAATATGAAATGAGTAAAAATTCTCATTTTCCTTGAAATGTATACTTATTTAGATTGAATATACTTTTTATATATTTTTTGCAGGGTATAAATCTTATTATTCTGTGTTCATTGCAAAATTGGTTCAATTGAAGCAAAGGACATTAATATATTGAAGTTTGGTAAATTAAAAATTATGTATAGTTCATTTTCATGCTGCTAGTAAAGGTATACCCGAGACTGGGCAGTTTACAAAAGAAAGAGGTTTATTGGACTTACAGTTCTGTGTACCTGGGAGGCCTCACAATCATGGTGGAAGGTGAAAGGTGAAAGGCATGTCTCACATGACAGCAGACAAGAGAAGAGAGCTTGTGCGGGAAAACTCCCATTTTAAAAACCATCATATCTCGTGAGACTTATGCACCATCACAAGAACAGCATGGGAAGGACCTGCCCACATGATTCAGTTACCTCCCACCGGGTCCCTCCCACAACACGTGGCAATTCAAGATAAGATTTAGGTGAGATCACAGCCAAACCACGTCGTGTGTGTGTGTGTGTGTGTGTGTGTGTGTATATAATGTGTGTGTGTGTGCGCGCACGTGGCTTAAAGTAACAAATTTATTATCTTACTGTTCTGGAAGTCAGAAGTCTGAAATAAGGTGTACTGGACTAAAATCGAAGTGTTGGCAAGTGTGTATTCCTCCTGGTCTTGCCTTTTCCAGCTTCTAGAGGCTACTTGCATTCCTTGGAGCAAGTCCCCTTCCTCTATCTTCAAACCCAGCAACATAGCATCCTCAGATCTCTTTCTTTTTCTCTCTTTTTCCATCATCTTGTCTCCTTCTCTGACTCTGACTCTCCTGCCTTGTTTTGCTCAGTAAGACCCTTGTAATTATATTGGGCCTCTGTGGATAATTTAGGATAATCTCCTTATGGTCACAATCCTTAATTAATCACATCTACAAAATCCCTTTTGCAGTATAAGGTAAAGTATTCGTAGGTTCTAACAAATAGGATGTAGATATCTTTGGGCTACTATTATTCTGCTTACCACAATAATAGTAAACCTTTTAAGACAAAAGTTTTCCAATTAAATTTTTAAAAAGTATAAAACACCTACTGAAAAGTGCTGGCATCATGTATTTGTGCAACTTGGTTAATTTTCACAAAGTAAAATATATATGTACTCAGCATCTAGAACAAGAAACAGCCCCCCATAAGTCCTTTGTGCCCCCTCAAAGGGTTTACTGCTTTCTAGGCTCTTAAAAGTACAGGTTAGTTTGGGCCTTTTTACGATTTTATAAAAATGGGAATCATACTGTGCCTTCTCTTTTGTGTCTGGCTTTTTTCACACAGAAGGTTTGTGAGATTCATTTATGTTGCTGGGAATAGTAATGATTTGTTCATTATTACTGATGATTTAGTACTTTATTTTAGGAATAGATAACAATTTAATCCCAGTTTATTGTTGGATATTTGGGTTGTTTCAAGTATTTGGCTAATATAAATAGTGCTGCTATGAACATTCTAGTGCATGTTTTTACATGCCCCATGCAGGCGTTTATTTTTAGTGGAATTGCTGGGTTATAGGAGAAGCATATGATCAGCTTTAATAGATATTGATACATAGGTTTCCATTGCAATTGTACCATTTTATACTCCCATCAGCAATGTGTTCCATAACTCCACATCCCCATCAACACTTGATATTATAAGTCCTTTCATTTTGGCCATTCTGGTATGGTATAGCTGTATATCTTTGTGGTGGCAATTTATATTTCCTCGATGGCTGAGTTTGAACACCTTTCATATATACAGTGTTTCAAACATAGGAATATTGTATACAGAAAACTATGTATAGCAGAGGCACCAGGAACTGGTTTCATAGGAGACAATTTTTCCATGGAGTGGGGATGGTTTTGGGTTTAAAACTGTTATACCTCAGATCACCAGGCATTAGCTTCTCATAAGGAGTGCACAACCTATGAGAAACAGTTCACCATAGGGTCTACGCTCCTGTGAGAATCTAATGCCATCGCTGATCCTACAGGAGGTGGAGCTCAGGTGGTAATGCTCGCTCACCTGCTGCTCACTACCTGCTTTGCTGCTCACTTCCTAACAGGCTACGGACCAGTACTGGGTCTTTGGGACATAGGGAGAGAAGAACTTATTGAGGCAGGGTTTATAGAGAGCCTCAACTTACAATATTGTCATTGCTAAATTAGAAGTGGATACAGGCATATCTAAAATATTGTACTTCTTTAAAAAAGGTTTTTATTGTAAAATACATATAAAGTTTGACATTTAAACTATTGTTTTGAGAGTACATTTCGTTGACATTAAGTATATTCATGTTGTATAACCATTACCACAATTACAATTTTTCTGAGAGGTGAGTTATGCACTTAAATCATTTCAGCATCCCACAGTTTTCTTAAACGTTACCAGAGAAGAAAATTTGCTTACGTATTTATTGTACAATTATAAACTCACATAGATAAAACATAAAAATTAAGCTTTGAATAGTTTGAACAAGCTACCAGGGGAGAATCATTCTTCCCTAGTTGTTAGAAGTTTATAACTTCAGATAACTTTTTATCTGAAGTTAAGTTAATGCTAATCTTCAAAGTACTGAGTCATATTAATTCAACAATTACTTCTTACCTATTTCTATCTGTATTGTACCATTCTGAATCATAGTATGGGTAAGCCATGAGTAACTAAAATGCATGGTTTTTGTAACCTTTACCTTAATCATTTTATGAAATAGTAGGAATGTTTTTCAGAGCCATCTGTTTAAATGTTCAGTATGATTATCTGCACTTTTCTTTTCATCTTCAGATTATGACTGTACCCAATGACCCTTACACTTTTCTCTCTTGTGGTGAAGATGGAACTGTTAGGTGGTTTGATACACGCATCAAAACTAGCTGCACAAAAGAAGATTGTAAAGATGTAAGAATTAAATTTTTATACAAATGATGCAGAAAAAATTAAGGTTATAATTAAAATTGGTTATAATTAAAGTTATAATTAAGGTTATAATTAAAAGTAAGTTATGTGGATGGTAAGATTATGGGTGAATTTTTAAATTTTTGTTTTGCTAAAATATTTAATAAGCATATAGTTTATAATCAGAAATTGAAAAATGTAAAATGTTAATATTGAAGTTGGAGAACTTATATTTTAATTGTACATTTAAAATATATTTATGAAAATTCAAATAATTTGTTCAGTATATACTGTCTAATATTATAAAAACCTGAAGAATTTATATCAATGTATCTCATTTACTCATGGAAACAACTTCGACTTATCAAATAGCAGTTATAAAAGCTTGTGGTAGTTTGTCTTTTTTTCTCCTGTCTTTTAAACCAATAATTACATGTTATCTTTTTTAAAAAGAAATAATAAGATAGCATGCTATCAACATGTTTGTTCAAATTTAGCCCACTTTCCTAAAGATAATATCTCTACTATCAGTTTTTTATGCTTTAATACAATTAATTAATTTATTTTTTTTGAGACAAGGTCTCACTGTGTCATCTCAGGCCGGAGTGCAGTGGTGCAATCCTAGCTCACTGCAGCCTCAATCTTCTGGGCTCAAGTAATCTTCCTGCCTTAGCCTCCCGAGTAGCTGGGACTACGGGTGTGTGCCACTATGCTCAACTAATTTTTTTTTTATTTGTAGTAGATAGGAGGTCTTGCCATATTGCCCAGGCTGGTGGTGTCAAACTCCTAGGCTCAAGTGATCCTCCCGACTTGGCGTCCCAAAGTGCTGAGATTACAGGGATGAGCCACTGTGTTTGACTTTTTTTTTTTTTTTTTTTTTTTTTTACTGTGAATATATACTTTTTATTTAGTCATTTTTGTTTACAATTGAAACTCTGGGAATTCAAAATTAACATCCTTGCCCGTGAGCTTCTTATAGACACCAGAAAAAGTTTCAACCTTGTGTTCCACATTGTTCTGCTGTGCTTTGTCCAAATGAACCTTTATGAGCCGGCTGCCATCTAGTTTGACGCGGATTCTCTTGCCCACAATTTCGCTTGGGAAGACCAAGTCCTCAAGGATGGCATCGTGCACAGCTGTCAGAGTACGGCTCCTGGGACGCTTTTGCTTATTTTTTGTACGGCTTTTTCGAGTTGGCTTAGGCAGAATTCTCCTCTGAGCGATAAAGACGACATGCTTCCCACTGAACTTTTTCTCCAATTCGCGTACTAGCCGGACTTGGATTTTCTGGAAAGATTTCAGTTGAGGAACGGGAACAAAGATTATGATAGCTTTCCGACCACCACCAACTTCAATTTCCTTAGCTGCCGTAATATTCAGCTCCCTGAGCTGAGCCTTGAGGTCCGAGTTCATCTCCAGCTCCAGAAGAGCCTGGGAGATGCCGGACTCGAACTCGTCCGGCTTCTCGCCATTGGGCTTCACAATCTTGGCGCTCGAACTGAACATGGCTTTCTCCTGGGAGAACTTGCCGAGCGCCGGCTTAGGAAGAGCTGTGTTTGACTTTTAATACTATTTTAAACTTACAAAAGGCCTGAGAAATCATTCAGTCTTTTGACCCCAGACAAGTAATTCCAAGTGATTTTTCCTGACATACATTATTTAGAGCACAGTAGTTTTTCCTTGGATCATTTTGAAGTAGTAAATGAAATAAGAAAGTACTATTCAAAATATGTTTTTACTGAAAGTTACAAAAAAAAAAAGGTACTACTGTTAATCAGGTTAAGTGCTTGCTAACTAAACCAGTTACCAACTGGTTAACATGCTTTAGGGGAAAAAGATTATTTTATATATTTGAAACAGAAATAAAACAAAAAGTAGAAATTGAAAAACCTTTAGGCTGGGTGCGGTGGCTCATGCCTCTAATCCCAGCACTTTGGGAGGCCGAGGCAGGTGGATCACAAGGTCAGGATTTCGAGACCAGCCTGGTCAACATAGTGAAACCCTGTCTCTACTAAAAATACAAAAAATTAGCCGGGCGTGGTGGCAGGTGCCTGTAATCCCAGCTACTCGGGAAGCTGAGGAAGGAGAATTGCTTGATCCTGGGAGGCGGAGGTTGCAGTGAGCCGAGATCACACCACTGCACTCCAGCTCGGGTGACAGTGCGAGACTGCATCTCAAACAAAACAAAACAAAACAAAAAAACCTTTAAACATACAGTTTAATCAGTTTTTTTGTTACGTATTTGTATATGCACAGATATGCAAATAGGGAAGCATTGAACTAAACTCAGAAATAAGCTTAAATATCACGTTATTGGGGTGTTTGATATACCTGTTTCTTAGAGTAAGTGGTGGGTACTAAATTTTGTTATTGCAAACTCTCTTAAACTATTTTAGTGTTTCAGTGTAGTAAGATTTAGTTGTGTTTTTCTAAACAAAACCCCCAGGAAAATAAGAAAACAAATCTGATAAGACGTGAAAGTAGTCTTTCCTTAGTAAAACTTTTCCTTTATGTATAAAAGTGAAATGAAGCAGAGAGTATAAAGAAAAACTGGCAACTAGAGTAATCCTTAACTACTAAAAACTTAGAATTATGAAAGGCATTTGGTTAATGAATTCTATGTAATGAGGGTAATGTTCTGAGATTAGTAATTGAACAGAGTATAAGGTTAAATTGACTTAAAAACATTACTGAGGGGCCGGGCGCAGTGGCTCACGCCTGTAATCCCAGCACTTTGGGAGGCTGAGGCGGGCAGATCACCTGAGGTCAGGAGTTCGAGACCAGCCTGACCAATGTGGAGAAACCCCATCTCTACTAAAAATACAAAATAGCCAGGCGTGGTGGCACATGCCTGTAATCCCAGCTACTCTGGAGGCTGAGGCTGGAGAATCTCTTGAACCCAGGAGGCGGAGGTTGCACTGCACTCCAACCTGGCGACAGAGCAAAACTCCATCTCAAAAAAAAAAAAAAAAAATTACTGAGAAGAATGAGGAGTGAGAGTCATTAGACAAAGCAGTATGGAATCAACAGAGTACCTTCAGGATATGTTTGGGGTACTAGCTCTTACATTTTCTAATTCTTCTACAGAGATAAGTAATAACATTATAGTAAGACCTGTCTTTTGCAGGGTTTGTATTTATATGTGTACTTTATTTTTGAGCTGGTTAAGGAGAAAGGTTTTATAAGTAAAAAGTATAAAATATAGAAGTCAGTTAATTTTTTGTTATATTTTAATAGCAATGATTACAATTAAAATACTATGAATAAGCCTAGGCAACATAGTGAGACCCTATTTGTACAAAATTTTTTTAAAAAAATTAGCCTGGTATGGTGGTGTGCACCTGTAGTCCTAGCCACTTGAGAGGCTGAGACAGGAGGATCACTTGACCTCAAGAGTTTGAGGTTACAATGAGCTGTGATCACACCACTGTAAGCCTGGGCAACAGAGCAAGACATGTCTCAAAAAGAAAAAAAAATATGAATACTATATAAATAATCAATAGTTATAGACAGTATGAGAGATTTGTCATAGGTAGATTATAACTCCATCTTTGCTGTCAAGTGGACCAATAATAGCAGGCATTTCTAATGGTACTAATGACTTAGTGATACATTATATAGGTAATTTTGAATTTTTTACATTTCTAAAGATGTTCATTATTCATGAGTATGGGAATATTTAATAGGCATTTTTGAGAAATAATTCAAATTGTATTATAACATTGTATGAAATGTAGCTAGTTTAGAAAGAGTTTTAATTGTCACATAAATATGAGTTTCTTCAATTATTACCATCTTTTTGTAGCTGGTGCTGTTCTGGTATAATTACTCAGTATTTTCAGTCTTATATTTGAAAGTAATTTTTATTTTTTCCTTTTTAGAATGTATTTAATTGCTCAAATACTGATCATTTTAAAAATCCGTATTTTAATTAAGTTTAGTATTTTCATATTTTTTCTTACTTTAATTGGTTTATAAGGAAAGTCTACAATATTGTGGTAGAAATCAATCAATTTTGGAGTTGTATGGCCAACTATAAAGAAAAGAGTATCTTCCTTAGAAATATTGATTGAGTATATTTATTTTGATTTCACATAGGCTGAATGTATTAGAAATATTTCTAGCAGAAATCTGAAAAAAAAGTTAAAGCCGTATTGTTTTTCCACTCATTGTCATTCTTGACTGAATTAGGAGTTCTGAGAATGGTTATTCTAATTACTAATGAGAAAATATTTTAAATATAATTTCACCTCTGCTGTATAACTATATGTAATTGGTATTATGTTATGTTTTGTAGGATATTTTAATTAACTGTCGACGTGCTGCCACGTCTGTTGCTATTTGCCCACCAATACCGTATTACCTTGCTGTTGGTTGTTCTGACAGCTCAGTACGAATATATGATCGGCGAATGCTGGGCACAAGAGCTACAGGTAAGAAGATAATATTAGAGAAAATATAGGACTGTCAGTTCAAAGAGTAAATCTCTATGACATTTTCAGTTTTAAAATTTCTTGTTTGTTATAAAATTTCAGAAAATAGTATTTGTTTAATATGGATTATTATAAAAAATAACATTTCACCAAGTGTTTATGACCCTTTGGGATGATACTTTTGCAGTTTAAAAAGTTGTAACATTTGATGTATTAGTTTGGCAGGACTGCCATAACAAATGACCACAAACTGGGTATCTTAAAGCAACAGAAATTTATTCTCTTAAATTTCTGGAGGCTCAGTGTCTGAAATCAGGATGTCTTATGATTGGTTTCTACTGGAAGCTCTGTTCGATGCCTTCTCCCCTAGCTTGTGGTGGTTGCTGCCACCTTGGCATCCCCTTGGTATAGATGAATCACTCTAATCTCTGCCACTCTCTTTACATGCAATTTTCCCCGTGTGTGTCTGCGTTTACATTTTCCTCTTAGGGCACTAGTCATACTGGATTTGGGCCCACCCCTAATCCAGTTAGGGTGAGGTGGGCCCTAATCCAGTATGACCTCACTGTAACTAACTACATCTGTAAAGGTCACATTCTGAGGTTCTGTGTAGACATGAATTTTGGGGAGACTCTGCTATTTTTCAATCAAGAAAACAATGGTAAATGTGGTAGTAAGAAAATTTAAAACAGTGACTTGGGTATGTATTAATGTGTAGCATATATTTATTCCTGCTTACCTTAAAGTGCTGTTAATAATGCTGAATACTGAATTTGAATCTAATATAAACTAATGCTCTTTCCCTTCACTCACTATAGGATCAAAGTACTTCCAAAATAAACAATTAGAAGTCAACTTCCATTCACATTTTTTCAGTAAAGGAAGGCCAGGATTACACACACACACACACACACACACACACACAAACACCGAATGCACATTCATATATTCACATATTTTATATTGTTAAAAATAAAGGTGGACTTGGGCAGAAACCAACAATGTCAGTAAAGATGGACATAGATTATTGAGATGGGAATACCAGATGAGATCTTTCTTTTCGGAACTGTGATAGCTTTTATTTATATTGCTACATTAAGTCACATATCTAATAATAATTGAGGAGTCCAGTCTATTTGGATATGTACATTTAGGGGAAACAGTAATATAATATGAAATAATAGGCTTAATTATTGTTTCTCAACAGGTGGACACAATTGACATTTTGAGCATGATAAGACTTCATTGTGCAAGGTTATACAGCTTTGTGGGAGTCTTAGAATTTAGCATTCCTGGGCCCCCAGGGCACAAAGTGCCAGTTGTACACCTATCTGTCATATTGCATTGAAGACTACCAGAGTTAATTAAAATTGGAATAGTATTCTTAACTCTGTACTATATAACAGGCAAATTTCATGGCAATCAGAAATTTTTTTAAAAAGTAAAAGTTGTATAATCTTAAGGATATTGCATACATTGCATACTAATGTATGTAGTATGCTAATAAGTATTAGCTTTTTGTAAAAATTTGTTATCTTAATTTGGGGGGAACTTTTGGAAGATGACTTCGTGTGATTGTATTTATAAATCATTTTCCTTGATTAACTCATTTCAACAAAGCATACGTAATCTGGAATTCTAGACAATCATGAATTTTTTTGGTAGAGGTGTTACCTTTATACCATATTCTTTTTTGTTTTGTTACAAAATCTGACTGCAGAGGAAGAACCTCTACTGGAAATAAACGTGATGGCTTTTATTTATATTGCTACATTAAGTCACATATGTAATAATTCAGATTAAGCGTTTTAAAAAATGTTTTTCTTTAAACATTATTAATTTTAAATAACTTCTTGTTTCTTTTTTAGGAAATTATGCAGGTCGAGGGACTACTGGAATGGTTGCCCGTTTTATTCCTTCCCATCTTAATAATAAGTCCTGCAGAGTGACATCTCTGTGTTACAGTGAAGATGGTCAAGAGATTCTCGTTAGTTACTCTTCAGATTACATATATCTTTTTGACCCGAAAGATGATACAGCACGAGAACTTAAAACTCCTTCTGCGGAAGAGAGAAGAGAAGAGGTAGGTTTACTCAAAACCATGTCCTTTGGCCGGGCGCGGTGGCTTATGCCTGTAATCCCAGCGCTTTGGGAGGCCGAGGTGGGTGGATCACCTGCGGTTGGGAGTTTGCAACCAGCCTGACCAACATGGAGAAACCCCGTCTTTACTGAAAACACAAAATTAGCTGAGCGTGGTGGCACATGCCTGTAATCCCAGCTACTCAGGAGACTGAGGCAGCAGAATCGCTTGAACCCGGGAGGCGGAGGTTGTGGTGAGCCGAGATCACGCCCTCGCACTCCAGCCTGGGCAACAAAAGCGAAACTCCGTCTCAGAAACAACAACAACAACAACAAAAACCCCATGTCCTTTATTCAATTCAGAAAACAATTCAGTGACTCTTGGGGCCTAAAGGCCAAAAAAAAATATTAATTTTCAAGGCACTTACAGTTCAGAAAACAAAAAACATGAGACATACTTGAAAGAATAGAAGCTAATAAATTACTATCAGTTATTACTAATTATAATTAGCAATTAGTTACTAATTACTAATAGTTACTAATTACTAATTATAGTTAGTAATTACTAATAATTTCTAATTATAATTAGTAATGACAAAAATAGTATTTTTGTAATTTGTGTTATAATTAATAGTAACAAATAATTACTAGCGTCTATTCTTAATAATGTATTAGTAATAATAAATCACTAATTTATTATTGGTATTCTAAATACTATTTCTAAAGCCTTATCCCTAACAGTGAATTATTAGGGATAAGGCTTTAGAAAAAAATATTTTAAATTATTTTTAAGGAGAATATACTTGATAGCAAAATGTTTATCTTAACTTTGTAGATGTACAGCAGCAGCAAGAAAGATCAACAGTGCTAACACTTGCAGAAAAGGCGATTAAAATAATAGAAAATATGATGATAAATTTCCAAGAGACTAAATGTGTATGTCCATGGATCAATAGAAGTTTTACCTATTACCATTTACTCTTCATATATGGACAGCAATCCCTTTCTCTCCCAATTGTGCCTCTTTCACAGTTACATACTAGTGATTTATAACATTAACGTTAGGTATATTTTACAAAATAAATATAAGTGGGAAAAAGATAAGTTAAAGTAGTTGTATATATTGAAAAGTAGGTGAATGAATTACTTTCACAAGACTACTAGAAGATAATGAATTTATTATTTATAAAAGGGGAAAAGTAGAAATAAGGTATCTTTGACAGTACACAGCTGTAGAAAAATGTTTGCTTTAACCTGTTTAAGCTTCTTTCCTCAACATGTTTTTCACTTTGGCTTTTTTATTTTATAATGTCCTGTGTTATTCACTCTGAACTTTGGCTTGTAAAAGTCTTTTGAAATTAACCATTGATTTTTATTTTCAGTGACCTTTTGGTATTGGCTCAATGCCTATTAATACATTTTAAAGGTTACTAATAACAGTGATTTTGGAATTCCTACGAGATACAAAACTATATTCATTCCTCATAATTTCAGGTGTAGAGGGCTGTAAAATTAGAAAAGAAATCAGGATTACTTTATAAATATACTTTGAGATTTTTATCCCTGCAGTGTATTTATTTGAATTAGGAAATTGATGAAGAAGGATATGATGGCTAATAAAATGATTTTTGAGTTTATTCTGGTTAAAAACATGAAATCTGCTCTGTCATTTTGTTACTGCTATGCAAATTTCCCCTTGAAATACATGGGTAAGTAAAGTTACAGTCAAACTGTGATTGTTACATAATGAAAGAGTTGGAAGTCCATAGACATTTTAAGTGGGCCAACTAGTTTTGATACCATGGAATACTTAGCCAAAAGATATTTATATAATCAGAGTGAATGAGGCTGAGTCATGAACATTTTTTTTTCTGGGAGACTTTTCCTTGGTCTTGTTTGTTGCATTAACTAAATTAAGAAAAATAATGCTGAAAGTGGATTCAAATTATGCTTATTGGCCGGGCGTAGTGGCTTACGCCTGTAATCCCAGCACTTTGGGAGGCCGAGGCGAGTGGATCACCTGAGGTCAGGAGTTCGAGACCAACCTGGCCAACATGGTGAAACCCTTTCTCTACTAAAAATACAAAAATTAGCTGGGCTTGGTGGCGGGTGCCTGTAATCCCAGCTACTTGGGAGGTTGAGGCAGGAGAATTGCTTGAACCCAGGAGAAGGAGGTTGCATGAGCCGAGATCACGCCATTGCACTCCAGCCTGGGTGACAAGAGCAAAACTCAGTCTCAGAAAAAAAAAAAAAAAAAGCTTATTATAACAAACCAAACAATTCAGAGGTATACATAGAATAAATTAATAATCTGTCTTATTTGTAATTCTGACACGTTTTGGTGTTTTATACTGAAACTTTGATGATAGTATTCAGACAAACTTAACTCACCAAATATTTATTGGGTGCCTACTATACACCAAGTCCTCTACTTAACTTTGGAAAATGAAGGATGACCAGAGAAAGACATGATCTCTTACTTAAGGAATTCACAGCTTAGTGGAAGTAGAGATACAAGTAAATAAATATGTAAAACTTAATATAGAATTATGTATAAGGACTATGTTCTGTATAAGTAGAACAAAGTAGGGAATAATTAATCTTGATTGGGAACATTAGTAAAGCCTGAGGAAGGTTTTAAAGCATGAGTAAAAGTTTGTTGTATGATTTTGTCTTAATGTTTCCATAATATTTTTGTATTTTCTCAATTTGTGGAGGCCTTTCTATTTCCTTACTGCCTCTAATAATTTCTTTCATTTTTTCCCCCTTTCTTTGGTTCATTCTTTTGTCTTAATTTTTTTTGTACTTTCTGTTTTCCCTTATTTTTCTATCCTTTTTTCTTTTTATCATCTCTCTTTTCTTCTTTTTGACAGTTTACCACCTGCCCTACCCCATTGTTGGGCTTCTTTGTTGAATTCATTCTTTCATTTTCTTCTGGTCCCCATAGCTTGTGCCTAAAAATATACTCCAGATCTGACTACTGCTTACCACCACCCTTGCTACATTACCACCCTGATCCGAGCTATCAGCATCTCTGGCATGACCTATCCGCCTTTGTAGTTGATTTTGCTAGCTTTCTAACCAGTCTTCCTGCTTTCACTTCCTACAGCCCTATAGCTATACAGCATTCAAAGTGATCCTTAGAAACATAAGTTAAATCATGCCGCTCTTCTCATCAACATTTTAAGTGGCTCCCTGTCTGACCTAAAGCGAAACTGAAGTCCTTATGGTGGCTTCAAGATCTTATATTATCTGGTCCTAATTATTACTTCTACTGTTTTCTTCTTTACTGTGCTCTAACCACATCTACTTGCTTAGTAACTCAGGCCAAGCATGACTCTATTTTAGGATTTTGCATTTACTCTGCCTGAAATGCTCTTCCCTGGATACCTGGATTTTTTCTTCCCTGTGTATTTCAGGTCTTTGCTTATGTAACCTTCTTGGTGAAGCCCTACTTCACCATCCTATTTAAAATCACGGCCTTTAACTGATACTACCTATCCCCTTTTCTACTTTATTTCTCTCCATAACAGTAACTTTCTATGTATATTTTGCTTTTTTATTTCATGTGTTGTTTGTTCCATCGGGCTGTAAATTCTGTGACATTGGGGATTTTTTGTGTGTTTTGTCCATTGTTGTTTTCCAATACCTGTAATAGTACCTGACATATAAAAGGTGCTCAAAAAAATATTTGGTGAATGAAACGCCATTTTCAGTATTCTTGCCTAGGTTATTTCACATACTCAGAAAGTCAAATTTGAGATTGTTTTTAATTTGAAGATTTTATTCTATAAATAATTGCTGAGGTTGTAAAACCAGTTCTTTGGCTATGTAATATAAAAATTCCTCTCTGCTGAAACCACGAAGCAAGATTCTATTATATTGTTTTAAGAATAGTTCATATGAAGGATGAAGCCCTCTCCTTTTGGGAGTGATTAGTTGTTTGAGAATTTGCACAGCTGCCACATTAAGCTTACTTTGTTCCGGTTATTCCCTGTCACACACTTATGTCTTCCTGTGTAGATTTTACTATTCTCAGTTGCCTTTAGCCATACTTACACATAATATGGAATTTATGGGGATTTTTTTTTCTGTCCCCTTTGCTGAGGATGCAAAGATTTTTTTCTATTCATGTTACTAGGTATGGTTTCCAGAAGAAATCAGAAAATTCACGGTTAAGTGTCACCAAGTTTTTATCAAAACCTGTTTAATTTTCAGGAAAAAAAAAATCAATGAATGCTGTTTTTAAAAAATAAATAAAAATAAAAAGAGTGACCCACACGATGGGAGAAAATGTTTTGCAGATCATGTGTCTGGTTACAGTTTAGTATCCAGAATGTATAAGGAACACTTACAGTGCAACAATAAAAAGACAGATATCCAAACTTAAAAATAGGTAAAGGATTTGAATATATAATACTTTTTTTTCCCCAGAGAAGACATATAATAGAAATGGCAATAAGTACATAAGGAGATACTCAACGTTATTAGTCCTCAGGGAAATGCAAATCACAACCACAGTGAGATATCACTTCATACCCACTAGGATGACTAAAATAAAAAAGACAATAACAAGTTTTGACAAACATGTAGAGAAATTGGAACCCTCAAAAAATTAGAGTTATTATATGAGCCATACTTCCCCTCCCAGATATACAGGCTTCTCTTGGAGATACTGCAGGTTTGGTTCTAGACCATTGCAATACAGTAAATATTGCATTAAAGCAAGTCACACAGATCTTTTGGTTTCCCAGTGCATGTAAAAGTTATGTTTATACTGTACCATAGTCTGTTAAGTGTGCAATAGCATTATATCTTAAAAATCAATGTATATACCTTAATTTAAAAATACTTCATTGCTAAAAAGTGCTAACAATCATCTGAACCTCAGTAAGTTGTATTCTTTTTGCTGGTGGAGGGGCTTACCTTAATGTTGATCACTGCTGATTGATCAGAGTGGTGGTTGCTGAAGGTTGGGGCTGTGACAGTTTCTTGAAATAAGACATCAGTGAAGTTTCTGCATCAATAGACTCTTCCTTTCATAAAAGATGTATTTGTAGCTTGTAACGGTGTTTGATAGCTTCTTACCCACAATAGAACTTTTCTCCAAATTGGAGTCAGTCCTTTCAAACCCTGCTGCTGCTTTATCAACTAAGTTTATGTAGTACTCTATAATAGATCCTTTGTTGTCATTTCAGCAGTGTTCACAGCATCTTCACTAGGAGTTGCTTCTTACGGATGAGCAAAGAAAGTGGTTTGCGCCTCAAGAAACCACTTTCTTTGCTCATCCATAAGGAGCAACTCCTTATCTGTTAGTTTTATCATGAGATTGCAACAATTCAGTCACACCTTCAGTCTGTACTTCTAATTCTAGTTCTTTTGTTGTTTTCACCTCATCTGCAGTGATTTCCTTTACAGAAGTCTTCTACCCCTCAAAGTGATCCATTAGGGTTGGAATTAACTTCTTCCAAACTCCTGTTAATATTGTTATTTTGACCTCCCACGAATCACAAAAGTTCTTAACAAGGCATCTAGAATGGTCAATCCTTTCTAGGTTTTCAGTTGACTTTTCACAGATCCATGAGAGGAATCACTATCTGTGGCAGTTATAGCCTTACAAAATGTGTTTCTTAAATAAGACCTGAAGGTTGAAATTACTCTTTGATCCATGGGATACAATGAAAATGTTAATCTCCAGGTACGTCTCCATCAGAGCCCTTGGATGACCAGGTGCATTGTCAATGCCCAGTAGTATTTTGAAAGGAATCTTTTTTTCTGAGCAGTAGGTCTCAATAGTGGGCTTCAAATAGTCAGTAAAACATGCTGTAAAGAGATGTGCCCTCACCCAGGCTTTGTTATTCCATTTATAGAGCAGATTCAATTAAACATAATTCTTAAGGGCCTTAGGATTTTCAGAATGGTAAATGAGCATTGGCTTCTGCTTAATGTCACCACTGCATAAGCCCCTAACAAGAGAACCAGCATGTCCTTCGAAGCTTTGAAGCCAGGCATCAGCTTCTCCTCTCTAGCTGTGAAAGTCCCTAAACGGCATCTGCTTCTGATAGAAGGCTGTTTCATTTGCATTGGAAATCTGTCGTTTAGTGTAGCCACTTTGATCAATTATCTTAGCTAGATCTTCTGGATAACTTGCTGCAGCTTCCACATCAGGACTTGCTGCTTTACCTTGTACTTTTATGTTACAGAAAGACAGCTTCTTTCCTTAAACTGCATGAACCAACCTCTGTTAGCTTCAGACTTTTATTCTACAGCTCCCTTATCAGTTTTCATAGCTTTAAAGAGATTTAGGGCCTTGCTCTGGGTTAGGCTTTAGCTTAAGGGAATGTGATGACTGGTTTGATCTTCCTTCTAGACCACTCAGACTGTTTCCATATCAGCAATAAGGCTGTTTCGTTTTCTTATCATTCATATGTCCACTGGAGTAGCACTTTTCTGAAAGTTCCTTCCAGAACTTTTCCTTTGCATTTACAAATTTGCTAACTGTTTGGTGCAAGAGGCCTAGCTTTTGGCCTGTCTTGGCTTTCAACATGCTTTCCTCACTTAGCTTAATCGTTTCTAGCTTTTGATTTAAAGTGAAAGGCATATGACTCTTCCCTTCGCTTGAACACTTAGAGACCATTGTAGGGTTATTAACTGGCCTAATTTCAATATTATTGTTGTGTCTCAAGAAATTGGAAGGCTCGAGAGGGAGAGAGATGGGGAAACAGCTGGTCAGTGAAGCAGTCAGAATACACATAACATTTGTCAATTAAATTCAGAGTCTTATATGGATGCGGTTTGTGGCTCCCCAAAGCAATTACAATAGTAAGATCAAAGGTCTCTGTTCACAGATCACCATAATAGGTAGGATAATAATGAAAAAGTTTGAAATATGAGAATTACTGAAATGTGACACAAACATAAAATGAGCACATGCAGTTGGAAAAAATAGCACCAATAGTCTTATTCAATGCAGGGTTGCCACTAAATTTGTAAAAAACCACAGTATCTGTGAAATTCAGTGAAGCAAAGTGCAATAAAATGAGGTACTATGTTTCAATTCTTTTGGGTAGTTCTCCTGTATACCCAAGAGAATTGAAACATGTTCCTACAGAAACTTGTACATATGCTCAATTCAGCATTATTCATAATAGCCAATAAGTGGAATAAGTTTATTTGTCAACCAATTGACGAATGGATGAACAGAATAGGGTATCTTGCTAAAATGGGGTATTATGAAAAATGAAGTACTGATACCTGCTACAGTATGAATAAACCTTGAAAACATAATACTAAGTGAAAGAAACCAAACACGAAAGGCCATGTATTGTATGATTATTTATATGAAATGTTTAGAAAAGGCATATCCACAGAGACAGGAAGTAGATTAGTGGTTGCCAGGAGCTGAGCAGAGGGATGAGTGGGGAGTGGCTGATCATGGTTTGTTTCTGGGATGATGAAAACGGTCTGGAATTATATAATGATGACGGTTGTACCTCTTTATGAATATACACCACTGAATTGTATAATTTAAAATTATGAATATTATGGTATGTGAATTATATTTCAATACAAAAATGTTTAAAATGGATCAGATGTGGTGGCTCATGCCTGTAATCCCAACACTTTGGGAGGCCGAAGTGGGAGGATTGCTTGAGGCCAGGAGTTCAAGACCAACCTGGGCAACATAGCTAGACTCCATCTCTAAAAAAATTTTTAAAACTTAGCTGGTTGTGGTGGCACATGCACCAACTACTCAGGAAGCTGTGGCTGGAGATCTTATTAGCTCTGGAGTTGGCGCTTACAGTGAGCTAGGATGGGACCACTGCAATCCAGTCTGGACAAGAGTGTGAGACCCTGCCTGGAAAAAAAAAAGTTAAAAATGTAAACATTAAAGGGAGCGGTCAAGAGTGATAGGTGCCATAAACATGTCAAATAAGCTCTGAAAGATGCTGTTTGAGTTGGCAGTTGATTATTAATCATATTATTGAACACTTTATAATTGATCAATGAACTTGGCAATTGATCATTCACTGGTGACTGGTGAGAATGAAGTTAGTGGAAAGATAGGAAATCAATGGAAAGATTGACTACAGTGGATTGAAGGAGGAGTGGTAGATTGAATATAGAATTTTCTCAAGAAGCTTGAGTAAAGTGATAGCAAGAGAAAGGACTCTAGCTGTAAAACTGAGATTTTATGAAGTTGAAATATTGTTTTTTTTCTTAAAAATGATAAGAACCTTTAGCATGCCGTGGCAAAGAGCCAAGAGAGAGAAAATGGATGTAGGTATAGAGAAGAGAGAATTGGTCAAGCAAGATACTCAAGGAGTTGAAGGAATGAAATAAAAAGCACAGATGGAGAAATTAGGCTTAAATAGAATAAATGATACACCCTTCAAGAAAGGCTGGAAGGAGTTAGAAAGTTGTAGATGTAGATTTAATTCATAGAATTCAGCTGAAGAAAATGATGTTATTTTTATTTTCTCTGAAGTAGGAGGAAAAATTGTTAGAGGGCAAGAATGAGGGCAGCAGGATGGAATAGATAGCCTGAGGCAAGTCATAAAGGGTCGCAATAGATTCTGTTTGGGAACCGAAGAGTAAATTGTCAATAATAAGTAAAAATAATGATGGTTCCCATTGTTAATTAGGTATGTGGGTAATTTAACTAGACTATATTTATCATCACAATAGAAAACTAAGGCTCAAGATGGTTAAAAATATCTTTTGTCAGCTGGAAGGTGATACAGGTGGGATTAGAAATCACATATACATGATTTCAAAGTTGCATTCAGACTCTTTAGGTTGAAGATATTAGATATAGGCTGTCAACATCAGTGGATATTTATCCTCAGAATGAATGCTTTAAAAGACTGACGCTTATACCAGTGTCTTTCATATTTTCATGTAGATCTGATTTGCATACTCAAGAAGTAGGGAGATGGAAATAAATAGACATAAAGTATGCTTTAAGAGTTGAGAGTAGATGAGTTTTAGACTTACATAGAATTTACCCGTTCTTATTTTTTAGTTGCGACAACCACCAGTTAAGCGTTTGAGACTTCGTGGTGATTGGTCAGATACTGGACCCAGAGCAAGGCCGGAGAGTGAACGAGAACGAGATGGTAACTATTCTTTGGTCAGCTTTTCTTTGTATATGGTATTTTAAAATTAATATTTTAACTTCCAGTTTCTTCACTATTATAAATTATTCTGTAATGAACATTCTTATACATATAGGTATACTTATGCAAATATATCTTAGGATAAATTCTTAGAAGTGGAATGGCTGAGTCACTGGATAAGTACCTTTTAATTTTGGTAGTTGTTATCAAATTACTCTCCAAAAAAGATGTGCTAATTTACATTCCCACTGAAAGTATAAGAATGCCCATTACCCCATAGTACGTTGGGTATTGTCAGACTTTGCAGTTTTTGCCTTTCTATTAGATATTAAGAGAAATGAAAACTCAGCCCAAGGGTTTTATATTAGCACATAAAATGTTTTCTATCAAGTGCCTTTGATAAGCATAAGAATCAACCCTGGGAGCTTTAAGATAGCACACTTGAAAATAGAATTAATCTATGAATTATAATTCTATATAATTATGTTTTATTAAATTGGTCTGTAACCAAAATCTTACTATAATGACTTCTGAAACATCTCTTGTGATCAAAAGCATATTCCCCAATATATGAGCTACATTATATAAAGGCGATAAAGTGTAAAAGAAACTCTGATTTCACAGAAAATGTAAGAAGAACCGATTTTCATTTTAAATTATAAGACTATAGAATAGAGTTGTCACATTTTGAATTTGACATTACACTTCTAATTTGAAAATGCCCTTGGAAAAACTTGTTTACTTGCAGGAGGAAAAGGAGTGAGGGAGTAGACAAAATACTTTCTGGTTCCAGTTAATTTCAAATATCTGAAATTTGCTTACAGTAAATGATGTTGAAAATAAATTGACTTTAAGGAAACTTCATGCAAAAGCATAAGGCTATTTTGTGTCTGTACTTGATTATAATGCTTTAGGGAGAGGGAAAACCTTTCTTTTAATCTATTAAACTTAGAATTCACGAGCCTTTCTTGGCTGGGTACTCTTAGAACTAAAAATTTAGGTTGAGGTAGGAGGTGGGAGGTTTAGAGGTACCTAAGAATAGGCAAAGATGAAGGAGAGGTGAGCCCTGTTCTCAAGAAACCTTACCACACACATGGAAAGTCACTGATATAAACAATTACTATAAAATGTGATGAGAGCTCTAATAGATTTATATACATTCATACAATTTATTTAGGAAATTTGATTTTTAAAAATATGCTTTCATTTTAAAGCCCTTCAAATCTAGGTTTTTGTATTAATGAAAGATTCTGACTTATTACTAAACTCACTGATAAGACCTATATTGTAATAGGAGAGCAGAGTCCCAATGTGTCATTGATGCAGAGAATGTCTGATATGTTATCAAGATGGTTTGAAGAAGCAAGTGAGGTTGCACAAAGCAATAGAGGACGAGGAAGATCTCGACCCAGAGGTAATTTTTAATATTAATTAAAGTCATCAGAAAGCTGGCAAAAACTACTTATTGAAGCCAGTTTTTATTTATATCATGTAAATTATACCATGTTTTACATCTGTAATAATCACAAGGTTCTTATTGTGTGGTGTGAAGTAGTAGAGAATAAAAGATATTGGATATAATTTGTCCCTTCTGGTGCCATTGGACCTAGTGCGTATCTTTTGCTTTTCTCAAAGTAAAGTAGAAGAATCTGAGGTTTCCTATTTTAAGCCTTTTTTTAACGTGCTCTGAGAATGGAAATATATAAAATTCTGTGTATAAACAAGTTTTATGTAATTGGAAAGATTGATTGCTTTAACAAGAATATGTTGTAGATAAATTTTTATCCCTCTTGACTGGCCTATTTTGTCAAATGGGCCAAATCACCAGTAGTTATTATCACTGAAATTATATATTTGTGTGTGTAAATATAAATGTGTTTTCTGAGCATATCTGTTTAGAGTTGTTGGTTTTAGAAAATATTTAAAATTTGAATTTGCCTTAATGTGTGTTTTGAAGGTGGAACAAGTCAATCAGATATTTCAACTCTTCCTACGGTCCCATCAAGTCCTGATTTGGAAGTGAGTGAAACTGCAATGGAAGTAGATACTCCAGCTGAACAATTTCTTCAGCCTTCTACATCCTCTACAATGTCAGCTCAGGCTCATTCGACATCATCTCCCACAGAAAGCCCTCATTCTACTCCTTTGCTATCTTCTCCAGACAGTGAACAAAGGCAGTCTGTTGAGGCATCTGGACACCACACACATCATCAGTCTGGTGAGGATATTCCTCTCTAAGTATGCTGTGGTTCATCTAATGATTTTTGATAGTGAAAATTTCTTTACTGGCTATTTTGAAAGATACTAAATCACATCAACTTCTTGTTGGAATAAATGATCAAAATGACATGTAATATATGGTTATGTAACTTAAACACAAAAATTAATTATGTCTTACTTGCATGAATTTTAACAAATAGCAGGAATCTTCAATTTATATAAAACAATTGTTTTAAAAGTACAAGGTACCAAAAGATAGTGTTTTGACATAGTTTAATGTGCCTGACTTAAATATTATTTTATAGATTATTAGAGACCAAAATATCTTTCTAGATTTATTTGGTTTTATGTCTATATTAAAGTGATTATGAAAATATCAGTATTAGTTTCACTTTGCTTATATTCTTGATTATTTTCCCTCAAATAATGCAGTACTTTTAATATACTCTCTATGGTGGATTTGATATGGTCTTTTGTCAACAACATATAATTTACCAAAAAATTTGTTTCTCTAGTATTTACATGAAAAAGAATTATTTTACCAAATGCTTATCTTCTTGATACTTGATGCTAGTGAAAATAACCTCTACATTCTGTTAAAATGCTATTTTTTTCTCAGTATTATAAGTCTTTATGGTCAACTTTTTTCCCCTAACTATGGAATGTGCTAGTATTTATAATACTAGTAATTTTCAACAGATGTATCTACAGTTTACTTGGCACTTTAAACTATATACATGTAATTATAAAAACCAATAAGATATTTACTCATAGTTTTCTTTGGTTCTTCTAAGGAAGAATTTTACTCAATATAGAGCCAGAATTATTAGCAACTAGAAATACAGCTGGCAAGCCTAAGCTGAAACCTATAAAAAAATTTCTAACAGCTTAGCTGCCAAGCTGTCACTTTATTCTTACATCTCTGGAAACTGATGCCAGATTACCAAATATGGGATGTTTTAATTTAAGCACTCTTTTATCAGTATATACCACTTTTAGTAATTCATTTTCAGTTTCTATGGGAATAAAAGCCAGAGTCAGTTACATAACTGTTAACACTGTATACATTTTATCCATAATAATAAGCTAAAGCTGAGCTACAGAATCAAGGTTTTCACACTCGGTTGACATAGCATTTTAATTTATGGAAAAATAAAATATTTTGGAAGATTTGGGAATTAAAAGCAGAAGTAGTTAAAAGTTTGTTTTTCAAAGCAGGTAAAATTGGGAAAAGCAAGAATTTTTAAAGTGATATTCTTGAACATATTGATCAATTATAAGTTTTTAGGAAAACTTAGCAAGAAGACTCTAGCTTACATTCAGCTTCCACTGAATCTTAACTAATTCTAGTTGTTTCTTAAATATATTTATGAGTCAAGTATTTGGAACTTTATTTTTTAAAGCTATTTAATGCATTTTAATTACTGCATTTCAAATTGCTAAATTCCTTTCAATATTTAATGTAAGTATTAAATGTGACAATCATTTGAATTATTGAAGAAGAAAAATATTTTTGGTGGTCATGTGATGATTGTTGAAACATTACGCAGTACTTTTACTCAAATTATTTATAGGAAGTAAGGAAATATTTTTAACTGGGAGATTATTGAGAGAATTTTGGTTGACTAAGCTATAGATAATTAGAATATTTCCATGTTATCAAGACAGTATCACTATTGAGAAAAATGATTTGGTGTTAGATGTAACATCTGAAGGTTATGACTGTAGTTCTGATAACAGCTTTTTCATTATTCTGGAGTTCAACGTTTCAGGAGTAAGGACTTAATTTGTTTCTGTTTTTGTTTTTTGTCCAATCTCTTTTGCATTTGCCATAGCCTAAGTCCAAATGTGTTTGTGAATATTGGGAATTGTCCATTGGGTGAATGTAGTAGATGGAAATGTCAGCTTAGGACCATGATTTCTATTATTTCCCTGCATAGAGATAGAGAAAATGATAAAGTATACTTCTGTCTATGCTTGCCTTGCTGTGGATACCTTTTTATGTAAATGTTTATCCCTTTACATGTCCTCCGTCATTTTTACTGATATCAAAGAAAGGGACAATGGGAATATGAAAATTTGCTATGCTCCATCTCTGGTTGAACCTAATTGTCTGCTTTCTCTTAGTCTACAGTGGAATCACTGAATGATAGTGAAGAAAGTTATGACCACAAATTTCAATGGGTGCTCAACACTGTGCATCAGAGCAGCCTCACACTGTTGCTCTCCAGCTGTACAAAATGACTATTTTACACCTTCATGTCTCTCAAACTTTAACACTCCCCTTCATCCCCGCCCCACTTCCAGATTCTAACCTTTCATTCACAATGAAAAGTACTCATTTTCCTACTGTCAATAATTTCCCAGCTTTCCAACATCTGTACTCACATTGTGATAGAAGCAGAAAGCTCCTATCAAAAGCTAGTCAATGTAGTTGCTATCCCTTTCCAGCTTCTCAAAGATTTTGCCCCTTCTCTTGCATTATCATTGCCTTTTTTTGCCAAATTGTTTCTTTTGGCCTTAACATGCTCTTATTATCTCCTTTCTTTAAAAATTTTCTCTTAATTATCTCACATTCCCCTTCAGCTGTTGCCTTATTTCTCTGCTGCTTTCGTAATGAGAATCCTCAGAAGAGTTGTTGATAGATGCTCTCTCCATTTTCTTGCCATCCTTCATTTATTTATTAACCAACCCCCATCTGCTTTTCAACCCCGTTTTCCTCTGAAACTTTTAATCAAAGTCACTAGTGACATTCACCAGTTTAAAGGATATTTCTCTGTTAGTACCTTACTAGATTTTTCGACCTGGTTGCATTTAACATAGGCTGTCACTCCTTCTTGAAACACTTTCCTTTCTTGGCATCTATGATATCATATTTGCCTATTAACTCTTATTAATTCTGGTGGGTTTTCAGTAACTGTTGTTCGTGTTTCTTGTTCTATCTCCTTCTGAATATTATAATCAAACCCCTTAGTTTTGGCTCTCTTCTCTTCTCTTTACATACACTCTTTCTCTGGGTGATTGTGTCAGTTCCTCATAGCTTTTAATATCTCCCGTAAATTGATGACTCACAAATATATATATCAGCAATCTGATCTTCTACCCTGAATTCCAGACCCTTATGTCTGATGTCTGACTGCTATTTTGACAGTATGTTTTTGTTATTGTTGTACATCTTTTTTTTTTTTTTTTTTTTAAAGACAGTCTCGCTCTGTCACCCAGGCTGGAGTGCAGTGCACAATCTCAGGTCACTGCAGCCTCCCCCTCCTGGGTTCAAGCAATTCTCCTGCCTCAGCCTCCCAAGTAGCTGGGATTACAGGTTCCTGCCACCACACTCAGCAAATTTTTGTATTTTTAGTAGAGATGGGGTTCCCCATGTTGGTCAGGCTGGTCTTGAACTCCTAACCTCAAGCAATCCATCCGCCTCAGCCTCCCAAAATGCTGGGATTACAGGCATGAGCCACTGCACCCGGCCTATTGTTGTACGTCATAAATTTACATGTTCAAACTAAAACTTAATGCAGCCTCCTACCCTTCCTGTTCCGTAATTGGCTCCTTCTTGGTCCATTTGCTTATTTGAATAACCTGTGAGTTATTCTTGATTGCTTCCTTTTCCTCAAGTCCCATGCCAGCTCATCAGCAAGTTCTTTTGCTCCTGTATCTAAACTATAACCTGGGTCTTTTCATCTCACCATCATTTCTTGTCTCCTAATTAATCTCCCTGTACCTACTGTTGTTCCATTATAATGTATTCTCCGTGCAGGAGCCAGAATGAGTATTTTAACATGTTAAATCAGATTATATAACTTTGCTGTTTAAATCCCTTCAGAAGTTCCTAATTGCGTTTAGAAATACAACTACAAAAGAAAAAAAAATCAAACTCCTCACTGTGGACGTATAAGAACTTATATGGCCTGCCCTTCCCTGTCTCTCTAGCCTCATCTCATTCAATTTTCTCAGTACTTGATGATTGTTACACTCTAGATGTACTACTGGTTTCTTTCGGTTATCAAAGAATTTCCGTGCCAAATTCTGCCCTGCCCTGCCCTGCCCTCCCCCGCCCCACCCCGCCTCCACCCCGCCCCCCTCCCCTCCCCCCCTTTCTCCCACTTGCTTGCTTTCTCTTTCTCTCTCTTTCTCTCTCTCTCTTTTCTTTCTTTTCTTCCTTTTCTTTTCTCCTTCCACTTGCTTTCTCTCTCTCTCTCTCTCTCTCTCTCTTTTCTTTCTTTTCTTTTCTCCTTCCTTCCTTTCTTTCTTTTTTTTCTTTTTAGACAGAGTCTTGCACTGTTGCCCAGGCTGGAGTGCAGTGGCGTGATCTCGGCTCACTGCAAGCTCTGCCTCCTGGGTTCACGCCATTCTCCTGCCTTAGCCTCCCAAGTAGCTGGGACTACAGGCGCCTGCCACCATGCCCGGCTAATTTTTTGTACTTTTAGTAGCGACAGGGTTTCACCGTGTTGGCCAGGATGGTCTCAATCTCCTGACCTTGTGATCCGCCCTCCTCGGCCTCCCAAAGTGCTGGGATTACAGGCGTGAGCCACCGCGCCCTGCCATTTTCTTTTCTTTCTCTTCTCTTCTCTTCTTCTTTCTTTTCTTTTCTTTCTTTCTTTCTTTCTCTCTCTCTCTCTTTCTTTCTGTCTCTCTTTCTTTCTTTCCATCTCTCTCTCTTCCTTCTTTCCTCCCTCCTTCCCTCCCTTCCTTCCCTTCTTCCCTCCCTTCTTTCCTTCTTTCCTCCATCCCTTCTTTCCTTCTCCTCTTTCTCCTTTTTCTCCTTTCCTATCTTTCTCTCTTTCCTGTCTTTTCTTTTCTTTCCTTCTTTCCTTCTTACTCTTTGTTCTTAGTGTTATTCTCTGTATGCTTGGGAAGCCCTTGTCCTGGCTTATCACTTGGCCAACTTCCTTTTCCTTGAGTCTCAGCTCAAATGCCATATAAGACAAGTCTTTCATAACTACCCTAGGTAAAGTCCTCTTTCCTTTTTCTTCTTGCTGAAATTTTATTCTCTTTTATATAACCCTGTTTATTTTGTGAAAAGCAATTATAAAAATTTATAATTTTTTTCACTTTTGTTTATAACATTTCTTTTACTATAATAAGCTCTCATGAAGACAGGATATTGTCTATCTTGTTGTCTCTGAGTAAGCATCTTTTTCCCCCAACAATATTCACCCTGTAAAGATACGATTAAAAGTATGATGAGACATTTTGTTATCTTTAAGCTGATATAGACTAGATAGGGTATATTTAGCTTTATTTTAGTCTTTAGATTATACTTTTAGCCCCAGTCATTTACTCTGGCTGTTTCCATTAAGTTTCCAAAATTTGGTAACACCTAGAAGAGAGATGCTGTGATTAGCTGTCTAACCATTTATCATTTTGGATCCATTGTTTGCCTTTGACTGTCTAGACCACATAGGACTGAGTAGATAATTTTTCTTAGGTTGTTCTGAAGACATTTTAAGGTAACTTACAGAAATACTTTAAAAAATTGTCTCATTATATATATATATTTATTTATTTGTGCTTTTTCACTCATGTATATATGGGTGAATATGGGTATGAAAATAATTAATTGAAGCAGTGAGTGAGTTGAATATGCAAAATGAATGCCCTGAAGAATGGTAAATCTAGAGGGGTCACAGTGTTGGCTTTGGAGTTTTGTAGCTAAATTAGGAAGGTAAGTAGACTGAAATGGAATTTAAAATCAGTTGATAGATTTTTTTTTTGCTTTACCCTTTGTATTCTTGAATTTTATTTTAATTCATATGTCAGACCATTTGAAATCATGTTCTATATACCTCGCCCAGGATTTGAAGACATTTTGATTTTTATATATCTTCTTTTCTTGAACATTTAACAAAAGACTGCTTTTTAAAATGTGATTATAAAATTATATATTTAAAAATGAGAAAGATACGACCATGAGCTAAAACTGTATAGGTTAAAATGAAATCGTCGTAATTTTATTTATAAAAAATGTTTCAAAATAACTATGAATATTTTCTTCTCTTCTCAGTAAGGCCTATCAGACATCTCTTTCAGTTATTTCTTAAGTTAAGCCTAGAAATGTTTTCATTTAGTTCATGATTTGTAAATTATTCTCATGTTAAGAATCTTTTCATAATGAAAGAGTATTAAATGAGGCATTTTTCCAAGTGTGCTATTTAATTTTTTTCTTTGGTTTCATTTTAACCTATTTAAAGAATATGATTTAGAGAAGGTGGTAACTTTGAAGTGGATGGGGATATCAGTATATATAAAATTCACCTTTAGGGCTCATATTGAGAAGTGAATCACTTAAAGCTTCCCTGCCCTGTGTTTTTAATTAAATAGACTACTCAGACCATCAGATTTTTTTTTTTTTTTGAGATGGAGTCTTGCTCTGTCACCAGGCTGGAGTGCAGTGGCGCAACCTCGGCTCACTGCAACCTCTGCCCCCGGGTTCAAGTGATTCCTCTGCCTCAGCCTCCTGAATAACTGGGACTACAGGCGCATGCCACCATGTCCGGCTAATTTTTTTTGTATTTTAGCGGAGACGGGATTTCACTATGTTGGCCAGGATGGTCTTGATCTCCTGATCTCGTGATCCACCTGCCTCGGCCTCCCAAAATGCTGGGATTACAGGCGTAAGCCACTGTGCCCGACCCAGAATTTTTTAAAGATAGCATATGATGTGGTCTGTGTGTGGATTCTTGCTCATTTAGTCATAAACAGGAATTACAAATTTATTTTGGCCTATGTAGAATTATTATAGCTAAATTGAGCTTTGTAGAAAAATTGCTGGAGAAGAACTCTGTTGTGCACCATATCAAAGCAAACCTTTCAAAGCCCCAAATCCAAATTATAGCTTCCTTAAATGGGATAAAGGTCTAGTCTAGTCTAGTCAGATAGATACAGGCCATTTATAGGTTAGAAACAAGTGGAGAGACCAGGTGTGGTAGCTCATGCCTGTAATCCCAGCACTTTGGGAGGCCGAGGTGGGTGGATTACCTGAGGTCAGGAGTTTGAGACCAGCCTGGACAACATGGTGAAACTCCATTTCTACCAAAATAAATTTGTTGTGCGTGGTGGCATGTGCCTGTAATCCCAGCTATTTGGGAGGCTGAGGCAGGAGAACTGCATGAACCCAGTAGGCAGAGGTTGCAGTGAGCCGAGATCACTCCACTGCACTCCAGCTTGGGCGACAGAGTGAGCCTCTGTCTCAGAAAAAAGAAAGAAAGAAAGAAACAAGTGGAAATATTAGGTCAATGGCCATTTTTGGGGAAACCAAAGAAGAGAACAGAGAAACATGGAGGTCAGTGAAGAAGTGACCAGTCCCAGGAGAAAAAATGCACAAGGATCATTACCAGGACAAGAAATAAGTTGGGACTAGAAGACAGATTTGTAGCAGGCAGATAAAGTGCCACCAAATTAGATATAAAAATGATCCAGAGTCCAGGACAAAAATACTGTATGTATTGTAGAGGCAGGATGTGAGGTTAGAACCAAGTGGACCTTTGTTGCGTCAACTGTAGCTGTTTTTGTTGTTCTTCTGTCTCACTGGAATTAAGTCGTTAGGAGAATAACCTGTAATCTTTCAGAAGAAAACAAGAATAGGGTTTGTAGTTTGAGGAGATGACAAAGTACAATTTTCCTGTGGCAGTTTATAATACCTTGTTGAATTTTTATCATCGTTGTTTTTAAAATTCAACCCAAGGTATTTATTGTATTCAATTTTCAGTTTGGGTCATGTTGACAAAAGCTAATTCTCCAGGCATTTATCTACATTTACAAATTATGTATGTTTGTGATATCTTTTTAAAGGATGTAATATGTGTGTATGTTAACTGCTTTAAAATTTCAAGCTGCTAGCAGAACTGTTATTTAGTCTGTTATGTCTGGTTGAATTTTTTAATTCAATACTTGCTTTTCCTAGTTAACAGCTATGTGGTGACTTCTCTTCTGAGCCTGATTTTGTTTTTAATCCAAGGAGAAAAAAGCCACCATACAAGCAGCTTTCAAAGCAGATAAATTCCTATTTAAAAAGCACTGGAAATAATTGAATAAATGGTTCATAAGATTATCACAACTAAATCTTGATTTTTTTCAAGTTTTAGAGCATCACTACATGTACTGAGATCTTGCTGTTTGCCACTTCACCAAGTGGGTTCTGGGATGGAGATTTATGTCTTCATAAAACATTTGGTAACTCAATAGAGAGGGTTGACACTCCAATGACATTGATGGCATTTTTCTGCTTTTTTAGCAAAATTTGACATATATGGCCTTTCTCATAGATTTCTTTTGAAGTGTGAAGTGACAAACTTTATGGCTGTATAATAATGCTTTATTTTATATTGCTAAAAGCATTACTATTATGCTGACTATAAATAAGGTGTCTGTACCTACCTGAAAAGAAAGCAGTGTGCCACTGAGCATCACCATTTGTTTGTCAATGAATACTACCCTATTGGTACTGGATCATTTTCTAGGAAGAACTAACAGTGAGTGAGTATGATGTTATGAGTTATTAAATCTTAACTACCAATTGGGTAATTGAATAAAATGCTTTATAAATAGAAACCATCGTAACAAGAAATTAGTACCTGGCGTTATTGATTTCTGAAACAGTAAACCAAATTTTTTACTCTTAGTATCTGGAGAGGCTGAAAGTTTATTTGGTAGTTTGTATAATTTCATGCTAGTGTCAGAAATTCTCTATGCTCCTACCACCAAATCTAACTATTGACATCTCTGTGCATATTTTCTGCCTCCCTTTGATTATGATTAATGAGGTTTTTATGCACCTATTCAAAACCAATTCCTCCTCTGATACACTGGAACTTACCTCCTTTAGTTTACTCAGGGACATCATTCCTGTGGTTTTCTGCTTTTTTTTAAGCATCATCTTTCTCTCTCCTTCAGTTAAACATTCTCCATCAGAATACAGATGTGTATATTAGCTCCCAAACTAAAACCACAAACTTCTCTTGATTATTATTATTATTATTTTTTGGTGGATCTTCCTCTGTTGCCCGGGCTGGAGTGCAATGGTGCAGTCGTGGCTTACTGCAGCCTTGACCTCCCTGGCTCAAGTGATCCTCCTACCTCAGCCTCCCGAGGGGCCACAAGTGTGCATCACCATGCCTGGCTAATTTTGATTTTTTGTGGAAACAGGATCTCACTGTGTTGCCCAGGCTGGTTTCAAACTCCCGAGCTCAAAGTGATACTCTCGCCTTGGTCTCCCAAAGTGCTGGGATTACAGGTGTGAGTCATGGTGCCCTTCCTGCCTTCCCTTGATTCTTTATAACCCTGACAATGATTATCCAATTTATCTGTTCTCCGCTAATAGCAAGAGTTGTACAAAGAATATATATACTTTGTGTCTCTACTTCATCACCTCCCCTTTCTCTTAAACCTGCTGCTATCAGATTTTGGTCCTTATTATTTAACTAAAATAGCTCTTGTCGAGGTCATCAATGACTTCCATTGTACAAAATCCAGTGATTAGCCCTTAGTATCTTTTTTAGTATACTAGCAGCATTTCACACAACTGCTTACTCCATCCTTTTTGATACAATTTCACGACTTAGCTTACAGAGCTCTGATCATTCAGTTCTCCAGCTCTCTCTCTCTGGCTTTTCCTTCTTACTCTTTCTAGAGGTTCTTTTTCCTCTTAAACATTTGACTGCCTCAAGATTCAGTTCTTAGACCTCTTCTGTGTCATCCTTTACTCTTTAGGGGGCTTAAAATGACATCCAAATTTATATCTCTGAATTGTAGACTTTTGTATTCAGTCCCTACCTAATTTCTCCACTTGGATGTCTATGCATTCTTTCCCCCAACACTACTTGTTCCTCCATTGTTCCCTACCGTAATAAATGGTTACTTATTTTTCCCGTTACCTAGGCCAAAAACTTTGGGATCACTCTGCATCCAAACTATCAGCAAATTCTACTGCTTTTACCTTTAAAATGTATTGCACATTCCTATACGCTTTCCCCCTGAGTATTTGCACTTGCTCTTTTCTCCACCTGGAACACTCTTCCTCCAGGTATCCATGTGGTTTACTCACTTATTTCCTCGAGGTGTTTGTTCAAGTGGTGCCTTATGAGAGAAGCTTTCCTGAGTTGCCATATATAAAATAACCCTTGCCCTGTCATCACTATTCACTATCCCCTTTACCTTACCCTGCCAATTTAATTCATAGCAGTTATCCCCACGTGACACAAACACATATGTTCAACATCATGTGTGCCTGTGTATTCGCAAATGTCTGTTTTTCTCTCAGAACATTAACTCCACAAGAATAAGGACTGTTTTGTTCAATATTTTATTTATCCCTAGAGCCTAAAACAATGCCTCATACATAGAAGACATTCAGTAAATATCTCTTTGCAGAATTTAATGTTATTTTTCTACTTTTCATCTGTGATCACTTCAGATAAAGGTTAGGAAAATATTGATTATGTAAATCTTTTTGAACTTAAAAAATTTTTTAAAATGACAATTCTAACATGAAATATTTAGCTGAAGAATATATAACTTTCACTTTTTTAGAGCTCTTCTCAATAAATTCTGAGTTGTTTCTAAATGCATAAGTTTTTATCATTTTAATTGAATTTTGTTATTTGATTGAATTAACAAAGCAGCTTAAATTTTTGTGTATAAATCAGATGAGTTAACTGATTGTTTTCAATTTCTGTTTCTTTCCTAGTATCATTTTGTTCTATGTTCATTTTGAAATCTTTTGCTTATGGAGGACTTTTTATTTCCATTTGGTTTAATTACTTAAATATTCCTAGAGAAATATATGTATCTAATTCATCGTAGTTAAATAGAAGCATTTGGTTGTGTATGTATTGTCTCATAATTTAATGACCAGTAATTTTTTTATCAGTAATTTGTTTATAGTAGTCCTCTATGAGACATGTGTTTTGTTTATATCCTTCTTCTTTTTTAATGTATAATCAAATTCTTATTATTTTCTATTTTATTACTGTCTTTTCACCTTTCTTTTCCTATTTGTGTCAGAATTTTTAAGGGGCCCTGAGATAGCTTTGCTTCGTAAGCGCCTGCAACAACTGAGGCTTAAGAAGGCTGAGCAGCAGAGGCAGCAAGAGCTAGCTGCACATACCCAGCAACAGCCTTCCACTTCTGATCAGTCTTCTCATGAGGGCTCTTCACAGGACCCTCATGCTTCAGGTTATTAATGTCAAGTGTCCTTAAGCAGCTGATAGAATTGTTTTTTAATACTGCTACTGTGTAATAAGGTGCTTCCCTTTTCCCATTCAAAAAGAGAGCTAATGCGCTTGCAGCTTACCCCTCCCTTCCTTGCATATGGTGGTATTCAACATCACGTGTTAGGGGGACAGATTGGCAGCAGCATCTTCCAGAGAGATGAATATAAAATAATCAATTTTAAAAGTTGTAATATATTTGGAGGGGGCAAATATTTATTACTTTTAAAGCTGATGACCTCTTTTTGAATAATTAGTGAATTTAGAGCCTGCATTGATCTTTCTATTGAAAGTTTGCATATGCTGAAATGAATCTATGCTTTATGGCTCCTAGCTCTTCTTCTTCTTCCTCTTTGAATGTTAGCCAATATTCCTAAAACCTAGTAATGCTAGATTTTAGAATTATAGTATTATTTGGCCATACTAGCATGCTGACTAAATTATTTCCTTCTGTCATTGTTTGAAAATTTTCAATATTTGCTTTCTTATTCCTCTATACATAATCAACTTTCTGATGTGTAGGGCAGCAAAAGTACTCCACAGTCTCATGTTCTTATTATGCTATAAAACTGTGATAACATAGTAAAAATTGTCACTCTTTTTTTCTCAATGAGTGTTTTAATGCCCTGTCGTCTTATGACCAGAAAGTTCATGATGCTCAATAAACATTTGTTAAAAGAATTAATGAAAGATATATTAATAGCACAAAATAATTTGTCAACTTAGTTATTTCAAGATGGGTAATAGATACTGTAAATCCTATAGTATTATATAAATACTATAGTAGGTGTAATAAGTTATTTAGGAACAAGAATGTCTAGGTTCTCATACTAATCAGTTTATAATGCTTTGTTTGATATGCTTTCTTCTGCTACCCTAAAGAGTGATGAGTTTGGGCTTTGAGAGTTCTAATTTGATTATTTGGAACTAATTTATATATTGGTAGAATTGGACAACCTTTACTTTATAAATATCTGTTCTAGTAAGTGCTGTGGTAACAAAAGCACATTTTATATGTGGTAAAATTAAATTTAAGTCATTGTAATATAGACATGATGTTTGGGATAAATCATAAACTTGATTTTTAATTCAATGTTATATTAATAGAGGGAGTATCAGGCAGAGGCCTCTGATTTTTTTTTTCCTATGGGGAAATATTTTCCTCTACTTTAACAATTAACAAGAAAATTTGACCAGATTACAATAATGACATTTAATAATAAAACATTTTTGGTTTTTTTTTTTTGCTGTATATAAGCGTCTAGCAAACATGTTTTGAAGGTTAAAAAATCATGAAACCTAAAAGTCAATAGAAAGAAAAATAAAATGTCCCTACATATATAATTATTTTTGAAATACTAAAATTTAGCAGATTACAAACTTAGTATTAAAATGATCTTGAGTATAAAACAAAACTGTCTAACAGGAAAGAAGTATACATTGTAGATGTTGGAAAAATATTTTGAGATTCACTAATCTTTTGTAACTAGTTCACGAATTTGAATTGAAGCAAGCTCTTTTTAGAATCAGAAAGCTTTAGAGTGAATGTGTGGTTTCTGTGAAGTAAGATGCTGTCTTTCCAACTCTAAGTGTTTTCTAATTAAATATCTAGTTTGGCAACAATAGAAATTAAATTTATGAAATTCAACAGGAGGGTAGGTTTTAATTGAGTAACAATTATAAAACTTTATCTTATACATAATAATTAAATGCAGTTTTGTATATGGACATTAATTGATTCATTCTTTTATGATAGATGTTACTACTATCTACCCATACAGAAAGCACCAAAATTAGCCTCCTAGATTTTAATTTATTAATAATAGAAGAATGTGCATTTCTCATATGTAAGAAGCATATTTTTCCTTTATACTTTGGTATCTTTAGAGTATCAGTTAGTGGTGATAGTGCCAGTAAAACATATTTCTGTTGTCTTCTCACCTGTTTAAGTCTTTTAGCTATAAGATGTTCAAAGGAGACATTACTATGATTTGGAAACCAAGAAATTTTAAAAAGTATAGAAAGAATTTCTGAATTACATTGTTTGGCAACCATTTTATTCTCTTTTCAAAATATATAGAACTCATGGGAATATTCTGTGAAATCAGTAATACCTAATTCCTGTAGGAAAGTGAGATCAAACCTTGAAACCACTTTGTAGAAATAATCACCTACATTTTTAGTGGGATCAAATGGGAAGGGGCCTGATGCTGGTTTAGGATAATCCCAGATGGAATATTATCTATTTAGTTGCTGATATTTCTTGGCCATTGAAGACTAAAACACCATTCTAAGGCACCAAATGATATCACCTTAAGTTTCAAACTGTTTAAAATGAGCTGTATAAAATAGGTGTTAGAAGATGTTAAACAGTGGTTTTCTATTTATTTTTGTTTGTTCACTCTTTGTCATCAGTCTTATGTGGAAATTCCAATAGAAAGTATATTAAAGTAGCACTGTTGGGACTTAAACATGAAACAAGGAGCGACTACCCACCTGCTTGCTCCTCCTGCTACCCCTAAAGCTCCTCTGCTCCCTGAAGCCCAGTTTGAAAATCAGTGCTTTAAAAGAATTTTTGACACCTGTAAATGATAATTCTTTAGAACTAATTTCCAAAAATATGGTTTTAAAAAATTAGAATATATCATTTAAAAATATTTTTACTTGTTAGTTTTTTAAAAGTATATCTTTTCTAGGAAATACACCACAACTCATTTAGGAAATACACCATAACTTGTTTTCTAGACTTTTAGGAAATATGCAGGAACTCATAAAATCCTTTGAAATTTTTTTTAACCAAAAAGAAATGAATTTGCCTTTATCACATCAGTGCCTGGGAATTAGATTGGCTGAACTCTTGTCCCTGGCTTTATGACTAGATGACCTTGGGCAGGTCATTTGACTGCTTTATGCCTCAGTTTCCCAATTATTGATTTATTTAGATAGTGTAGCTTGCTGTAATTTACAGAGACCATGTAAGGATGGGTTAAGACAATACAGTATATATGAAGTTATCTACCTGAGGAGAGCAGTACACATGATAATGTACTCTCTCTTTTTTTTTTTTTTTCTTTTTTGAGATGGAGTCTCGCTTTGTCGCCCAAGCTGGAGTGCGGTGGTGCTATCTTGGCTCACTGCAACCTCCACCTCCCGGGTTCAAGTGATTCTCTTGCCTCAGCCTTCCAAGTAGCTGGGATTACAGGCATGTGCCACTATGCCCGGCTAATTTTTTGTATTTTTGGTAGAGATGGGATTTCACCGTGTCAGCCAGGATGGTCTTGATCTCCTAACCTTGTGGTCCGCCCACCTCAGCCACCCAAAGTTCTGGGATTACAGGTGTGAACCACCATGCCCAGCCAATAATGTACTATCTTAATTGTAGTATGTTGTTTGCTACTTAAAAATGACCTCATATAAAGGCCCCCATAAGGTTGATAGCATTCAGGGTTTTGAATGAGCTATATGTACATGTATCAGATGAATGTCCTAAACAGGTATGGCAGAGGCATTCAGCATATGGCTGATTTTAAGCCCAACTCTTTTTTTCCATTTCAGGTCCCCTGAAGTCATGGGTTGCTGGCTCCTGCTCAGAGTGACAGCACCCTGTGGAGTCTGCTGGTACTGACCTAACCACCACAGAGCCCCACTGGAGCATGGAGCCAGCCTAGAGAGGGTCAGGTAGGAACTGTTTTTTCACTTTATGGCACGGTTTTACTAATTGGAAAAAAGTAATTTTTATACCCCAAAAGGGTATAAAACATTGGTGATTATTTTTGAAAAAGGGCTTTTCAAAACTGAGCCATATTGGAAAAAATCAGCACTTACCCGATCCTGTGCAAGCAGGCTCTAAACAACACCAGATTTCCCTCAGAGTCCATAATGACAGTCACATGGCAGCACTTCTCAGATGGATGCATTGGATCTATGTGTTTGATGTTTATAAATAGTTAATAAATTAGATATGATATTAGTCTAGTTCTGCCAGCAGTCCTTAACTACCTTGAATGACAGAGTCCAAAGCAAAACAGTGATGAGTCGTTTAGAAGTTTAAACATAATAATACGCTCCAGATGTTTCAGAACAGCTTTGTACCATTATTTTTCATTCAATACCATATGTCTGAAAAATAGGCAAGTAATGATAACATTAAATGACCCATTCCTATGTGCTGTCTGAATATTTTACATGGATTATCTCATTACATCTTCAGAAGAACATTATGTAGTAGATATTGTGATTATCCTCATTTTACAGATGGAGAAACTGAGACTTAGACAAGTTAAATAACTTGCCCAGGGTTACAATATTACTGAGTAGAAAAACCACATTTGAACCCAGGAAGTGTGGCTGAAGAATCTTTGTGATTTACCTGTTAGACTATAATTGTCTATTTTTTCTACAGTGGAGATAATTCTGGTGTCAAGGGGCTAAAGAATTTTCTCAAGACCAAACAACACATTTTTTGGAAATACACAGTAATTGACCATGAGACATGCTGAGCTTAGTACTGAGTGAGCTTTTGCTTAAAGTGTATCTTTACCTTAAAAAAAAGTTACAATTCTAAACACTTCAAATAAGCTGACCAACCATATTACATGTTACAATAAACTACCATTGGACCATATATTCAGGTTTTTAGTTTGTGATTGTATTCTCTAGAAGGTATTTCCCAGAGAGGTAGAGTAGAATATGCCAGTAACTGAGGCAGTCAGCTTAAACTAGTAAGTACTTTTTAAAATATTAGCTATTCTAATGGTTACTATGTTAATATTTGAAAATATTTATGTAAGATAGGAGTTCTAGGTATTGTATTTATGAATAGTGGTTAAAAAAACGTGTCACTTAAAATGTTCATATGATAGGAAAATAATCCTTCCCAAAGGAGTTGTGTGTTCCCAAGATTACAAATAGAATGAAAGCAGTGACCAGGAAGGATTTCTTCATAAAATTAATCTTCAAGATGGGAGGAACAGCAAATGCCTCAGAAATACACAATGTCTATGGCAGACTAAAACCAAAAAGGAAACCCTTTTAGTTTAATACTTTCTGTCTTAACATAGCTTTAATATTTTAAATACTTCAAGAGTTTGAAAATACAGTTTTGTAGAAATGACAGCATTCTAGATCTTTCATTAATAGTTTTTTTCCCATGACTTATTCTTTCTTAAATTTTATTAAAAATAAGATGCATTTTATCTCAACAAGATTTGTACATTTCATGGTATTTTTTAGAAAAAATAAATGTTTGAAGATAAGATTTCTTGGAGAGTTTATAGTTTTCTTACGGCTCTTAATTGTTAAATGAGGGCACAATGAAATGTATAACAAATCCAAATGGATGAAAAATATTTTTCACAGATTTTTAGGAGAGTTTCCCAATATTTATTTCACTGTGAGTCACATTTTTCTTGTTTTTTTAAAGAGTTTAATTTTTTTTCTAAAGACCAATTTATCTGTTCTTTAAAAACAACATAGATGGTAGTGTTGAATCCAACTGTGAAATGGATAAATGAGAAGGCATCTTAAGAAAGTAAAGCACAAATAGATTAGGGAACTGATTGAAATGCTATTGTTTCCACTTTCTTTTTTGTGTACTAAAGATTTAACTGTTCTAATGAAAAAGAGGTGATAAGTAAGGATAAGTAAAAGCTGTTATTCAAATAATGATCATGTTTTGTCAAAATCTAGTAAGAGAAAAATACATGAACAAACTGGTGATACTAGAAGATGGAAGATTTAAAGTTGATTCAAATGGTACCACTAGCAGGATTCAGACTTTTAAATGTACAAATGCAAGCAATCAAATCCTATAAAATCAATGTGAATCCAGGATATATTGGAAAACTCAGCTATCCAGCTAAGGACAATCTTAAAATACCTACTTTTTGGGAAAAATATGCCATTATGAGCAGAAACTGGTGTTGGCCAAAAGTATTTTGTTAACATTTGCTAAGAACTAGAGCACAGGATATTAGAAACTGAGAATTATTCTTATTGGTTGGGGAGAGTTGCGCTTATTACCTATGTTTCTCTTTTACTGTAGCCCTACTGGAACACCTATTCCCCAGTGTCTTGCTTAGGTTACTAGATCCCCAGGCTGATTAGAGAGTAAGGAGAAGCTTGGGCCTAAAAATGTTAATTATTGTCAGAATCAAGTTTAGAATTAAAACTTACTAACTTCTGATGAGTGCTCTTTCCATTTTATTATGCTGCCTGCCTTAATACCAGTGTTTTTCAAACAGTAGAAACCGCTTATAAAATAAATTCTTACATAGAAACCCAGCATATTAAAAAGATAAGAACGAAGCTGTTCTATTTGAAGCCAAGGTAGAAAGTGTAAAGCCCAGATCATTAAGTCTTCTCTGTCTCTCTTTTCCTTTCCCTACCAGGTAACGCTAAAGAAACTTGAGCCTTTACATAGTATAGTTTTAATATGCACAATATACTGTAGAGTTTTTAAAGTCATGCATGTTTCTGTAATGGTAATTACCTCATTGAATATTTTTCTTATAAACCATTTTCTTTGTATAATATCTTGATATTAGCTCCTTGTTCAGCCCACAGTACAGCAAACAACATCTCTCAAAGTATAATGAGCATTTCATTTCATGCTTCGAATCCTCCAAGGCAGGATGAAAACCATCTTAAGGAGCTGGAGAGGGAGTTTGAGAAGGGCAAGGAGTCTTGTATGTAGTGAACTAGATACCCCATTTCTAATATATCTACCTTGCACCTTGTGCCTCTGGTATACGAATTTGATAAAAGGTGTATGCATGGAAATAGAAGAATAGTTTCTCAACTCATTCTCAAAGTTACTAAATGCTTGCCTGGAATAACATATCTTAAGCACATGGCCCTGCTTACTCACTGCTTGGGAATCACACCACAGTACTTACTTCTATTCTGCAGCCTTATACATTTGTTTCTTAAGCTTAGAGATGATCATGACATTGCTGTGCAGTTTTCTGCTGCTTACTTTTAAGTTGAAATCTCATTTTTGTTTCAGATTCTCCTTCTTCTGTGGTTAACAAACAGCTCGGATCCATGTCACTTGACGAGCAACAGGGTGCGTGCAACAGGAGATGCGCTATGCCCATCCATCCATAGCTTTATTGCAATGCATAAACTAAGCTCTCTCACACCTTTCGTAGCATTTCATTTTGATTATGGTCTTATAGTCAGTATTTTGTGGACCAAATTACAATAGGTGGTATTGTACATAAAAGGTCTTTTTGGCCTATACAGATTATTTTCTATGTAAGCTAATTTCTCACTTTGGCCCTTGATGCCAACTTTGAACTCTCTCCCTATAACAAAATTATAATGGATATAAACTATATCCATTTTTTAAATTCTAGGTGTCTGTCATAAAATTGTGTAGAACTGTGGGTGTGAGGTTAACACTACCTCGTTGCTTATGTAGGATAAGTTATTTAAACACAGTGATATTCTATATTACTAGATTGCTTTAGTAATGATACTTGGTTTTATGTCTCACTTATCTAGTAGCCAAATTCCTGGTAGCTTTAACTAAAGACTACAGTTACGAACCCAGAGGTAAGCTCAAAAGCTGTCAGTTAGAAGCTCCCACTTCCACTTGTACTTTTTAACTTGGGAAAGGTATAGAATCAATCTCCAAGCCTTGAATAGAGCCTGATGAAATAAACGGGTTACTTATTTATCAGGCTTTATTACTAGCAGATCAAATACAGCACAGAGAAGGATTAGTAGAGGAAGACATTCTGACATGAAGGGACATCTCAAAAGGCTGGAGATAGGAAGACTAAAAACTAAAAAGGCTATTTAGTGTTAGCGCAAATGTTTTACTATCTCACCTCAGAATTTAATGACGTATTTTAAATATATTGTGACAAAGTATGATAAGTAATCTTAGTTAAGTCTTTTAAGAATGACTTAACACGATATTCACTTTCTCTATTTAAAAAGGCAGATAGCTGGAGGTGGTGGCACACGCCTGTAATCCCAGCTACTTGGGAGGCTGGGGCGGGAGGATCACTTGAACCCAGAAGTTTGAGACCAGCCTTGTCAATATAGCGAGACCCCGTCTCTTAAAAAAAAAAAATTAATTAGCTGGGTGTGGTGGTGCATGCCTGTAGTCCCAGCTAATAGGGAGGCTAAGGCAGGAGGATTGCTAGAGCACGGGAGTTCAAGGATCCAGTGAGCTATGATCGTACCACTGCACTCCAGCCTGGGTGACAGAGTGAGACCCCCATCACTTTAAAAAAAAAAAAAGAAAAGAAAAGAAAAAAGGCAGATGATTGCCTTTATATATTTTACAAATGTTCCTTTCAAAAACATTTTTTTAAAAATTAGCACTAAAGCCATAAGATTTGGTTGACTGAAAGTTTACATATTAGATGACTCATATGTCAATAGTAATGCAGAAATTAAATATTGCTGTAGTACTTATTTGGTGTGAAATAGATGTAATTTAAACTATATTCTTAGAGAAATATTCAGAAACTAATTTTAAAGTGAATTAGAAAACGTCTTTTGTACTTCTGATCTTAAATTATTCCTTATGGGGCCAGGCGTGTGGCCCACACCTGTATTCCCAGCACTTTTGGAGGCCAAGGCAGGCAGATCACCTGAGGTCAGAAGTTTGAGACCAACCTGGCCAACATGGTGAAACCCTGTCTCTACTAAAAACAAAAATTAGCCGGATGTGGTGGCCCGTGCCTGTAGTCCCAGCTACTCAGGAGGCTGAGGCAGGAGAATCGCTTGAACCTGGGAGGCGGAGGTTACAGTGAGCCGAGATTGCGCCATTGCACTCCAGCCTGGGCAGCAGAGTGAGACTCTGTATCCAAAAAAAAAAAAAAAAGATTATTCCTTATGGACCTGAGATGAATTTCTGATCTTAAATTACTCCTTATGGACCTGAGATGACCTGTATTACTATAAGGTTTTCTGTTCTTGAGAAAGAAAGAATGAATGAATGAATTGGTAAATTAATTTGCAAACTAAGGAATTAAGCATCTGTTATTTTATATGTTTATTACAGAGGTATTAACATGAAGAATAATTAAGGCAAAACACAACTATAGCCTACTATATTAGACTACTGTTTATAACTACTCTATAATTAAAGGATTTGTTTTCTAAGGATATATGGATTTAATAATATATCACTATCAGAGATTTTATAGCCAAATTTATATTCTAGTTAATCACATACAATAATTTTCATAGCATTACATTTAATATTATATTCAATTTAAGTTGATAATTTACATATGATATGGGATATGAGAGGAAGAGAAAAATTATGATTAACTCCCAGATTTTTTACATCAGTGCCTGGGTACGGTAAATGATAAGGCCATTTACTAGGGTTGAGTAGCTTGGAAATAGAAATCAGGTGGTTCTTTATCTTTTTGGCTATGTAAAGTATGATATACATTTTAGTCATGTAAGTAGAGTTGCTATGTAAGAGGTTAGTATTGAGTGGCTTTGGCAGAAGCTGCACCGTAGTAGACTATCAGAAATGTAGCTTTGTAATAAGACCTCTGAGCAGAAATGTTCTAATGGTGGAAAATGTATCTAATTAATTAAATCCTGAGTTTTTACATACCTTTTTGTTCATCAGCATTATAACTTTTAAAGTACTAGGAACTTCACATTGCAGGCTCACATTACCTAAAGATAACTTCTAAAAGTTAATAGAGACTGCCCACCACCATTTGTCTCTCCTAGATTAATGGAATAATCCCTTTACTAGTCTTCTCACATCCACTCAGGCTATAGTCTATTCTCTACCGGCAGCCAGAGTGAAACTTCAAGATGTAAATATAATCATGTGATTCATCTGCCTAAAACATTTTAATTGCTTCCCATAGCCTTTCAAAAGAACCCAAATCCATACCTTGGCTTATAAAACCTACATGACTTGATTTCTGTATCTCTAATCTCGTCTCAGGCCACTATCCCATCATTCACTAAGCTCTTGCCAAATAGACTTACTTTCATTTCTTTTACATCCCTTGTACAGGCTGTACATCCCTTGTACATGCTATTCCCTCTACCAAAACTACTTTTTTGTTGAGCAGTTTCTACTCATTTTTTAAACTCACTGAGATGTTACTCTCTCAAAAATAATATAACTTCACAATCTCTAGTAAGTCTCCTCTTTTTCTTCCTTTGTGACTTGTTATTTTTCCTCATTGCATTTGTCACATTTGTAATCATACATTTATTTAGGGGATTGTTTAATATCTACCTTTTTGCATATTCTCTAAATATTTTCATTTACTATAATTTCCTCTATGCCTAAAATCATACATTATGTGGTAAATAATATTTGTTAAACGAGTGAGTAAATGAATTCTTTAAGCAATTATTTAAGAGCTGTAGGGATTACTTCAGCTTGGGAGAAATGTGATCAGATTTACATATTGGAAAGATCATTTTGGCAACATTATAAATGATTGGAAGGAGTAAGATTGAAAACACCAAGAACACGTAAGAGACCATTGCTATAGTCCACCTAAGAGATTATGAGGGATCCAACCTAAGGCAATAGTGGTGAGAAGTGGGAATGGACAGATTTTAAAAATAGTTGAAAGGTTGAATTCATGGGACTTTGAGACTGATAAGTTAGAAATGAATGAGAGTATGATAACCAGGTGTCTTGATAGGGTGATAATGAACCATCAGCCAAGATAGAGACGTTAGGAGGAACAGCTAGCTGATTTGAGGGGAGAAGAAAGTATGTGAGTTTTTTTTTAATGTTAAATTTGAAGTGTCTTTGGATATCCACGTGGAGAGATCTCATAGATGGTTGGATGGCTATATGATGCTGGAAGTCACCAAAGTGATCTGAGGTAGAAATAAAGGTAAGGAATCATTAGTTTAGAGATAGCAGTTGAAACCATGGGAGTGGATGAGATTGTCTAGAAAAAGAGGGTAGTGTGAGAAGAGTAGAGTGCACTACAGGAGCAAGTAGAGAAAAGGATCTAGCTAATGAGACCAAACAGGAATGATCAGAGAAGTATGCAGGGCAGAAAGAATGCCATATCCAAAACCAGGAGAAAAGAAGTGCAAGGAGGGACAGGTTAGTAATGCCATGTAAATCAATAATACCAACTCCCAAAAAGTCTGATAAATCATTTTTTAAATTTGGCAACGTGATTGCTTTGACATTGTAGTTTGAGATATGATGTAGTGGAAGCAGAAGCCAGATAGTGGTTTGAGGAGAAAGGTTTGGGGAAAAAAGGTAGAGACTTTGGTATGTCTCTTTTCATAAGCTCAATTAAGAATTGAAAGAGCAAAGATAATGTCAGGTATAGGTGGTGGTAGGTTCAAAACAGAGCATGTTTATAGAGTAAATAGAAAGATTGTGTGTTCAAGATGTAAGGGATAGTTGATGTCCCCAGATATGCTATTATTTCAAAATTTTAACCTTTACCAAGATTCTTGTTCTCAGTTTTACCATGGAGAATGGAAAAAGTAGTACATTTAATAAGTTTCCTATTTGAATATATCTCTGACTAACGATTATTTCAGCATATTTTAAATTTCTTTTTCATACTTTTAACAAAACACGAATGCTTTTTAAAAATTGATAGTTCAGTTTTATGTTTATGTCACAAAATATTTCTTCACCATTTTCCAGGTGCCCAAATGATTTTATATGTTGTTTAATTTTCCATAGCATTTTCATAGATTTCTTTACTTGGAAGGATTACCAAGGACAAAAATGTTACTAATAAAATTTTTTAAAAATTTTAGTGGACTTGGTTACTGAAGAAATTTTTTTCTTTGAATAACTGTATACACAGTATTAAACTGGTTGAGTGCAACTAGTGTCTTTGCTTATTTATCCTGAATTTTTAACAAAATCACAATTTGATAGAAGTATGTTTAGCCTGAATCTTCATTCATTAATGCAGCTCCCTGGTTGTCTCAATAGTTTTACTTTTTTTAAGAAACAAAATTGTAGGGAAATAAATGTATAACATACACATTGTTATTAATTGTATCCTATTATAAAATAATTTTCAGTGTTCTCCAAATTTGGAGTTGTGTGTAAACACATTGATGGCCTTTCTGTGCTAATTATGCATAAAGTGAAATTCTGTTTGAATAAGCACAGTAATGTCCATCATGCATCTTGTTTGGTTTCAACAATATGTTTTAATGGGTAGTTTTAGTTTTCCTTTTTATCTCTCTACTATAAGAGGAAAAATTCTCTTCTGACATATATTTATTTTACCTTGTTTATATTATTAAAACTTAACAAATTTTTCCTCTTAAAAATATGTAGGCCAGCAATTTCCCCTTTATTTTATTTTAAAAAATAACAACAGCAAAAAGAATATATAATTGTTCTTTTGAGAACAGTTAACTTTTGAGAGGATATAAGAAAGTAATTTTGTCTGAGTTTTAGGTTTTGGCCATGATTGAAACAAGTTGGTTTCTATTCCTTACAGTGATTCCATTAAGTGGAAGTTGACAGTGCCATCGAGTTTGAAACTTATGTCTGTAGGCAGTTGTGCATCTGCAGGCACTAATTTTCTGTTATAGATTTAAAGAAATATAAACACTAATTTGTAGGTATGAAAAATATGAATGTTAATTTTCCACTATGTATCATTTTATATAAGCTGACTGTCTTTGATGTTTGTGAAACATTCATCTATAGGAGACTAGTGGATAATCAAAAACCAGTGAAACAGATTTTTGCTAATTCTGCTAAGGTAGATTGGGAAATGGAAGTTGGACCTGCCATGCATTAAATATGTATTACCTTAAGATTATATACTATCACCAAATTGAAATTTCATT